>NC_090021.1:207014353-207323757 GCF_037176765.1 Anolis sagrei | reverse complement strand
GAGGCATTACTTTTCATTCAACCCTCATGAACTGCTGCTTTGAATGTAGCTTTCCTTTGTTTCCAACTTCTGAAGAAGCCAGAAGCTGAAATGTTTTTCTGATTTGCTAAATTCTGTTTGTTAATCCCTCTGATAAATATTTATTTTAGTGAATAACTGCATCCTTTTGGGATCCAGAACAAACTTGTCAGAAATGTTTGAAACCTAAATCTACTGTCTGGAATGCATATGAATACCGAAATAGGCACTATATACCGTACTTGTTGAAAATATTTCCCACCAATAAAATGGGTTGTTGCTTATTGCAGAAAGAAAAACCAAGAGTAAGGTACCTCTAAGATCTTGATATATTTCATCCCTCCAGGTTTTGATTTAAGTAAACTTTTATTGTCAATTCTTGATGTTCAACACATTCTTTGCAGTAGGAATCTCTGTAGTAACTGTTGGAACAAAATGTGCTGCAATACACCTCACATACTTCACAACACAGTAGCAACAGGTTGGTATGGAGACGTTGACTCGGTTATTACTGACCAATTCCACAACTTTATTGCTTCTTTCTGGATACACAGTTGGCCAAATACATTACCTCTCATATCTGCACTTAAATCCATTTGCTAATTACAATTAGGTAGACCCACACAATCGATTAGAACACACTACATCAACATTTATGTAAGTTTGATGATGACGATGATGATGATGACAATGTTATTGTTACCTGGCTCTCCTTGTGACTCAAAGTAGGTTACATAGATAAAATACATAGATAAAATGAATGACCATAAAATACATATATACACATATATTTAAACCTTGATTTCACATTTTTATTATCAATAACTTGTAGTACACACTACCATTGTATTCTGCCCTTTCATCTCTGAGCAGAACGTTTCAAGCTGCAATTTGTAAATAATGCCCAGCATTCTATATCATAGTCTACACTGCTTGATTTTACATATATTATGTAGCAGGGACACAAAGACAACCCCCCTAGTGCAAAGATATATATTGAATCACTAGATCCTCATATGCATCAGGCTCTACCAACATTCTATGGTACTTGAGCCCAGTGGTTCTCAACCTGTGGGCCCCCAGATGTTTTGACCTTCAATTCCCAGAAATCCTAATAGCTGGTAAACTGGCTGGGATTCTGGGAGTTGTGGGCCATAACACCTGGGGACCCTCAGGTTGAGAACCACTGCCCAATGTACTTCATCCTTTTTACACTTCAGTCACTATTGTACATCAGTCTCAATATGAATTGGTCCTGTTGTGCTTTGGTCCTAGTTGTGCACCAGCCCTTTCACCTCACTAGTTCCCCTATGCAGTAATGTCACATCAAACCCTTACTGAATATGTATTTGGAAACACTGCTCAATTCTATTTCCCACTGACATTAGAAGATGTAAGTCCCTTACTAAATTCCAGTCATCATTCTTGGTTTTCATTAAGTTTAGTCATTTCATAATGAAAAATTGTGATATACACTCACATCTGACATTCTGCAACACTGGAAAGTGAACTCCTCAAATACAAAGCTCCAACATTAGATGCATAATTGCTTCAAAGAAGAGGGAGCTCTTGTCAAATTCCAGTGAAAATATCTATAATCGGCAGTTTTCAAAGTGCATTTGACATTGCGGAGGAAGGGAAAAGTAAAGAAACACCCATCGATGGTCTGTCATTTCTTTTTTTGTTAGACATGATGCTATTATCAAGCACATCAGGATAAAATAAAGTGACCTAGGTGACCACAGGCTTACAAATGCCGTGGGAAGGCAAGGGAAAATGGTGAATCAAAAGGTAGCTTTGTTGCACGTCCCCCCTTCTGGCTGCCTTATTGACAGGAATGACAATGGTCCCAGGATGCGCCATTATCTATGACCAGTGAGCAGACATCAAATGCTAGGGAGCTCTCCCTGTCAGAATAGAAAATGCTCTCAAAATATACAGGGCTTGTTACATTTTTGTTCATCTAGGGTTTGTCAAGAGCCAGGTCATACTGTGCATACACTGCCCTGGAGGGGTGGGTAGAGAGAGAGAGAAGGAAGACAAGATGCACTTGATTCTTCTCTGTTTGTTTCTCCCAGAATAGAGACTTTGACTCTGTGGGTGACCAAAATGTTTTGAAAATCAAAGCTTCGTACACACAAATATATATCTGAGAGGTTGCATATAGGGACAAGAAAAGAGGCACTCAGTAAGAGCTGTACTGTTTGAAATATAGAAGTTTGGATCTTTAATTCCATATTTAGATGTCTTTTTTGAGCAAATGAGTGAATTTGAATACACCCAGGCATTCCTTCTGCAAAATACACCTTAGCAAAAATGTTAAAAGTCTGTCGTCTTAAAGCACCTGTAGCACTTCTGAAAATTAGAGGGCAAAACAAGTATATAAAAGAGTTATCCTTCTAAAGGGATGTAGTATTCCCAGGGTGTGAGAGATGCAACATTCAAAGCCAACTGGTTTGTGGAAAATATAAATTTACTAGCTTTATAAAAGAAGGTTGATGATGATGATGATTTTTTTTATCTTTTAAAAAACTAATCAAAACTCAATGCATGTATGCATGTCTCTCTATGCATGAGAAATAAAGTTATTAAAATGAGTGTTTATAAAAACTATAGGACACTTCAGCTTAAAATATGTTATAACTAATGTACATCCTATTCCATACAGACTATAAAACAGGTTGCTCAAGCAATAATGTCTGTATATCTTAGGGGTGACTTAGATGATCTTACAGCAGTAGACCAGAGGTGAGTCCTAGGGCCTTCCACACAGGCCCAAAACCAAATTATGCCTCTGGTTAATACAGAGTAAACCAGAGTAAACCAGGATTTCCAGATTTATTCTGGATTTAAAAAAACCACCTGAAAAGATCTGGACTTTACTACAAGATCCGGATCTTTCCAGGTGCTGGACCTGTGGGTATTGACTCTTGGGACCACCTTCCTCTATCCCAGAGCCTGAAGGAATGGGATGGCATCCCATCCTTCCCTCCCAGCCCCTTGTTTCTCCTTTAAGCCCTCAGAGAAAGCTCCTGACACATAATTTTGATGCATCAGAAGCTTTCTCTGAGGGGCCAAGGATGCAGCCAGTCCCCTCCAATAGGTTTACAGAAGAAACAGGGGGCTGGGAGCTGGCAAGATACACTCCTGGGTTGACATCTGATCAACCCAGGAGAACATGTAACCGCTCCAATCCACAGGGAAAACTTGGAAATTGGGCCCTTTTTTTGGTCTAAATCATGAAAGAAATCAGGATTTTAAATCCCAGTTCCTTTTGTAATTTGGGCCTGTCTAGAAAGGCCCCTCACTAACTTGAACAGCAGCATTTTTACTTTGAACTGGGGTTTCCCCCTAGTTCGTTTCCAAACCTTACAGGTGATAATTTATTTATTTATTTCGAGGTTTTATATACCGACCCTCTCACCTTCAAAGAGGGATTCGGACCGGTTCACAACATGTGTTAACATACAAAAAATATACAATAACAACACAATGCCACTTCATTACACGATTAAAATATCAGCACCATACACATTAAAATATTAACATCCTAGTTAAAAGAGCCAAATCGTCCAACACCATCACAATCACATTCATCATCCTCCTTTCATGTGGGCAAAGAATTAAATCAGTTGTCAAATGCCGCGTTCCACAACCAGGTCTTTGTTAGTTTCCTGAACGTCATGAGGGAGGGGGCAGTTCTAATCTCTAATGGCAGGGAGTTCCAAAGTCGAGGGGCCACCATCGAGAAGGCCCTGTCCCTCGTCCCCACCAGCCGTGCTTGTGCAGGCGGAGGGACCGAGAGCAGGGCCCCTCCAGACGATCTTAGTGGTCTTGATGGTTCGTAGGGGAGAATACGTTCGGAGAGGTAAACAGGGCCGGAGTCGTTTAGGGCTTTATAGGTTAACACCAGCACTTTGAATTGTGCTCGGAAGCTAATCGGCAGCCAGTGGAGTTCGAGTAACAGCGGAGTGGTGTGCTCCCTGTATCCCGCACCCGTTAGTAATCTGGCTGCCGCGCGTTGTACTTGCTGCAGCTTCCGGGCAGTCTTCAGAGGCAACCCCACGTAGAGAGCGTTGCAGTAATCTAAGCGGGATGTAACCAAAGCGTGTACTACCGTGGCCAAGTCAGCCCTCCCAAGGTACGGACGCAGCTGGCGCACAAGTTTTAATTGTGCGAATGCTCCCCTGACCACCGCTGAAACCTGGGGTTCCAGGCTCAGCGATGAATCCAGGAGAACTCCCAGACTGCGTACCTGTGCTTTTAGGGGGAGTGTGACCCCGTCCAACACAGGCTGTAACCCCGTACCCTGTTCGGTCTTACGACTGACCAGGAGTACCTCTGTCTTGTCTGGATTTAGTTTCAATCTGTTGTCCCTCATCCAGTCTGTGACAGCGGCCAAGCACCGGTTCATGACCTGAACAGCCTCCTTAGTGGCAGGTGGAAATGAGTGATAGAGTTGGACATCATCTGCGTACAGATGACATCGCACCCCAAAACTCCGGATGATCTCTCCCAACGGCTTCATGTATATGTTAAACAACATAGGGGACAGTATTGAGCCCTGCGGGACTCCACAGTACAATGGCCGAGGAGTCGAGCAGGAGTCCCCTAGTGACACCTTCTGGGAGCGACCCTCGAGAAAGGACCGGAGCCACTGCAAGGCAGTACCCCCGAGACCCATTCCCGCGAGGCGTCCCAGAAGGATACCGTGGTCGACGGTATCGAAGGCCGAAGAGAGGTCCAGCAGAACTAACAGGGACACACTCCCCCTGTCCAGTTCCCGGCGCAGATCATCAACTAAGGCGACCAAGGCTGTCTCAGTACCATGTCCTGGCCTAAAGCCAGACTGTGACGGATCTAGATAGTCCGTGTCCACCAGGAATTCCTGGAGTTGCGAGGCCACCACACGTTCCAGGACTTTGCCCAAGTAGGGGAGATTGGAGACTGGCCGAAAGTTGACGAATTGAGTGGGGTCTAGTGATGGTTTTTTCAACAGCGGTTTGATGACAGCTTGTTTTAAGCTGGCTGGAATCTTGCCTTCCCGAAGGGAGGCATTAACCACCACCTTTACCCACTCTGCCAAACCCCCTCTGGCTTCTTTTACCAGCCAGGAAGGGCAGGGGTCTAGGATGCATGTGGTGGGCCTCGCCTCTCCCAGAACCCTGATGACCTCGTCGAGTTGAACAGATCGAAACGAATCCAACAAAACTGGAGAAGCAGATGCTTGAGTTACATCCTCAGAGACTGCACTTAATGTGGTGTCAAAGCCCACGCGGATCAAAGCGACTTTGTCCGCAAAGTACTGAGCAAATGCTTCACAGCGCGCTGTCGAGTCGTCAGGGGACCCACTCAAGGTGGGATTCAACAACCCTCTGACTACTCGGAACAGCTCTGCCGGACGGTTCCTTGCGGACGCAATATTGGCCGAGTAGAAAGCATTTTTCGCGGCCTCTATTGCCGCGCCATACGCCCTTAGATAGAGGCGTAGGCGTGTTCGGTTTGACTCGCTGGGCTGTTTCCTCCACACGCTCTCTAGCCACCTCTTTGTTCGCTTTAGCTCCACCAGCTCCTCGTTGAACCAAGGGGCCGGTTTCGCTCGGCGACTTAAGAGGGGGCGCTCCGGAGCAATCGTGTCTATTGCCCTAGTCAACTCCCTATTCCAGTGAGCGACCAGGGCATCGACAGAATCACCATCCAAGGCAGCGGAAACATCCCCAAGAGCCATCAGGAGTCCTTCTGGATCCATAAGCCTCCTGGGGCGGACCATCTTAATGGGTCCACCACCCCTGCGGAGGTTAGAAGTTGCAGCAAGTCTAAACTTGATCAGGTGGTGGTCAGTCCATGGCAAAGGGGAGATTGATAACTCCTCCACACCGCCACCTTCTTCCCAGCCCTGACAGAAAACCAAGTCAAGTGTGTGTCCAGCACAGTGGGTAGGGCCAGATATTAATTGGGACAGCCCCATAGTTGCCATGGAAGCCATGAAGTCCTGAGCCGCTCCTGAAAGAGTGGTCTCTGCATGGACATTGAAGTCCCCCAGCACTACAAGCCGCCGGGACTCCAATGCCAGGCCCGAGACCAACTCTGCAAGCTCAGGTAGGGCGGCCGTGGTGCAGCGGGGTGGTCGGTACACCAACAACAGCCCTATTCTGTCCCTGTCTCCTAGCCTCAGGTGGACACATTCAAACAAGGTCGACTGTAAGGCCGGGCCCCTGACCAAGGAGATGGAATCTTTATAGACTATTGCAACTCCGCCTCCCCGCCCCCCGGATCTCGGTTGGTGTTGCACGGCATAACCTGGTGGGCAAAGCTGGGTGAGATTAACCCCTCCAGCCTCGTCCAACCAGGTCTCCGTGATGCACGCCAGGTCTGCCTTTTCATCCAGGATTAAATCCTGAATGGTTGATGTTTTACCATTGACAGACCTGGCGTTCAACAGCACCACCTTTAATCCGGGAGGACCGTCTACCTTGGAACCCAAGTTTACCATGTCGGGAGGACATTTTGGAATTTTTCTTAAGGTTTGCTCACGAATTGGCCGAATTGGTTTTTTAACTCTCCCTTTCCCGTATCTCCCCCTCCCCATCATCACCTCGATGGGGGCCCCCCAAGCACCGGAACTCCCTCCCTCCCTCTCCCCTCTATCATTCTCCATATCCTGGTAGTTCACTAGTGCGCTATTATATGATATGTCAATAGCCCTGGCGGTTGTTAAACCATCATTTCCGCCATTGTTGTAGTTCAATTCCTCCGCCTTATAAAACCATCTCCAATTTTCCCCGGCCATTCGACCATTGTTGGGAGTGATTATATAATACACGATGTAAAGTGCAAATGCAAAATTAAAGTGACCGCACAATAGCACCATTGACATTAGTAACTAACAGAGATCTCACCGTTAATTAAAGTGCTGGAGTGCTAACAAGTCATCTTTCATAACAGTGCAATGAGGGATTAGACTACAGAGGTATTCCTACACAGTGCAATTCTTATTGGCAAGAAATTGGCAGATTGGCAGTGTAATTGACATTAAGTAGGGGCATAGGAAAAAGTGCCAGGTGCAAATCACAGTAGCTTGAGAGATATTCGCAGCAGGACCTCGGGCTCCAGGAGGGAGCCGTATAGTTCCTCTACTGATGCCTTCAGTCAATCTGCAGCTGTTGACAGTCTTCTCTGCACATAGGTGGAACAGTAGCACCAAACACACAATAACCCCCCTAGAGCCACTGCCCAGGATGGAATACGGCTGTACTACTGGAGGTTGGAATATATTCCTGTTTGTTGGGTGGATGGAAGGGCAACTGACCCTTGGCAAGCCGAGGGTGTCTACACCTATTACACCAATTTAATATAGTTGTAACAATTTAATATAGTTGTTTATTTTAAAATGATAAATTTTATTAGTTTATAACCAGCCAGTATAATAAATATGTCAAAAACTACAACTCTCAATCTGAATTGTTGCAAGCTTCAAGCTATTCATCCACCTAGACCAGAGACTTCATCTTCTCCCTTTTAAAATAGTTGACCCAATGAATAATGTCTTTTATATGGCTTTGGATGTTTATTCCAAAGACTCATAGCAGTATCCCAATTTCATTAAATAAAATTCTGTACGACGCCCTTTCCCCCATAGAGATGCTTTCAATAAATAGAGGCAAGAGTTAATTTATCCATTGCTCAAACTTGACAAAATTGATGAATGACTATCATACTAAAATATGTGTGATTAAATTCCTTTAGTTGCCTTCATTTGTGATGTTACTTGTTTATGTAAGACTCTGAATTAAACTTGGTCCATCTCATTTTGCATGTTAAGTTGCTATTAATATTTCCACTATTTTGCAGCCTCTATTCTGGCTGCACCCACCAACTTGTAGATCAACTATTAATTCTATAGATCCCTTTTAAAATAAATCTAGCAACAGCACAGCACCTCTCCAATGTAATACTAAAGAATTCATTACAATTTCTAAAACATCAACCACCTGTTTCCAGAAACTATAAACTTTCTGGCATGTGCTTGAAAATACCATTGACTATACACCCTCTCCAACTATGATAGTCCACGCTCAGGTTACATCCCGTATAGACTACTGCAATGCGTTCTTTGTGGGGTTGCCTTTGTTTGGAAGCTTCAAATGGTCCAGAGGGCAGCAGCCAGGATACTAACAGAGCAGCGATTACGGAGTACACAACTCCTCTGTTGTACCAACCCCACTGGCTGCCAGTTTGCTACTGGGCACAATTCAAAGTGCTGGCTTTAGCCTATAAAGCCCTAAACGGTTCTGGCCCAGCTTACCTGTCCGAACATATCACTCCTCATGAACTATCTAGGAATTTAAGATAATCTGGGGAGGCCCGCCTTCTTCGCAGGTGCATCTGGTGGGGACGAGAGACAGAGCCCTCTCAGTGGTGGCCCCTTGGCTGTGGAACTCCCTCCCTAGGGATATTAGATCGGCCCCCTCCCTCCTGACTTTCTGAAAAAAAGTAAAAACCTGGCTCTTCAAATAAGCTTTTGGAAATGCAGGTAATAGATAAACATTGAGCTATGAAAGAGTGAACATGGAACAGTTAGACGATGCTACTGGAAAAATGAGTTTAACAGGAAGACACTAGTGATTATATGTTTTTAATGGTTTTTTGGTATGGATTTTTATAATGTTGTGCTAAAAGTTTTTAATTGTATTTTATGACTGTTGTGGCATCAAATTGCTGCCAATTTGTAAGCCGCCTTGAGTCGCCTTCAGGCTGAGAAAGGCAGGATAGAAATACTGTAAACAAATAAATAAATGATAACTTTTGGATTCGTATTAGGCATCTTGAGGCAAATTCCAAATTTTATATAAACCCAATTATTGTCTGCAGAAAGAAATGGCAGAAAGCAATGATTCTTCTCCTATCCTTTCTAAGCCATTGAGTGTGCTGCAGATGTTTCGAGGAGTGACCATGAACAAAAAGAAGCAAGCAGTAAATTGGAGTATTGATTTGCTCTGACTGATGTGAATGAGTCTGATGATTGACTATAAAGTGTGAATTCAGATTTACTGTGAATATAATTTGTTGCAAATGGAACTGAGTGAGTATTACTGTGACTGAGTTCAAGTAGGCATCGTTAGGAAACACTGAATGACTGTGAGTGGATAGCCCCAGTTATCTTTCAGATAATCTATAAATAAACGGAATTGAGGAAAGTTTTGAAAAATGTATTTAATAAGGAATTTCCACTGCTTGTATAAACATGCAGAGTGCTGGCAGCTAGATCTAAAGGATAATGTATCATTTTACTTAAACATTTGTCTTATGGGAAGTCTTATGTGATATTATACAGTCATATAGGAAAGGCATGCTTGATAAGAACGAAATATACCAAACACTAGAACAAGTGCATTATTTTTTTACTTAATATATATGTTCTCTAGGATAACATTTATTTATTTAAGGGTCCCACACCATCTTTATAAGGCTGAGGGTTGCTTCTAGTCACGTTATAAAAATAACTGACAAACAGAAAAATCTATAGCTAAACAATCCATGTGCTTTGAAAAGCATGTCATGTTTAATTATACCATTTAAAAACAGCTGTAATAATATCATCTCTGTGAAAGAAGAGATTAGCTTGCAAGTGTGCCCTAGCTAATGGAGAGTTAGATTTTAACTGGAGGACCTAGTTCCACCATAAATCCCAGATTCATTTAATCTTTCTAGGACTCTTGTGGGACAAAATGGAATTATCCAAATCTTAAATTATTTGACATAAGGGCAAAATACTAATACAATGGAACCTCTACTTAAGAGCATCCCAACTCAAGACCATTTGAGTTAAGAGCTGTTACTTGGACTGGGCATCATTTTGAACTGCTTCCCTTCCGCAGGGCCATAGAGCTAGTCATTTAACTTCCAGTTAACAAATCCATAACTTTCCTCTTTTGCCCCCTTCACTTTTTAAAAAAATCACATAATGGTGCCGTTTCACCACTGATTGCAGGCAATGATAGGGATTTTCTGTACTGTTTGCTAGCCTTCCTTTTGTTCTTTTGCAAATGTCACAGTGGAAGCTAGCTGGTGCAAACCCAGTCTGAGCTTGTTGTGCTCAGAATGCATCTTTCCTTATTTTTAAAATTAATATTTAAAGCCTTTAAAGGAGCAGTGCTTGTGAACATGCAGAATTCATTCATTGCAAAACCTCAGTCTTGTGAGATTTTGAACTCCCAGAGTTGCACAATATTTTTCTGGAAAAAAATATTTAAAAGGGGGAAGCATGGATAAACAAGGTAATACATGGATTGAGAAGAGACAAACCCCAGCTCTTACAGGTTTCAAGTGCTTAAAGAAAGGATTAGTACAATAAGAAGAATGGCGTGCTCCAGCCCAAATCAAGATAGTTTAGCAATGCTAGACCTGTTTTTAGGGCCTCGTGTGATAATCTCTTTACTCCAGTCATTTCACTGTGACCATGCAGGTTATACTGCCTAAAGGAATTAAGAAATTCTGGGGAGAAAGCGGGCTTTCTCCCTGGCAGAAGCATTAAAGACAACCTGAGGGCAATCATTGATACTATCGAGTACTATGATATTAATACACAGAAAGAACTGGCCCTGTTGACCATCGATGCGGAGAAAGCCTTCGACAACCTCAGCTGGAATTTTCTTAAACTTCTCTTAGAGGAGCTGGACATTGGCTTCTCCTTTAGAAATGCCATAGCCGCCATTTACACAGATCAATCAGCAAGACTTCTGGTAAATTCTCAATCCTCGGGGAATATTCGGATCTCAAAGGGTACCAGACAGGGTTGCCCCCTTTCCCCCCTGCTGTTCATCATGGCCCTGGAACCTTTATTAAAATCAATCAGAGAAGACCCTAACATCAAGGGAATGAAGATAGTGTTGAAGATCCTATCCATAACATACAAAAATGGCTAGCCAGATTAGAAGACTTTGGCAAAGTATCTGGATTTAGAATAAACAAAGGCAAGACATATATACTTACAAAGAACATGGACAGAGGCAAACAGAGTGAATTGGAAAATCAGTCGGGCCTGGTGGTAAGTAAAAAAATAAAATATCTAGGCATTTGGCTCACAGCTAGTAATGCCAAATTGTTCAAAAACAATTATGAGCCGGCCTGGAAAAAGATCCAGGCTGACTTAACTAACTGGAGATTCCTGAATTTATCTTTGTTGGGAAAAATTGGTCTAATTAAAATGAGCATTCTGCCAAGACTTCTATTTCTCTTTCAAAATCTGCCAATTATAAGAAACAATACAGTCTTTGATAAATGGCATAAAGACCTCTCAAAATTCGTTTGGAACGGGAAAAAACCGAGAATGAAACATCGAATAATGGTGGACAGTAAGGAAAGAGGTGGCTTCGGCCTTCCCAGTCTAAAAAACTACTATGAAGCTTGTGCCCTCATCTGGGTTAAGGACTGGGCCACACTCGAAAATGAAAAAGCCTTAACATTAGAGGGGTTTAACTTAAGAGTGGGCTGGCACGCGTACCTTTGGTACGGTAGATCTAAATTGGAGGGTAACTTTGGGAATCATTTTGTAAGATCCAGCCTCCTCAAAATATGGAACAAATACAGGAGGTATTTTTATGCCAAAACCCCCTGGTGGCTGTCCCCAATCGAGGCGAAACAAAGACGTCTGTTAGGCTGGCAGCATTGGCCCACCTACAAAGACTTACTTGTCAGAGATACTGTCAAAAAAACATGGGTCCTGAACTCTTTGGAAAAATTAACTCCGAAGTTTAAGAAACTCTCGTGGCTGCAATACTTCCAACTCCAAGAGACGTTTAAGCAGGACCAGAAGATCGGCTTCGAGGAAAAAGATTCTACCTGGGATGTAGTGCTGAAATCGGGCAGGAAGTCTATAACTAAGCTATATAACCAGCTCTTAAAATGGGAGACAGAAACAGAGGAAATCAAAAATTGCATGACCCTCTGGGCCAAAAACATAGGGCGTCCCATCAGGCTACAGGAATGGCAAGTAATCTGGAAGAGAAAGCTAAAATACACGTATTCCGTAACTTTAAAAGAGAACTGGCTAAAAACATTCCACAGGTGGTACTTAACACCTTATAAGTTACACCAAATGTATAAGAATCTTAAGAACTTATGTTGGAAATGTAAAGAGCAGCCAGGTACCTACTTTCATACGTGGTGGTCCTGTGCAGAAGCAAAAAAATATTGGCTTGGAATTCAGGAAGAATCACAAAAAATTCTCAAGAGGAACTTTCCAAGAAAGCCGGAGTACTTCTTATTAGGGCTGACGGACGAGGACTTCCTGCTCAGCCCTAATGAAGATGTCCTGTGGATGTACATCTCTTCCGCAGCCCGTATAGTCTTTGCTAGACACTGGAAGGAAGATAGGATACCGGATTTGGAGGAATGGGTAGTCAAAATTGCGGAACTAAGAGATATGGATAAACTTACCTTTTTGTTGAAATCTAATTCGGGGAGTCCAATCAAGCAGACAGATTGGTCCAACTTAGATGAATATGAAAAAAAGAGATACGAATCTTAACGGATTCAGAGCAGACCAGATGAGACATGAGTAAGAACAAACAGTGGGGTGCAAGATAAACCAGGAGACGAAAGTGATCTCTTGGAAAGTAACATTGGACTCTCTTTATAGGAACTAAATGGAAGTCACAGTCTGCATGGCGGACAAGGAGCAAGCTTTCTGTCAATTGTCGCTATGTGTCAAATACCTCTCCTACCCCCCCCCCCCCGTGTTTTGGTCCCCTCCCCCGTTCCCTCCTCTCCATGCCATCTTCCCTGCCCCCCCCCCCAGTCTCCCCCTTTCCTCTTGTAATTTTCTTTAGTACATCTGTTGTCGACAAGCTTGTATTTTTATATATGTATAAAACAATAAAGATTATTAATATATAAAAAAAGAAATTCTGGGGAGAAATACCAACTTAGATAAGTAATATATAAGCACGTTATAATGAGACCCTACATTTCAAAGGTTCATTTGTAGTCTTATCAATTTTTGAAGGAAAAATAGGTATTTGTGAAATAAAGACCTAAATCACCTATTGCTAAGAAGGTGGCTAGACAAACAATGAACACTGGCACTTTTGGAATATCTACAGAGAGGTGAAATAGCTGAAAATAAGTTCAAGATAGCAGAGTTGCTATTTTTCTTGCATGACTTAAATATGATCTCCCCATGGATCCCATTAACGAGCCAGAGAAGTATGTTTTAACAAGCTGGGAACATCTCGAGTCACTACAAGCCTATGTCCTTGTGGCTGCAACTTTGAATTAAGTGGTAAAATCTGTTAAGGAATTAATCTCTACTCTTGATAAATACTTGAATCAATATTGCATTGTGGGAGGAGGGAAGATTTTAGGTTCATGAGATAAGACAACCAAAATGTTTTGGTTTATATTATTCAATTTTATTGGGTGTGTATTGTTTGACTTGTTTATTTATATTGGTTTCTTTTTTCTTTTTTTTTTCCTTTTTTTCTTTTATTTATTTGCTGCTGTGTTCTATTGTTCTATTGTTTTATTGTATTGTCCTCTTGGGGAGATGGCGGCGGAGTATAAATAAAGTTTTATTGTTATTATTTGAAACACAACAAGATGAGTCCTCTGCAGACACTCTGATGGCTGTTGAATTGGATCACACATTGGACACTTTCCAAGTTTCTAGATGTGTGTGATGTATCGGCGAATGATGCATGCAGATCCCAGTAAGGTGGCCTTCTGCAGCTGGCAGATGGTAATTTTGTCAGCACTGATTGTGTTTAAGTGCAGGCCAAGGTCTTTAGGCACTGCACCCAGTGTGCCAATTACCATTGGGACCACCTTGACTGGCTTGTGCCAGAGTCTTTGCAGTTCGATCTTTAAATCCTCATATCGCGTCAGCTTTTCCAGTTGTTTCTCTTCAATCCTGTTGTCACCTGGGATTGTGACATCGACGATCCATACTTTGTTTTTTAACACAATTGTGAGGTCAGGAGTATTGTGCTCCAAAACTCTATCTGTCTGAATCCCGAAGTCCCAGAGGAGTTTGGCGTATTCATTCTCTGTAACTTTTTACAGCTTGTGATCCCACCAGTTCTTTGTTGCAGGCAGGTGGTATTTGTGGTACAATTATTATTATTATTATTATTATTATTAAAAATAACAATAATATTGGCTTTGTATGCTCGTCCTCATAAATAGGGGTAGAAGCCACATTCAGCCACAAGCCTCTTCTAAGTTCAAGAAATACTTCAAGGGAGAAATATTTCTAAACTGGAGCTGTCTATTATAAACTGAACTAGTTATTTGTTGGTCATGAAAGGGTACCCTTCCTGTCTACTCTCCAGATCCCATTGACTTGAAACATATGTGCTTATGTTGCATTATCTCATTTTAAGAAAACAAGAGTGTTTGGACTTGGGCAGAATTTGCCAAAGTTAGTTTCCAGAATCCCTCAGCTAGCATGGTCATATATCTAAGCTTTGGGCAGGAATTAATGTTATTCAATAGCCTATAATTGACACCCAGATATTTCTGGGAAGCTCAGGCATAAGGCCTGAAAACATTCCCTCCTTTCCAGTCCATATCCTGGATGGATTTCTATCACACTTAACAAAAAAATTTTGGCAGCCATTGCTTTTACATACGCCATGAAGCTCCATCCAATATTTTCTCAAACGTCTCTTCCTGGATGTGAGACAGCATTACTGATTTACATTTCTGTCAGGTTTTTCTGTCTTACCTAGACCTGATATACAAAACCAGTTTGATCTGGTATGCATTTGAATTGCATGTCATCTTGAGACAGGATAGAGATTTCTCATTCACAGCAAAGCATAAAGAAAGAGGCATTGGTTTAAAAAGAACGGTTACAGGCTGTTTGTAACAGCCAAACACAACATGACACTTGTAAGTAGTTGTACTGCCTCAGTAAAACCAGGTTGTCTGTTCACCTTACATTACAGCACAAATTCTTAACATAGCTTTAGGTTATCCAGCTTTATTTAGTCGACGACAGGAGAATGCTTTTTTCTTTCCTTTTTTTTTTTTTTTTTGCTGTTGTGGATCAAGGCAACTGCCTCCAGAATTGATCTCATTAGCAAAGTTTCTAAAGGAAAGAAGATTAGGGAAAGCCACTGATTTTCCTGACTTGCACTGGTATTTCAGTGGCAGTGAAATGCAGCTTCACCCTCCTTCTAGGCATTGGTTTCAGTTCATATCGCTCAACCCTTAGGTAATTCTAAGGACAATCGGAGATAAGTGACCATTCTCTCTTCTTCAGCGCATATGCGTGTGCGTGTGGTGTATATATTGAGTAATGACCTCAGGCTGCTGCTCTATTTTAAGATTTCTATGGGATTGTTGTGAAAACAATTCAATGTCACAGCACAGCTAAATCAGAGTCACCCCTGAGAATCATAGTAATGGCCCTGATTTAAGACAATGGCATATACTATATGTAGCAAAAACAAATATGGCTTCACAATTTTGTCCAGTAGCTTTCTGAAATATTTAAAAGATGGAATTAATTACATCAGATGAATTGTCATCAGATCAAATTAAATGATCTGCTGACAACCCAGTTATAACCTGATCAATGTCTATATACACAAAGTTTACTCCTACAGGAGTGGGTTGCCTGCTTGCCCAAAATGTAAAATCGAAGGAATCACAATTTGAAGTCTAAGGCAAAGGGAGACCACCATTTAAACAACAACACCACATAAAAGACTTGATCTTGATTTTTTTTTTACAAAGGAACAACACTATGTTTTTACATCTATCATTGGATTCCATGATGTATGTCAGTTTCTCCTAATTATACATATTTCAGTTAAACCTTTCTACATAAAAGTATTTTATAAGCAAATTGGGTAGTAATAAAGAAGCCAAATGAGTTGCAATAGTCCCTTGAAAGAAAGGTGCACTGCTCTATTCATTCATTATTGGCCTTTTTTTGAGAGAGAGAGACTAAACGCATCCTAGCCACTTCCATACATCCCTTGAATCAATAGGGCTTCCCTAAGGTTTAAATTCATAAGTCAAATTCTTTCAATGGCACTACTCCACTCTAACTCAAGGCCTCTGTGCTGAATCTGGCCTATTATGTCATTTGCTGTGGCCCTCCAGATGCTGGACTACAACACCTATATTCTTCATCATTAAACATCATGACTACAGTTAATGGGTGTTGTGTTATAGTAACATCTAAAAGCCTGCAGTTTGTTTAGTCAGAATAGTGGGTTTAAATTGAGATACAAGGCTTGTGGATATGATGTCTGATTTTAAAATGTCCTTTAACCTTTCCTCATCCTCAGAGAGTCAGACGTGCTGTTGGGTTGCAATTCCTGTTATCCTCAGTCCACATGGCAACTAATCAAAAGTGATGGGAGTTGTTGTTCAGTAACATCCGGGGACCCAAACTGGGTAAAAGCTAAAGCATGCTGGCCACTATGTTAAGAAAAATTGACCTTCCATGGATTTTCTGTCCATGGATTCAATGGCCCTTTGAAGGCAACCATAAGGCTGATGTGACCCTTGATGAAAATGGGTTTGACATCCTTTGTCAACTCTATGGCCCCATCTACACTGACCATTTAATGTAATTTGAATACGTAGGGAAATGACTATTTATTTCTAGCCAACAAACTTTTTTTTTAAGCCCGAAAGACTTAAGAGTAGCAGAACATGTTTTCTTTGAAATTGGAAATTGGTCACATTATTGGATTTATATATTTTAACATGTTGAGTGAGCTGCATCCTGAAAGACTGATTAAGTTAATGAGGCAAACGAAAATTTATGAATAGCTGTCCATTAAAATGAGAGCTGAAAGATGCAAGGTTTCATGCCACCATCATGTTTGCTAAATTACTCTGATTATTGTCTCTTCTCTGGCTATCCACTCTCTCACAGATTTGGTAGGTCTAGAGGAAAGGGACTTTCTATCACTGGCATCTCCTTGATGGAATGTTATTTCCCAGGAAGCTCACCTGGCTGTGAACTCTGAGCATTGAAAGTTGGATCTAGATTTACAGTTAGATCCACTGAAATCAATAAAATATGGAAAAATTACTGGCTAAAACTTGACTTAATATGTTGGAATAGATGGGATATAAATCAGAATATAATAAATACATAACCCAATTATGGAAATAATATCAAGAAAGAATATTTTTATGTAGCCTTTAAGTATTTGATAGATTATAATGGAAAATGACTTTTTTTTGTATAGTCTATACCCAACTTTCTGAAAAGTATACTTTCCTCGTGTGTTGCTGTTAAGAAAAAAAGCCCATAATGTCATTTTGTTGTGTTGTCTTATTTACGCAATTATTGAATGTTGAATGTTCCCTTTAAGGCTTCTGTGGGAAACTTTTTCCTAGTCTCACTATGCTAGGTTTCAAAGTCACTGGAGTCAGAGTTCATTTATACTTCAGAATGCTGGCCAGACAATGGCCCCAGGGTTACGAAGTGCTTTATGGCAGAATAGAAACACAATTTTCTAGCTTCTGTTCTCTAATTCATTTAATTAGGGATTTTCTTCATTCTTTTGTGTTTGTCTTTTCACATTTCAGAAGTTCCCTTCCATAAAATATATCTCCCCCCCCCCCCCAAAGAAACAGAGAAATATTTGTTGAAGGCATATATTGTTGCCTTCTCTATCTTGCTTCCAACCTGTTATGGAATACTTTGTGAATGTCCTGAACAAGATTAACTCGGAAATTATTTTGCCCATTAGTCCAACCTAAAGAAATGCACAGAATCAACATCTGTAAAACCTTGATAATAATTTGTTTATTTCCTCAAAGCATGAAGAAAATCCCTAGGAAAGAACAAATAAAAGTCAGGATTAATCTAGATATTGTTGAGAAATCATACAAATTGTACGATTTCCCAGTCTTTCTAGATATGACTGGGTTGAAAGTGACAAAGAATAAATAAAGTGACTTCCTTATAAAGTTTTATTTCAAAAGACACTTATACTCCTTGATAGATAAAGGGAGGGAGGATTGTTCCGTTCATGTTAAATAGACTGAGCAGGTCTATGGCTTCTTCAGGAATTAGTTTGTTGTAGGGTTGTCAGCCTGTCAGGTTACTAGAGTTTCGGTGTCTGGATTACCAGCTGCTGGACTAGACAAGAAGAAGCCATGGTCCAGTTCCTCCCTCTAATTGTTTAATCTCAAGTCTTTCTATTGTTAAAAAACCATATAAAATCTTGTGTTGCACATTTGTGCATTTTGTGGACCACTTTCACCTCTCCTACATTTATGAGCACCTATGATATTTTTCCTTCAAAAAATCAGAGGGTTGTAGAAGCTCTTTTCAGTTGTAGAGATGGAAGCTCTCTGTGATCCGCTGCCTGAGTGGGTGGGATTAATAGTTTAAACTTGAAAAAAAAACTAAGTTGTTGTATTTCCAAACAAATTCAATGGGGCTTGCAGAAATGGAGGAACCATATATAATCTACTACCTGGATTTTTAACACATGCAATAGCTACTGGGTTTGTGCATAGATATGGTTTGGTTGGTTCTCTTCAGCCAATCCAGATTGTTCGGCTTCTTCAGTTGGCCATAATGGTAAGGGCTCAGCCAGCACTTTTTTTTCATCCAGAATGGGCCACGTGGCAAACAGTCACAGCTTCTCCTCCCCTATTTGGTACCATGTGGGATGCAGAGAGGCTGCTGCATACTGCTCGCATGGGGTTTCCCTGTGAGCCCTGCCTGTTTGGTCAATCAGAGTAGAAGAATGTGGCATGACATATCTTACACAAGCTGTGTTGGTAAGTGCCTCCATTGCTCTAAGTTGCATCCTGGCTCTAGAGAGATACTTCAGTCCAATTGCCTTGTCACTCACACTCAGCTTTATTTTTTGGCTTGGCTTATCTTTAGCATTCAGTCTTTTTATTTTTCTTTATTTTCTTGATCCTTTTTATTTAGTGGGACTGGGAGTTGGGAAAGTGCGGGGCAGTTGGATGGGGTGCACATGCACATTTGTGGACCTGCTCTGAACTGCTAAAACTTAAAATAATATGCTCCAAAAACATGGTTTCCCCCAAACATGGCTAGATTTCCCACAATGCATACAAGAGTGTGCTGCTGCTGGCCTCTTCCAGTATGTTTTGTGAGAGAGAAAAATGCAAAAGCTTTGGAATATGTTGCTTGTTGTTGTTTTCTTTATTAAAAAAAGAAGAAAGTCTAAAAGTGGGACACTGGGCTGTGTGTTGTGGAAGTGCATCTTTGGCATTTGGCAGGAAGAAATTGTACCCTGCTGCTGCTCCTGGAGAAGTTGGCCAGCAGGCGGATACCTCTTGGAGAATTTTTTAAAGATTTTATTTCTGAAAAGGAAAGAAATTCCTAAAAATCAGCAGAAGCCTGAAACATTATGAAACTTGGTGGGATAACAGTGGTTGGTGTGTCCCCCAAGTGTGGTTATTTTCATCCCAATAGCCCTAAAAATGACAGAAAGGAAGCCCTCTCCATTTCTGCCAATGGGCTGGATCTAGCCACATTTTTCTTTTCGGCTACCTGCCTGTTTTTGGGAGGCACACAAAAATGGGTCCGGTGGTCTACCAAAATTTGACCAACAGAAACTGATCAAGGTTCAGAGAAAATGCACAAGCTTAATAGCTACCTGCCTTACAGGTTCTTTTTGGCAAACACTGACACCTGATTAATCAGGCTGTTTCTTCAAGGTTGACAAAGCTTTCTGTGGACACTTTCCAACCACCAAAAATGAATGAAACTCAAAAAAAGAAAAAAAGACCAAAAACAGAAGTTCCCCATGACTAAAAAATTGCTAGATGAAAGCAAAACATTTATTAGTCTGTATTTTAGTATAAAATAAGCCATGATATATTTATTATTTACTTATTTATATACCACCTTTCTCATCCCTGGGAGGTATATACATCATTGGTATGTACACTAGGACTGGGCTCCTCTTGTTTGGTTACATAAATCCTTCATTTCAATAGGATTTGCTATTATTTGTGGTTTCACATATTCACACAAGGTCCAGGAACATATCCCCTGCATATATGGGGGTCATACTATGTACTAAACCTATATTATGCATTAATTTATTCATGTGATTATAGTATATCAGTCATTAAAGCATTTTCAGTGCATTTTGACTTCTATATATGGAACCCATTTCATCACTGAATTGCTTTGATTGGCTCTGTGACACTTTTGAGTGTTATTGTCCTTAAAAAAGAATACTTCCTTCCTCAGACAGGCCTTTCTGTTGTTAACTATATGGTCGTCTTTCATTGGATTATTATGTGTATTATGGTTATAGAATTAAAATGGGTCTGTTTTTCACTGTGTGCAATTTAGTCATGCATCAATACATTTTTAATTAAAAGAATCTGACAGGTACAATAACAGAAGACTCAAAATAATTTTCTAAAGCAGTCTGTTTCTTCACAGACAGGTAATCAGAATCTGTCTCACTCAGACTTTGGCTACATAATATTTTATTAAGATATACACTGCAAGATAAAAACATACTTTTATGTTAAATTGTCACATTTTGTTGTAAGTTTATAATAGTAACAGTGAGGCATTCTCCTTGACGGAACAGGACAACTTGATTAGCTTATTTTGCAATAGCACTCAGCCTTAGAATATTATCCATCTTCAGCTAAAGGCTTGAATCACCTAGCTGTCTGGCTGGCAGGGCCAACGTACCAGCAGATGAGTCTGATGAAGCTCAGATTTGATAATGAATTCATTCTTCTTCCCCCAAGGTTACCTGAGACAAGCTCATTGGGGAGAGCTGCTTGACTACCTAACTTCATGAATCCCCCAAGATCACAACAACAAAGGGCACACAGAGATTTCCCCCCAGATGTTTCAGCTTTGTCTGTCACTGCAGTATTTGTTGTCACTTGAACTACATGAAGTAAAGTATAAAATATTATTAAACCTTTTTTCTCCATACTAGGTATTGAGTGCTATTCTGGATAATGAAATTGCTAGTGGAGTACCCTGCATATATTGCAGCACAAATGGCTTAAAACAGGGAAAAGCAGGCAGAAGATGGAGAAAGTATATGGGATGGCTGGCCATTCCAGGAGATGGGGGAAAACGATAGAGAACGAAGGAAGGTAGTGCCCTCTCCTTTTCCTCGCTTTTCCCCACTCATGGGATGAAGTCCAAAGACTCAAAGAAAATTCCTTTTCTCCTGTTCTGTTTCAAATATAAGAGGAAGAGTAGAGAGGTGTTGTTTAAGTAAATTACTAGTCTAAACTGTAGGGTAGCAGATAGGTTGTTGTTAAAAATCTATTTTGCTTTTTAAGGCCAAGGTAGAGAATGCTACTTCTCAGTGTGAGGTTCAGAGACTAGTTGGACTGCTGGCTGAATCTTACTTTATAACACCAGCAATGACTTGTGTGTTCTGGCACACCTCAAGCAGCATGCTGATCTAGGGAGCCTAGGACTGGCCGTGTGGCACAAAAAATTCTATCTTTAAATAGGTCATGATGTCCAAGGAGAGACAGGGCAGGATATGGCACTGCTGTGCATCAGCATCTATTATCTGAAATGGTTACCTTACTTAGTCTGATGGCAGGACTGACATAAATAAAGGATAGGTGTGATAGAGATGACAAGGTGGTAGATCAAAGGTCCTCAAACTACGGCCTATGGGCCACATGTGGGCCACTGAGGGCATTTATTTATACACCTTGATATTCTGGGTTATATGGCTGTTTGGAAAGGCCCTTTGAGGGCCTTTCCACACAGGCTCTATATTCCAGGATCTGATCCAAGGTTTTCTGTTTATCCCAAGTTATCTGGCAGTGCTGACTCATATAATCCAGTTTAAAGCAGAAAAACTGGGATCAGATCCTGGAATATAGGGCCTGTCTGGAAGGGCTCACAGTCTCCTTATAGAGACAAAAAGCAGTGTATAAATAAACAAAATAATAATAATAATAATAATAATAATAATAATAATAATAATAATAATAAAGTCCTTCTCTTCTGATCTCCTGATTTGGTCAGACATTCCCACCTGGAATCACACTGTGTAACCAAACTAGAGAACAAAAATCTGTTCCTGGTTTGAAAGTGTCATTTCCTGTGTAGTTGTGCAGCCCTTCTTTGAAAGTAGATGTTCTCCTCCAGAAACTTTGTCTGTGTGGCTGCCACAAACTATGATGAATCTATTGGTCATGGGAGTTCTGTATGCCAAGTCTGGTTGAATTCTATTGTTGGGGAATTCAGAATGCTCTTTGATTGCAGGAGCTACTGCAACCCATGCTACAACATGCTTGAAGTCAAAATTTCATTTATTTGTAATTAGAAATAAATATTTCACAATATATAATTACATATTGTTTTTGTGATTAATCACTATGCTTTATGTTCAGTTTGTAACAACGAAAATACATCCTTCATATCAGATATTTACATTACGTTTCATAACAATAGTAAAATAACAGTTGTGAAGTAGCAGCGAAAATAATTTTCTGGTTGGGGGTCACCACAACATGAGTAACTGTACTAAGGGGTCACAGCATTAGGAAGGTTGAGAATTACTGGTATATATGAAGAGAAGGCACCCAATGATGTGCAGCTAAAGCACTGAAAAATAGAGTGCTTCTACACTGCAGAATTAATGCAGTTTGACACCAGTTTGACTGCCAAAGCATAATGCTATGGAATTCTGGGATTTAAAATTTTATAAGCTGTTTCGCCTTTTCTGCGAAAAGATAAAACTGCAGTTCCAGGATTCCATAACATTGAGTTAAAGTGGTACTTCATTTTAAATATTGTATTTGTTCTCATTTTGTTTTGTTTTTTACTTTAAAATAAGATATGTGCAACGTGCATAGGAATTTGATTAGGTTTTTTAAAAAAAAAAAAAACTATAATACGGCACTCCAACGGTCTGAGAGACAGTGAACTGGCCCCTGTTTAAACAGTTTGAGGACCCCTGTGCTAGATCATAGACTTCCTAATTAGTAAAACTAAGAAATACTGGACATTTCTAGACAATCTGTCCACACACATTATAGAGAACAGTGTTTGTGAGGGTTTTGTTCCTCTAGTCTCGAGCATGGGAAAACCCCTATTGTCCAAACTCTTGCAATTTTCATTTTCCGTTTTCAAAGTATTACAATGTTGAAAACTCTCTTTGAGGACTAACATTTGGCAGCTTAAGCCTGATTGGTGAAGCTTTCACTTGACTGGTAAAATTAGAGCAACAACAGTCAAGACCTCAAGGTTAAAATTAATATTGAAATCATGCAGAGTGTGTGCATGAGTGTGTGTCTGTATTTTCTCCCCATCATATCTGGCTTCTATATATTTAAATACACTTATCTTTAATGCACTACCGAAATGCTGGTGTGTGGAATGGATGTGCAAATAGCCTAAAAATAAATGACTAGCTTTTGATTTTGGTGTTAAGCTAAGCACATAAGCCAAAAAGCCATTAAAGTACATTATATCTTCGTTCAAAAATGTAAGGTCATAGAACCATCTCTTTGAGCATGTCACTTATAATAACTCATTACTTTCTAAGAGCTTACTGCATAGAGGTATCGCTAAACAAATCAACCAAATATATCTGGGTCATTCTACAAGCATAAGACAAATCTGACCTAAAAAGTGACACTCTTGTGTCACGATGTATTGTGTGACTGTAGACATACACATCCAAAACAATAGTTTCCACTATGCATGAGCAAGTTTTTCAAGATTAAAGTTTAAATATGTCAGGTTTTAGAAATGGAGAGTGGCAAAATGTTGGTTTCTCTGTTTGCCACCTATGGAAAAAATATACCAGGCAGCACAGCATTGTTACAGACTTCAGCTTTTGACTATCAGTAATACCTGCAAGTGTTGCTGATTTTCCTTCATTGTTATACTAAGATTTAAAAAGTCAAAATGAAGGAAAATATTTGAATCAGCTTATTTTTGGAAGATGGGTATAAATAAATATCATACAAAAGTCAAGAAGTCTGGGTTTCAATCCTAAAGCAGAACCTTCAAGGGAAACTTCAGAATGATATCTTGATTAACATAGACTGAAAGTTGATGAAAGTCCTTAGTATCTATTATTCTATATGTCTGGTATTGTCTATGAAAAAAGCCAATGCATACTACACTGTATTTCTATTCCCACAATAACTAGGTCATATGCCATTCCAAGGAGATATAAGCAATAACTAAAATGGAAACTCAGAAAATATCCTCTCGCCAAGTTCTATTTGGATTTTAAGTAAATAATTTCAATCACTTTTGGTTATTATAAAGAAGGAAGAGGAAAAATAGAGAAGAACTACAAAGCAGAATGGAACTCTCTTTAATCCATACAGACAGGTCTGCTGAAATCCCTTTGGTAATGTAGTTCAATTTTTTATCCTATCAGGACAGTTTGTGTGAAACATGGTGCATTTTCTGTATTCTTCCACAACAAAACTTACCAACTTCTCTATGACTGAATCAAGCAACAAGTATTTGAAACTTTTTGAATTATTCAGTATAATTCAGGGTGTTGTTGTTGCTGCTGCTGCTGCTGTTGTTATTACTACTCAGGGTGCCATTGCTCAAGACTGCCAAATCAATACCTTCTGATATCTCTTTATTAGGGTTGTCATCTAAAAAGCTAATTGCTAGGTCTGACCAACTGCCCATACAACCAAACCAATTACAGATCAAATCTGACTTGTCTGTAAATGAAATTTTTTATTAAGCTGAAACATTTTATTATTATCATAATAACAAGCATCAGTGCCTCAGGCCCCATCGACATTGCCATATAAAATCCAGATTATCTGCATTGAACTGGATTCTATGGCAGTGCAGACTCATACAATCCAGTTCAAAGCAGATAATTTGGATTTTATATGGCAATGTATATGGGGTCACTGTGAGTTTGTTTTGTTGCTATCTTCAAACTGGATCTTTCTGTATGTGAAATCCATATTGTCAAAATGACTGTTTACTTAGTCATGTAACAAGCGAAAGAAAAAATCTTACTGTTTAGTTGTAAAAGGGAAAAAGCCTTTCTATTTACTTGAATAGCATACAGGGTTGTTGAATACTTTTTGGAGGACATACAATTCCTTTATCTTGCATCCTACAATTAGCCACTGTATCATGGTTTTGTGTTAGGGATTTGTGTTAGAAGGAAAACAGCAACAGGAAACTTTTACTGCCCCCTGCAGACTCCCTGTGTCCTTTATGCAGTACAACCACAATCATTTCCATGTTCTAATGAACTTGGATATGCTCCAGCTTTGATTTGGTGGTAAGCCAGGAGAGACCTGATTTGATACCACATTTGGCTGGGGAGCCAAATCTCTTTTCATTTAGTTTGATGCCAAATTTCATTTGGTTCCAGGCCTGATCTGCTTTCACAGATACTGTTTCTTTGTCACACTGATTGACTCCATCATCTTGGCCTTTTGATTATTTACATTTGCTCCCCCTCTCTAGTGATAACCTCATCGCATTCATCTTCTGGTTGATCGGTCACACCTGCCTCTTGATTGCCCTTAAAATTGACATATTCTTCAAATATTACATACTATTTGCTTATGTTCGCTGCAAGGATAGATTTGCAGATCACCTTCCATTTCTGTATATGCCAAGCAGTGCCAACGCTAGTCACAGAAAAAAAGGCTACCTCAGGCAAAAGATCTAGCATACTTCTAGTGCTTCCAGGATTCAGATGGATAGACATACACTATTAAAGCCCACCTTCTGAGCACATGTATTGGTCAAATATTTGTATCAGTCTTAAACCAAAGTTTAAACATTTTCATACAAAATACTCAATCCTTAGCTTCCTTCAAATATTCTTTTTCAGAAACCACTATTTGGGTTACTGGGGTTTTTTAGTAGTTGTTTTTGCAAGACAACTGGAAATCAGAAATACTTGCAGATCTACCATGAATCCTGAAGATATTCATCAAGTGATCCCAGTGTATCTTATGTTCCATCTTGCTTTACATGAAGATGAATAAATTTTAGATCACATGCACACCTTTTGAAAACATCCAGATTAATATTGTTCATCTATGCGAGATTCAAGTGGAAGCACCTTTCAGTTGACATGCAAAACTATATTCTAGTGTCGCTAACCCTAAATGACAAGAATTGATTAGCAGGTGCCCAGAGTATACACTGTCTAAGTCTAGTGTAAATAAAGTACAGTATATTCTGGCGTATAAGACTACTTTTTAACTCAAGAAAATCTTCTCAAAAGTCAGGGGTCGTCTTATATGCGGGTGTAGTCTTATGCATGGGAGTTGTCTTAACTCTATATTTTAACTGGAAAAATTGGGGGTCGTCTTATACGCCCAGTCGTCTTATATGCCGGAATATACGGTATATTTAAGTTGCATTGGATTTCAGTAAAGGACTTAATGAAGATAAAAACTAAACTATATTGTGTCTCACATATTTTGAAGAGACTGTTCATTTTATACTACATAGGCTTTTTTTTGTTTCTCTGTAAGTCATGTGATTTTATCTAAGTCCACATGTCAATAAACAACATTTTTTTTAAAAAATGTAAATGCATGTTCTAGGATGAAAAAATCAGTGTGATTTTTATTGTTTTCTTTTGCTCCCATTAGTCTCTTGAGTGCAGAATCCATTTTCTCATTTTGGCTATTTTATCTGTTATTCCCGGTTACACCTTCTTCCTGCATGGATATTGATATGTAATTTTATGCATATAAGTATCCATTTTTTCTGATCTGTGCATTTGCATGCATTTCTCCAATTGATTAAGATATGATTTGTGCATTTTTTCAATAAAAATATGGTGTTGTGTGTGTGTTTCTTTAGACATATTGCAAGCCTTGGAAATGTACTGATTTCAAAGCACTATGTGGCTCGTCCCAATGTCAGTTTGAATGATGTGCAATTGATATTTTCCTAGGGAAATATGGACTCAGCAAACTTATTTTCTATCTCTAATACAGTATATGCTTATACATCTCACACACATACACGCAAACAGACACACAAAGTGAATGAAAAAATAAGAAAAAATCTAAAAATAAAA
The DNA here is from genome assembly GCF_037176765.1 of Anolis sagrei. Taxonomy (NCBI): domain Eukaryota; kingdom Metazoa; phylum Chordata; class Lepidosauria; order Squamata; family Anolidae; genus Anolis; species Anolis sagrei. The sequence goes on along the minus strand of NC_090021.1, from coordinate 207,296,722 downwards.
TTTGAAAAAATAAACGAATCTGCCTTTTCACGTTTAAATAGAAAAATGCTGCAAATCAAATGAAGGAGAATTTTAAGATTACTTACAAATGTGATCAGCACAAAGTCAGCTATTTTCTCAAGGGAAACAATAAAATAACACAAAACCTTTGTAAGGAGATACTTTATACTTATTACCCTGTGTTCCTGTACTTAAAAATGTTTGTTTATGGTGTCTCAACTGGTTAGAATCATAGAATAGAACAATAGAATATTTGTCTTTGAAGGGACTCTAAAGGCCATCTAGTCCAATCCCCTGCCATGCAAAACTAAGGAACCACAGTATTCCTGAAAGATGGATTTTTGCTTAAAAACCTCCAAAGATGGGAGAGTCAACCTCTTTCCAAGGCAATCTGTTCTACTGTTAAAATAGCTCTTACAGTAAAGGGCTTTCTTTTTTCTAATGTCTAGATAGAATCTGTTATAATTTGAGTCAATTGGTTCTAGTCTCTGAAGCAGCAAAAATAGCTTGCTCTGTCTTTTACATTATATCCCTTCAGATATGGAAAGTTAGTTATCATGTCAACTCTCTGTATTCTCTTCTCCAAAATAAATATACCCAGTCTCCTAAATAATTCCTCACAAGGCTTGCTTTCCAGAACTTTGGTTATCTTGACCATTCTTCTCTAGACAATTTCTGGTTTATTGATCTACTTCTTGAACTGTGGTGTCCACAACTGGACACAATAGTAGAGATGAAGCCAGATAAAAAAAAAGAATCAGGTGGATACTATTTCTCTCAGTCTATTTGGCACTTGATAAAATGAGAATTGCAAGAAGAAAACTGGTTCATACATGTTTGTGTGTCAGATCCAGAAAGTGACCTCTCCTTCCTTCCATCCCTCCAAAATCAATGCATTCTACCCTTAGGTCCTATCTTGTGTTTATTTTCCATTTTGCCTAATGCAGATCATTTGGATCGCATACAAGAGGATTGAGTACTTCAGTGAAAATTGTAGGGATTGGATTTAATTTGAGGTGGCTTGGTTGAACATGCTTTATCTCTTGAATGAAACTTTGTGGTTATGGAAATGAATCAATTTCAAAATTAGTAACTGCTCCCAGATAAACTGACATCAAAATGAGGCCATTGGTGTCTAAAATGGTAGGATAACACTTGACTCTATGTTTATTCACTGCATAGCTCCTCTTTGTAAAAAATAAATGAGGGAAATTATTTCATGGTATATAAGAAAAGCATGCAAGGAGAATTTCTGAGAGAGTGAAACAAGGTTGACCGAGCAACAGGTAAAATGAGACTGCCACTTTAAATAACAGATGTTATAGACAACAGCAGCAACACTAGCCAACGTGCTGGTTTTCCTAAATCTCCTGCCCTTTCCCTAGTCAGAACATGCTTATTTAAATTACTTGCTCCTCCAAAGGAAACCTAAGGAAACTATTTTTTTCTTTTTTGTGAGATTTTCCCCTCCCCTCTTGGAAGCTCAATTCCTCCTTTAGAGGAACCATTCTTCGTAGCCTCCAGGCTCCGTAGGAAGCCTATTTTTAGTCTTTTAAAAGCAGAAAAGGGAGTAAGGGAGAGCAAAGGGCAAGTGGTCATATCACCCCCTCGCCTGCCGTGCTGATTACAAATCAGCACAGGTGAGAACATGACCACTCCCTCACCAAAAAAAGTGAAATTTGGCCTCCTGTGTGGGCACAAAATATGCACCAAACTCCAGTTCCCTGTGCATTTTCTGCTGGGCCCAAAGTTTCCCTGTTCCCCTCCCCCAAGGTACAAAATGGTAGAGGGGCAGCAACTGACTGTTCTGACAGCTGTGCATAATGATAATGTCATTTTAAAGGACTTTTAGAAAGCCTCCAGAAAGTCCCATAGGACTGTCTCCGCAATCTCCATGCATTACTAAATTGTCATGTGACAGAGAAGAAGCGGGGCAGGAAAACGGTGAGTCTGGGATGAAAAGTCTACTCCAAGACTTGTGTAGGAGGTCAAACCAGGTCTGATGGGAACAGTGAAAGGGAGTTTAATTAAGTGACGCAAGACAGTATTATTCATACCTGATTGAGTTTATTTATACTTTCCTTGAATTAATATTTTACACATGCACATATGTGCAGGAATATCCCTACCAAATATCCCACAATTATAAAGGAACCATGTATACAAAAAAGGCATTGGCCTCAATCACTGACCTCCCAGCAAGAAAGCAACAACAAATTCCTCCCCAATTTATGGCAGACTGTCATTGTAGGAAGTCAGCCAATCCATAGTCAGTTGTTTCTATATTTGTTTATGATTAATTATTAAAAAAATATGAGCAAAATGATCACTTTTATGAAGCAACACACTTTAAAATATCTTTCCAAGCATCAACAACAACCATTTGCTTTAATTTACCATAATAGTTTTCTAAAGGGCAAATAATAGGTCAGAAGTGCTTATTTGACTCTGAAGTAGCACTTCTTTAATTAGTGAGAGGCTGAACAAATGCAATCATAATCCTAGAAGAGTTAGACATTTTCAAAGTCTCATTGATTTTAAAAGAAGAGATTAAAGGACATGGGCCTGATTATATCTCTTCCCTTGAAAGCCCTGGGCCTGTAGAAGTGCTTCATGTTGCCTAGATGGAGTTCTAAATTATTATAAACAATTTTAAAATACAAAATAATTAAAGTTCAACATTATCTTTGCATGTGAAAAAGATGTTCCCAATAATGACTGAAATGTTAAAAAGACACCTCCATTCACTTACAATCGGGTAGGGCTGCCATAGTCTAGACAAGTGGTGGTGAACCTATGGTACGTGTGACAGAAGGGACACTCAGCGACCTCTCTCCTGGCATGTGTGCCAATCCTCCCTCTGCTCCCCCTCTCATGTCCCTTGCTTGCTTGCTGTCCCCCAGACTGCACTCTCACTCTTCACGAGTGCCCCCCCCCCCCCCAGGTTTGGGCACTTGGTCAATAAAAGGTTCACCATCACTGTTCAAGACTGAACCACTGGGCCCACATTTAACAGAGTCACACTGTGGGGTCACCATACATCCTACTGTTTTCTTACAAGTTCAAGAGCAGGAGGAAATCAACAGTCCAATAACAGAGCTTTGAGAAGGAAGAAGAAGATAAACATGTCAGATTAAGAAAGTGTGAAGGAAGCCTGGAAAAGCAATCTCATGAAAGTTACTGAGTGGCACATCATCTTCCAGTTGAGTCAAGGTTGCTGCTGCCTTTGGAGTCTCCAGAGGACCATTCTCCTTTGTCCCAAGGGCAGGTCCATCAGGCAGGAAGACCGTGGAGAGGAGAAATGCACGCTGTCATCATCACTGCCCAGCTACATCTTCTTTCCTGGAAGGATGATGATGGGGATGATTTTTTTGTAGATCACCAAATACATTCCACTTTACAATTAAACAAGCAAAAACAATGGGTGTACAATCTAAAAATAGAATACAATTGCAAAACAAATCATCCAGATAAAATGCAAATAAAAACACAAGCTAATATATAGTGAACCAGTATACAAAAGAGTAGAAAACAACATCAAAGTAAAACACCCATGGAGAAGATTGGAAGTCAGGGGTTTTTGTTTTGTTTTGTTTTGTTTTGTTTGTTTGCTTGCTATTTTTTCTCTCCACCCACCCACTCTGTTTAACCCAACAATTCTTTTTGTTTGATTCTTAGTTAGTGTACCTACCCCTTTCTCCCATTTTAAACATTGATAAAATGATTATTTTATTTCTCCCATAAAATTATTTTTAAAAAATCAACCCCCCCCCCCCAAAAAAAAAACAACTGTCAATTTTTTAAAAAATCAATTGAGATTTTAAAACAGTGAGGGAAGGAGCAATTCACAAATGCTTAGTGGGATAATTCCAAGATTATGGAGCAGCAAGTGAGAAAGGCTCAAACTTCTAGTTCACTCTAGAAAGGTGATCCTGTCTCACCAATTTATAGTGAGATGAGAACGTTCCAGTTCAGAGACAAACAGTAAGCTATATTTTCACATTACATCTCATAATTGACAGATTTTCATCTGCCAGCCAAAACTGGAAGACAGCTAGACATATATTTATTTTTAATATCATCTTTTAAAGATTCTCTTGCAGCAAGTTCCTTTCCAGCTTTGGGCAGACTCCTAACATGTATAATTGAGGGCAGCAACTCAGGTGATTCTAGCCCCATCTATACAGCCATATAATGAATTTTCATAACGCAATTTAACAGCATTGATTCTGCACTGCCATATAATGCAGTCTAATGCAGTGAAATTGCATTATGAAACTGCATTATAATGAAGGTAAAGGTTTCCCCTGACATTAACTCTAGTTATGTCTGACTCTGGGGAGCCAGCATTGTCCATAAATACCTCCAAGGCCATGTGGCTAGCATGACTGCATGGAGCGCCATTACCTTCCTTTAGAAGCGGTATCTACCAAGTATCTACTCAAATTTGCATGTTTTCGAACTGCTAGGTTGGCAGAAGCTGGGCCTAATAGTGTGAGCTCACCCTGCTCCCCTGATTTGGACTACCAACCTTTTGGTCAGCAAGTTCAGCAGCTCAGCAGTTTAACCTGCTGCACCACCAAGTGGCCCATAACTGGCCACTTGGCCAGTGTAAATGAGGTCTCTCTTGCTTGATCTGAGAAAGGAAGACATAAACCTGTAGGGAGTTCATGGAGTGACAGGGACTAACATATAATATTATGAACTTTGGTTTTTGGTGTAACTAACTGTCTAGAATGCAGATTTTTAAAAATGTTCAGAATCATCATGATGCAATTTTTAGCATTCAGAAAACTTTATGAGGGGAATCCTGCACTGATGAGAATCTCCGGTTTGAGACTTTTGTGTGAGATCTGCATGAACTTGTTTTTTTCATAGAAAACAGCATTTTCTTCTCATGGCATGTGTTAAATTCTATTGACTCTTATTCTGGTGCAAAAAAAGCTGCTTCCTATGAAAAAATGTTGTAATTACAGAAAATATGGTCATGATTGGTTTGTCTTGAAAATACTGCCCCCCCCCCCTTGTGCAAAACAAACACATGCAACTTTTGCTCAGAGCAAGCCCTTAACTGCACTGCAAATAAGTTGGTGTTTGAAGACTCTTTGATAGTGTGAATAACATTGGAAAAAATACCTTTTACTTCTTTGTTTTGCGGGGGGGGGGGACGGGGGTCAGTGAAGAATTACATCCCTAGAGGTCATGGAATTTATAAACCAGGACATCTCTCTACCCGAAGCAGACACCACTCTTTATTATTTTATTTATTTGTTTACAAGCATATTTTGCAGTTTTATAGGCACGCAAAGAATTCACATTGGTAATTTATTCTCAATTGATTTTTAGTCTTTCATTGTTACAAAATGCCTCAACCTAATAAGTATTCCAAATTTTTATAAAGTGAGAACACCTAGCATAGCAGCATCTATGTGTTCTTGATCCTTTCGTCTGGTTTGCTGTGTTTAGTAGTATCACAACTAAGCACAGGTATAGTATTCACTCAGATATCACTTCCATTGCAATAAATTCAATATACATCAAACTGGATGTGTTTAGGGTCCTTCTATAAGATGATAATTTATGTCATAGGTTGAAACACATAGCAGAGGCACATGGAATTTATCATAGTCACATCGCTTTTATGAGTCCGTACCTTAGAGGCAAAGCAGGAGATTTCTATTAACACATGTTCCTACCTAATTGACCATTTGGGAAGTGGTGAGGAGAAATGGCTGTGATTTACGTAGCTTAAGAAATGTCTTAGAGCACCTCAGCCAGTCTGGAGCTCCCACAGTGACAGATGAGCAAATGCCCATGGGTGTTGACAGCATGGTATTTATGGTATTTCCTTCTGAGACAATTAACTAACATATGCCAAGACCATAGGGATTATCTTTGAGCTACACAGTATGTAACTTTATCTGAAGAAAAATATAATATTTTATAAGTTTGACAAAGCATAAGAAAGATTAAATTGATCCATTCATTTTAATAATGTGGTTAGCATCTCCCCCTTCCTGATTTCTCATAAAGCTTTTTTGCTTTGACCAAGTATGCCAGAATGTGTGTATCTCTTGCTAAAGTATTTCAAGTTTATTGTACACTTTAATGTGATAATGATTATTGTTTTATGGAGTCCACTTTTATGTACTGCATATTTTTTTGCCTTTGGGCATAATTGTAAAGATACCTGTTGATTTCAGTGATTTTCAAGCACTTTAATGGTGTGTAAGTTTTGACTGAAGCCAAAGGCCTTATCTGCATTGCCAAACAATGCAGTTTGAAACTAAATTGAACTGCATTATATGAGTCTACAGTGATGATATAATGCATTTTCAAATTGCATTATATGGCCTCCATGCAGTCATGCCGGCCACATGACCTTGGAGGTGTCTACGGACAACGCTAGCTCTTCGGCTTAGAAATTGAGATGAGCGCCAACCTCCAGAGTTGGATACGACTGGACTTAATGTCAGGGGAAAACCTTTAGCTTTACCTAGCTGTTTCTGTAGTTTGAAAGGGTCCATGGTACCTGGGAGCTGATTCTATCCTTTATTTGAGGATTTAAAATATTCCTATGACACTCTCATTTGAACAAATCCCAGAATATTCATTTGTACAAAGCAATGTTTGAATTATGGCTTAGTGGCAAAGAGAGAAGAAAAAGGAGTAAGAGTTTGTGAGTATAACATTGTAGCAATGGATATCCTCACTGTATTTGCTTCCCACAGTCTCCTTTGCCATTCTCCCATGGCATAAGATGGCCAAGTTGACCTTGTACCAATAGTTTGTTACTAGAAGCACACACTATGTGATATCCAATGCTTGGAAAAAATATTCTTTTTGACTACAGCTCTAGTAGATGGATCATCTGGAGGATTTGGGGAGCTTTGGTCCAAACAATTTACTGTTCAAGCTCTAGCTATATCTATTTGTGGGTCCAGTGCAATATTGGACAGGCAGGATATCTTTCTCCATGAACATACTGAAATATTTCAGCACATTCTTTCACAAAGCATTCTTTCACAGTTGCTATTTTAACCATTGGACATGTGGGGGATGCCTTTTTGAAAAGTTTCTGGTGGTCAGAAAACAATTCAGGAAAAAAAATTGTCTGAAGAATCGCTAATAAGAGAAATAAGGCATGGAGGGAGAGATAAAACATTGTCAGTGCGTCACCAAATATTTTCAAAAAACATCCTCAAATAAAATGACCATTCACCCTGGAAAACAATGCACATATATTACATTGGTTGTTTCAAGATGCGGCTGAAACCTCTGAATTATCATTACTATATAACATGAGATAACGATAGGAAGCTCTAGAGAGGACATTAGGTGAAATTATGGATGAACTCTTTGGCAACTAATAGATCCTTAATGGCTTTCCAAAACAGCCTATAATCTCTGGCGATGCTATCTCTAGAGGGCCTTTTTGATATATTTATGCAATAATTACAGTGCTACTATATATTCTACATACATTGAAGTATTTTGGTTGCCTTACCAGGAAATTTGAGAGGAAAATATAAGAAAAATATGTAGTTTGCTATAGATGTGCAACTAGATGGAAATCTTTTTTAAGATATTATTTTTCAAAGAAAAGAAAAGCTGCTATTGCTATTGCGTAGCAATACCTAATCTCTCAAATCTGCTGCTAAACTAGTTTTTCCCCGCATTTATATTAACAGATCAATCCTTTAAAACAATAGTGGTGTGTGTGTTATTTTGAATTTCTATTATAAATTTCATGTAATTTTACCATTTCTGTGGTTTCTATATCTGTCTTATGGAGCCCAAAATACATATGGATATATTTGTTTTTATTTCTAGTATATTCTGACACCTGCAACATAATTTAAATTTCTAATCTTGAACTGATGACTCTTGTTATAAGTATTCCTTTAAACCTGATAAACTAATATAATAAAATCAATAAACTTTAATTTATAATTGCTATTTCAGAAATAAAATACGAAATAGTATTCATTTCCATACAATCCTTGTCATGTTTGTTATCTAAGCAGTTATGTGGCTTCAGCTTTATGCACAAAATGCATGAACCATTTTCATTTTCACAACTGTAGCAGAGATTTGGTATAAACAAAAGTTAAATCTATCAATGGAATTGATAACTCACCTTTAGTCTTAAGAATATGCCTATACTGAAAATTTAAGCCCACTTAACAATGATCCCCTTGAGCATCTCTGATTATTATAGTCCTTGGAAACCATGAATTGCCTAGCAGTAGAGTGCTAGACAACACAACAATCGAGGCCTAAGTCCAGTTGCTGAACATGCAGATCAAGAATAGGTCTATAATCATCTACAGACCTACTGTCAAGACCTTACACTTGGAAGGCAATCATACTTGGCTGTGAGTGATAGCCTATGATGATTATTATGGCAGTTGCTAAGCACAACTAGTGCAGAGCTGTTGATGAAATTACTGAACAATAAATTAACATGGAAGTAAACCACGTGGATCTCCTATAATTGAAACTAGCAGTTGTATAAATATTTGTATAATTTGATGGTCTAACTTATTATTAGGTGGTTTCCTGTGGCGAGGATGCTACATTGTATTATTGCACCTCTAATAATATGACAGGACTTTCTCCTGTTCCTCTCCCTCATATTGTCTAACTTACTATTAGGTGGCTTTCTGTGATGATGATTCAAAATTGTATTACTGCACTTCTAATAATACGACAGGACTTTCTCCTGCTCCTCTCCCTCATATTGTCCTTTGTTCCACCTGAAAATCAGCTCAGCCAGCCTGGGTAAATTATGAGGGTGCTCAAAGTGTTGACTCCCTTCTGTTCCACTAATTAGTTTCCATCAGTGAAACAACACCATTGGATCCTGATCCAATACTGTGTTGACTTGTTTTATGGCTTGTATGTTTGCAAGAAATCTGATACTTTTTTAAAAGGACTCCAAAGTAACACTGAATGTTTCAGATTTATTCACAGCAGTAGCTTGAGTAGCCAGCCACTTTGCATTCCATGCTAAGAGAGACAGGATATGAATAAAGTACAATACCAATAAAAAATAAAGGAGCATACTTCCCTATTGCCCCTGCCATTATCTCAAAGTGGAGGAGACGGTAAGTCAAAATAACTCCATGTTTGTTTTCTCAGGAAACATCTACACTGATCATTTTATGCAGGTTCAAGCTGACTCCAAGCTGTGGTGGCTAGAAAATGCATGAGTGTGAATTAAAGGGTTTAAAGTGCATCATGTTAAATTGGGGGGAGATCTGAGTTAAACCCCTTAATGTGCTTCAATGAGCCCTAAATCGCATGGTGAAATAGGCTCTGGAGAATGCTAAGCACATTATAGACGCCTGCCCATATTGGAGCACATTTAAAATTCGAAATGAGGGGCAAAGGGAGGGGGTGTCATAAAATAAACCCAAAGACAATAGAGGGCCAACTAACTCTCTGCGACAAGTAATTGATTAACTCCACTGCTAATGTCCTCCCACCTCTTATGTCTACACAGAAGTGGTGTGTGGAAAATGGGGGGGGGGGGAAATACTGCAGATTGTAGAACTAGGTTTAGGCCACCTTCAGTGGTTAATGTAATCACAGTCCTGACTTCAAACCTGTTACTGTCATGTCAATCTAAAAATCCACAAAGTGAAACCAGTTTCTCCTTGGTCATTGTAAATGTACCCCCAGTAGGACAAACACAAATGTTTGGCATACAAGTAATTGTTTAAATACGAACTACTTCAATGATGCTGATTAAATAAAAAAGAACTATTCTGGATTATTGATGAGAATCCAAACTGGTCAAAGAGGATGGGACAGGATTGTCCCATGTGAACAGTGGGAACAGTTCTGAATTAGCATCAGTGCAGCTGTTCACACTGACCCCACAGTGTGGGGCACTCCCAACATCTGCTAATGGAGAGTCAAATCAGGTTAAGCAGTTTTACCCCACCTTAGGGAGTAGAAGTCCCTGAACATTGTCTAGATATTCAAGAATGGTCTCTGGCCCAATTCGGGTTTTGTGGCCCATGCAGATAGGCCCAGGGTATCTTGCTGTTCTCTCATTCATGTGGTTGTAATCATTTTCTGTCAACTTCACACAAGTTAACAACAAAATAATGCATCAGTGGATCATTGAAACAACACTTTTGCACTAAAGCACTGTAACTCTAGACATCTTTTAAAAATCAGAAAGTAGAAAATCTATTTATCAAACAAAATAGAAATTTGTGTAGATTCACATATGCATGTGCACACACATACAAGCCCCAAACTATACTCTGGAAATGTTAAGGAACATTTGTCTTGCATGAGAAAAAAATTACTTTTCCAATACTGACATTTTCAGGATGAGTGCAATTACATAAATATTATTGTAATTAGCGATTACCTTGTGCTTTTAAAGGAAAGTAGAGAAGGTTGAAATTAACATGCAAGGCACGGCCAACTGATATCAATACTCATTTCACTGTTCAAATTTTTCTTAAAGGGGAAAAAAAGCTAATAGCTGTCAAAAATACCCATTATAGGCTAGTCTATAATTTGTAGAAGTCAAGTAATACATTTTTTTTCTGAAGGTATAATGGATGCTCCATGGAGCAATTATTTTAGAAAGACAACTTCATCTCAGCTGTCTCATGCCAGCAGAACTATTTAAGAGCCAAGGATGCATAATTCACTATGGAAGAGCTGTCAGATTTGAGAATACCTTTAAATTATCAAAACTTAGCAACGCTAGTCAGTTATAATTATAATGGAAATGTAGTTTTCTGTCAATTTTATCAGAGCAAACATCTCTCAAGGAACAATTTCCTGTGCTAAAATATTTTGTCAAAGTGACTTTTGATTCCAAAGGGATACAGATTATCTAGTTTTATACCTGAATATTTTCCCTGCAAATTGAATATAACCGCTTACATGATACAAAGCAGAAAGAACAAAGGCATTAATAAAATCCCATTGGAAATCACTGCCTTGAAGATTGTTACCTTGAAAGAATGGGGTTGTGATAAGCTCCCCAGGACAGATAAAATGATGCAGGAAAATATTGTTTCTGTTATACAACATGACAAGACAGCTTTCCATCAACCTTCCAATTACATGATAAAAACAAATATTCAAGCATGAGACGTATGCTTGGCTAGAGTTCTACAAAGAGGAAAGTGACTTCTTGCCTCCATTTTTCAGCTTGTTTGCACCTACTACTTTCCTGACAAATGTATATTTTTTCTGGTTATTTCCCAGGGTATGTCATGTTTCTTCTTAATATTTATTTTATTTTCAATGGTGTGCCATATACTTCACAGAACACGGAAAAAGGTAATGATGTTTTGGTCTGGCATGAACTTGAAATTCGTAGAATAATCCCTATAAAATATTGCTCAAATACAAAATGCCTTACCTTAAGTTTGATTCCCATGGAAGATCTAATGTCAAACTCTGAATAGCTCTTGCTATTTAGTTTTGATAAAACAGTGAACTGACAGCACAAGAGAGCTTCCTATGTGGTACAGTGCTATGCAACCACCATCTCTCACTCATCCTTTTCCTCCTTTATCTTGAGGGTCTAATCCCATTTTAGATAAGTTCTTCTGCTTCTCCCTGGTCATGCGGGGACTTCTGCTGATTTCAACACAGGCACCCATAACAACCAGGAACTCTCATGGAGCTCTGCAGCCATCTGGAAGCAGCAGTGCTGGCAGTGACATGATCCCAATCCATCACCTTTTCCCTGTGTTGATGAGCACAGGGACAGTGGTGGCCTGTGAGGTTAAAGAAATGATCCAAATGAGACTCTATTATGCTGCCCATCCTGCACCAAAGTCATGAGATTGCTCCAGAGTTTCAGCCAAACTCCAAAGCATCCCCTGATGTTTCTCAACATGAGGCTAAACTGTGTTAACTGTTGTATGCCAGCTTGTTCAGCCTGTGTTTGTGTCTAATGATCAGGTTGCTTTGGATGATGGGAATGACAATGTTGTTCATGTTCAAGTTGATTCCTGGGGATGCTGTCCATGAAGATGTTCATGAAAGGAATGGGGATGATGGTCTCTTTCCTGGGCCTGGTTTTAGAGATGTGGGCCTGAATGCAGTTCATTTGATGGTTTAGAGAGGCCTGTATTGCTGCAAGGTGTTTCTCAAGGTCTTGAGCCTGGGAAAGGCTCTGTGGCAGAGTCCCCTGGTAAGTTATCTCCAGGTGAAGATTTTAATGAAGCCTTGAACATAAGAAGTGTTTTTAGCCAGCAAAAACAAACAAACGAGCAATTACGGTGCTCAGCCAGATTACAGCAGAAGCTAGAAGTGAAACCAAAGTTAAGGAAAAATCTGTTCTTAGCTCTTTGGGAAATAGGACAGATATAAATGCCAAGTACAGAACCTAGCCTCAGACAAAGCAGCATTCGATTCATGTTTCTTCATGCCAAGTTCCTGGACCTTTGTCTTTGTTTGATTCCTGTTTTAAGTGCCATTGCTGTTATTTGCCTTTGAAATCAAGCATCTGGTTTCATGGACTTCTTTGGACTTTTTAAATTGCTTCTTTTTCTTCCTAATCAATTGGATTTACCTTTTACTTTGGATTACTTTGTATTAGTTTGGTTTTTATTACCTTCAATAAGCTTCAATAAAGTCAGAAAGGATCCTGCTCTGGAGTGAAACATTAACCACGAACCCATTTTTTTTTATTTGGGAAATTTTTATATCACCTTTCTCAAAGCAGTTACAATAGAATTAAAACATACAAGATAAAATAAACTATTAAAATTCACCCCAAATAGGCTTAATAATTTTCCTTGCAGGACATTAAAACTATAATAAAATGAGCAAAAATGAGCATTTTCTGCATGAAACACTGAAAGTTTCAGAACATTATGAAGACAGTCAGAAGCCACTGCACAGTGAATGCAGATTGTTAACCAAGACAAGTTTTGAGAAGGTAAGACTGAGAGGGCTAGACTAGGACTCTAAGGGCACTTCCAGACTTCACTTAAATGTGAGCCAAAGGTTTAAGAAACCTGCTTAATCATGCCCTCACACCTTCCCCCAAAAGGCCTCACACACACCTCTCCTTTTCTGGGGTGTGTGTGTCTAGATGCCCTACCAGTACCTTTCAGTCACCCAGAAGCCCCCCCCCCCCCACCAAAAAAAGCTCTTAAAGTAATACAACTTATCTGGCTACCAGGTAAGTTGTATTTCTGGAGTCCTCCTGGTGCATAGAAATGATGCACCAGGAGAAAGGAAGCAATGAGCAATTTTCCTCCTCACCCCCTCCCAGTCTCCTGTCACATTATTTCTATATGCCAGGAGAACTCAAGAATAAGTGTCTTTGTTTTAATTTTTAAGGGCTTCTTTGGGGGGGGGGGGGGGTTGGGGGGGGGTTGGGGGGGTGCTGCCCTCTTGGCTTTCTGGGCTCATAGAGCCTGAAAAACCCAAGACAGCTATGTGGATTGGGCCCGAGGACTGCATGATGTGATCTCCGGGCCCAATCCACACTGGGATCACACCTGGAAAGACCCAGATCTTATCAAAGATACCAGTTTTTCCAGGTATCAAATTAATTTGAGACAAAGCAAAATTAATTTGATTTTACCAGAGGCATCATTTGGACACCTCCAGTAAAACCAAGACAGGTCACAAGTTAAAGGCCTGACAGGATGGGCCCTAAGACAACTGCATTCAGACCCGTGAGGAGTTTCCTAATCCTAAGGTAACTTCTTTGAATTTCATAGATTAATTCTGCTATACATCATTGATAACAATAAACATCCTTTTAGCTAAAGGCAAATAGATGTGTCCAAGAATGAGCACCACACTGAAGTAAGGTTTTTTTTAAAGACATGGATGGTCAAATCTATGAACTGTAGATCTGTATTGTTTAAAAATATGTTATAAGCTACCTTGAGAAAGATGGAGCATAAATGAATGGATGCTACTATTTTTGTTGTTGTTCATTCGTTCAGTCATTTTTGACTCTTCGTGACCTCATGGACCAGCCCATGCCAGAGCTCCCTGTCGGTTGTCACTACCCCCAGCTCCTTCAAGGTCAATCCAGTCACTTCAAGGATACCATCCATCCATCTTGCTCTTGGTAGGCCCCTCTTCCTTTTTACTTCCATTTTCCCCAGCATAATCGTCTTCTCTAAACTTTCCTTTCTTCTCATGATGTGGCCAAGGTACTTCTTCTTGGCCTCTACTATTCTTCCCTCCAATGAGCAGTCAGGCTTTATTTCCTGAAGTATGGACTGGTTGGATCTTCTCGCGGTCCAAGGCACTCTCAGCACTTTCCTCCAACACCACAGTTCAAAAGCATCTATCTTCCTTTGCTCAGCCTTCCCTATTGTCCAGCTCTCACATCCGTATGTGACTATGGGGGATACTATTGCTTTAACTATGTGGATCTTTGTGGCCAGTGTGATGACTCTACCCTTCATTATTTAATCAAGATTGGTCATTGCTCTTCTCCCAAGAAGTAAGTGTCTCCTGATTTCCTGGCTGCTGTCTGCATCTGCAGTAATCTTTGCACCTAGAAATACAAGGTCTGTCACTGCCTCCATGTTTCCTCCCTCTATTTCCCAGTTTTCAATCATTATTGTTGCCATAATATTGGGTTTTTTGATGTTTAACTGCAACCCAGCTTTTGCGCTTTCTTCTTTCACCTTGATTAGAAGGCCCTTCAGCTCCTCCTCACTTTCAGCCATCAAAGTGGTGTTATCTGCGTATCTAAGGTTGTTAATGTTTCTTCCAGTAATTTTCACCCCAGCCTTGCATTCCTCAAGCCCCGCACATCGCATGATGTGTTCTGCATACAAGTTGAATAGGTTGGGGGAGAGTATACAACCCTGCCGTACACCTTTCCCAATCTTGAACCAGTCTGTTGTTCTGTGGTCAGTTCTTAATGTTGCTACTTGGTCCTTATACAAATTCCTCAGGAGAGAGATAAGGTGATTTGGTATGCCCATACCACCAAAAGCTTGCCACAATTTATTATGCTACTACTACTACTTTATTAATACATCTCTAAGCCGAATCAACCCTGGCGATCAATGGGGTGACAGCCAGATTGCCCTCACATCCCATCTCTAAGCTCTCCTTCAGTGTAGCAATACTGCATCAGAGGCACACTTAAGACCTTATCAGATGGGCAGGTGGAAAGTGGGGAAAAGAGGGACAAATCCTTCATTCCGTACCATCTTTCCCTGTCTTCTGGGATAGCCTCCCATCCCGTGTGGTTTCCTATCTGCTCCCTGTTCCCTCTTCCTCTTCATGTCCATCATTGAGGTGGTGGGTTACACCCAACCCCTCCAAAGCCACTCTGGAGTCATGCCACAAGTTGTCCTGCATCATGTGATGGGCTCCATGATACTCCATTCTGGCAACATGGAGAAACAAGGAGGAGATGCAGAGAAGACTGCATCTGATAAGGTTCTTGGAGAAGGGAGGGAGATGTAAAGGATTTTGAAATGTTGAAGCTGTGTCAGTAGAGGCAAAATCTCATCCCACTTGGTGTAGACTGTTCCTTGTCAGACATTAATTCTAGTTTGGCCTCCTTGCTCCATTCTACTCTGCTCTGCTCTGCTCTGCAAGGGATCCCTGTTTGCCAACTAAGGCTGGCCCTACAATGAAGCAGAGTGAGGCAGCTGCTTCAGGCAAGAGGGATTGCAGGGCAGGTGGCACAGACTATCAGCAAATTGTGGAAAGAAAAACAGTGATTCATAGTTTGGTGTACAAACCACAAGTTAGCCTACTATCCCCATTCACAGAGTGGGATGCTCTCCTACCATCATTCTTGGCATATATTTCAATGACTAATCTGCCTGTGGCAGTTGGACTGTGGCACCTTATTGTTTGTCTCAAGCAGCAACATTTTTGAGGTTCTGAAGTTACTGTTCAAGTAGACCACATGGAGGAATGCTCTAAGCTTAGTCTCTCAAGAGGAAAATTGAGAGAAAGTAGCAGCAACAGCAAGGGCTAAGCATGAGGAAGGCAAGGCAAATGACTGAACCAACAATTGAATCATTCTATTACAAAACAAGGCTCACAGTCTAGATGAAGAAGCACTGCAAAATTGTCTTTTATTTTCACCTTTTTCTTTATCTATAGTTCCTTTCCTAATCCTACCAGACTATTAGCAAAGTGATGAGAACCAACAGATCTATATCAGAAAGCATCAATTTCTGGTTTCTGTACCTGCTGTAGCATGATGTAGCATTGCATAACATAATACAAATTAAGTAGCTAAATTGGTTTCATATCATCTGATTTTCTGGCAGGCCTTACAGTGTTAAGTATTTACTAACAAGGCAATTGGAATGCACAGAGCATACTGAATTATGATTTATTAACACATCTACAGTAGTTGCACATATTATCATCCACAGTCTCACCTGTGATTCTCTGGGTTCAACCAGGTTCTTTCCCAGTGGCATATCAACTTCGAGGGCCAATGGAAGCTGCTTGGCTAGGCAAATTTCCAGTGTAATGAGTTTACCTTTATTCTCTCCCTCTCTCTTCATTTAATGCACCAACGTAATTGCTCAAATGGAGTTTTAAAATTAAGGCTATAAATACAAATTTGGGTTTTGTAGGGCATCACATGATAGACTTTTAATGAGTCAACAAAAACTGTAAGTTTCTCTTCTGTAGAACTCCACATGTAGGCAATTTACTAATAATGAATAATAAATATATTTTAATAGCTTCTATGTTTCCTGTGCCACACACGTGATTTAAAGGCAGCATGGGAGCTCTTTCTATCAGGCCACCAGTTGCTTTCAGGGGAGAGGATGTTGGAGCTGGTGTTCACAAGAAGAATGCTGGAAATGTAACTGAATTTTTTTCCCTGAGTAAGCAAATTCTACTTCCAATATTGTCTGTTTTCAAGATGAACTGGTAGCAATAAAAGTTTTTTGCAGTATGTAGTATATTTCCAATTGCATAATTACAATAACCAAAGCTAAAGCAATGCTTTTATAAACCATCTCTCCAAAGTATTCCTGCAGTACAACTGAGAGCAGCAGGATCCAAGGATAGAATACTGTGCTTTCAATTTCTGCCTTGTATGTTCCTTTGGAAAACTTGTGAAAACAGCAAAAAGGGGGAAATGGCAGTCTTGATTAAAGTAATCTTCCCAAAGTTTGCCCAAAGATTTTTTTACTTTTCTGAGATTAATGGCATTTCAAAGGAACGAAGTACACTCAAAATCAAGCATACATTTTAAAAGGTGAACAGCTAAATGAATGAAAACATTTGGGAGCAAATGCATACAACAATGCTTCAATCAATGGTTGAAAGGGTGTGCAGATTTTAGAGCAGGAATCAAAACAAAGTCTCTTAATTTTCCACTATAGATATTCTGATCTACAGCTCCCATTATGCATGAAGACTTTTCATTCTGACTGTGGCTTATGGACTTTGTGGACCAACATCTAGGTATAGGAGGTTGCAAAGCTGAAATCCTGGGGAACATCATGAGTTGCCACTGAAAAATCTGATGTATATTTGGAGTTATTTCAAATTTTGATGCTAAAGGTGTTTTAATAAAAATCATTTAAATATTCTGAGCAGTTCGACACATCTCTAAATTGACATCATGTTACTAATGTAAAATCCAAATTCCTTATTATGTGAAATGTTACAGGATTTTTGAGGTGGCTGAATATTTTTGTTATAACTAAATATTTCACTGGATTTGAAACATCTCACAAGTCCTGTCCAAACTATTTGTTAAAAAATTGAAATATAGCACTACATTTTTTCTTAAAATAAACTTTTATTTTAAAACAAACCTTATTCTTCTAGCATATTAAATACCATGTGCTCTGCTCTCCCTTCCCATCAGAGTATGAGAAATATTTGCAACTAAATATCTGGACAACTTGTGCTTTTTGCTGCAATGTATCCTGAATTTTTTTAAAAAAATTAATCTTTCAGGTAGAAATAAAATAGTTCTGTCCCGTCCCCCATTCCCCCTGCCCAAGAATTGCTTTCAATATTCTATGACATGAAAAACATGCCTTTAAAAAACAAAAAATAAATTGACCAAAAGATAGAACAGCAAACAAACTTTTCTTCTGTCTGTTTCCTCCCTAAAATATTAGTGCAGTTATAATGCTGTCAGCATATAAAACAGTTTTATTTTTATGTATTTATTTTGGCTATCACGCGTGGTGTTGATAATGCTGCCCAAAGTTGCAGTACTGCAGTCAGGTCACAAAAGACACCCATATATAGATCCTCTTAACAGCTAGAGAAGCCAAATTGCTCTTTGGATTAAAAACAACTAAAATAAGAATCATCTGGCCTTTATTTTCTTTAAAGGTTTAATCATTTTACAATATCAGATAATCCATTTTTCTTTTAAATCCCTCTTACACAGTCCAGTGGTAACTTAATGACGACTCAACAAAGAAAAAATGGCCTCATGTCTATTTGCATCTTCTTAATATTTACAGGGTTATGTCTAAATATTAGGGCTGGGCGGTTTCATTTCGTTAATTCGTAATTCGTTAATAATTCGTTATTTTTTTCAATTACAAAATGATAACGAACCATTCTGGAGCAATTTTTTAAAAAAACGAATTTTTAAACACGTTTTGTAAATGCTTCGTATTTCGTTATTGTATTCGTTTCGTTATTGTTCTGAGGTCGTTTTTGTTATTATTTCCGCATGTCTGGGGCAAGTTTTTTGTTTAATTAGTGAAAAAAAAATTATAATATCACACCAACAGTCAACAACAGAGGGAGAGGGAAGCTTCAGAAGTTTTTGGAGGTTTTTTAGCGTATTTCGCGGTCACGTCCGCCATTAACGAATCGATTCGTTATTGTTTCGGAAATCGATTCATTAAGGTTTTGTAATTTTTTTCACATTTACGAAATTTCGTAAATACCGAACTTTTTTAAGGGAAAATTTTGTAATTATTTTAAATATCGAAACAAAAAAAAACCCCCAAATACAAATCGATTTTAGAAACAAATTTTTCCGTTGTTACCCAGGCCTACTAAATATCCCAAAGGCACTAGATCAGGAGTGCTTTGGGTGTGATTTTCCTGCTTCTTGGCAGGGAGTTGGATTGGATAATCAAGAGGTCTCTTACATCTCTGTGATTCTATGATTTTCAATGAAGGACACATCAGCCTTAGGGTTGCATTCAAAGGGCAGTGGGATGGAGAATCCATGGATACAGAAGACCAAATATATTTTTGTACATAGTGGTCAGTGTTTAGTTTTTATCCAGTTTGGATGCCCAGATGCCCAGATTTTACTCAGTTTGGATGCCCTGTTTGGATGCTCAGATGTTTTTGAATGACAATTCTTATCTGTTTTGATTACTCACCATGCAGACTGGGGACAATGGGAATTGCAATCCAACAACACTTATGGCTCTGAGGTTTGAGAAAGATTATAGGCCATTTTAAAGTCAGACATCACATCCACAAGCTTTGCCTCTAAATTTATACCTCACTATCCTGATGAAACATAACAAACTGCAGCCTTCCAGATGGCACTGTATCCCAACTCCCATCAGCTCTAGTCACAATGTCTAATGATGAGGAACATAAGAGTTGTAATCCAGCAAGGAGTGCCAAATTAGACCATGGGCCTTATGTTTGACAACTGTGAACTAGATCCTGCCTGATCTTAGAAACTAAGCAGCTCAACCCTGGTAAGAGCCACCAAAATACTGGATGTTACAGGCTGTATTTCAGAAGAAAGATCTGGCAAAACCATTTCTGCTTAATAAAACCTTATGAAATTAATGGGGTCATCATAAGCTGAAGGCAACTTGAAGCCACAGACACATGCACACATACACTCACACAGCCTAAGGGAACCAGATACTATCTGATCTTGAAAGGTAAACAGGGTCAATCCTGGTTAGCATTTCGGTGAGGACTAACAAATGAATGCTAGATACTGTATGCTCTATTTCAGAGGAAGGAACTGGAAAAAACACCTTTATGTAATCCTCACCTAAGAAAATTATGTAATTCATGGCCTCACCACATAATCAAGACTTGAGGGCATATAACACAGGCAATGTCTATAGGAGAAACAAGTATTTAAATGTTTATTCTCGGATACATGCTTGTCACTGCTCTAAGCACCTACTGCTGATTAAACATAAAATGCTTGAATAACCTCCACTAGTCTATGTATTTTCAAACGGAACATCAAGGCTAGCTGCATTTTCTTTTCTTTTTTTCACTTCAAAGTGTATTTATAATACGGCCTAAAAGTTTCCCTGTTCTGTTTCTTAGTCTAACACTCTAGAATTCGATTAATGGAGACATTCTAGCACTTACGTCAAGTTATGTTGCACATAAATGGGGATAAAAGGATTACTAGGCTATAAATCAATTGATATATTTGGACGATATAAATCTTAAGGACATGGGGTTTCAATGTTAATGGAAATGCAGAATTTCATTGGCTAATCACAATTTAAATTCAATGCTACTACATCACTGAAGTTTTGAGGTTTTCCTCGTAAAATATGGTTATGCTAACGAATAAAAAGCCATATATTACACCCATATCATTCCACATATATTAGCCCCATTAATGTAACTGGGGCTAATCTGGTATAATTGCTATTACTCCAGTTTAACTGCTGTCTGAGTGTGTTTATGTCAGTATAATAAACTAGTAGCACTACAAGATTTAATCAATTATTCGGTGCAATCAGTCAACTAAATCTTTAATCAGAGATTACACTCTGGCCTTCAATTAATCGGTGGACTGACAAGAAGGAAAGACTTTAGAAGAGACCATTAAAAGCCCGCTCCTTCCAAGCCCCACAAAGGCCTTAGAACAGATTTGGAAGGATAAACTAAAAGAAAAAAGGCAATACAAAAAACTTATTGCTTGCCTTTTGGAGCAAAACTATTACTGTTTTATTCCACCAAAAAAGACCATTAGTACATAGGAATTGTTAATTTGAATGCAAAAACGACTCTTATATTTGGAAACCTTACAATATTGAGAAACTTCAAACAGCCATTTATATATGGCCATTTATGTATGGTACTATATATAGAGCTAGAGAACCATGAAGATTGTGGAAGCTCTGCTGACACAGAGCTCCACAAAACATCATACCTGCTTATTTTGTCATTAATAGATGCTGAATGAATTTCATACCAATCTGAAAAAGCAGAAAGGACAAGAAGACCTAGAGAGGGGATAGATAGGGCCAAATGGATTCTTGTTCACGAAAGGGAAATGAGAGGAAAAGAAAGGAGAAAATTAATGCTTTGGAGTGGGGAAAAACAGCGAGAGCGTGAAGAAGCAGAATCCCCAAGACTCATAGAGTTGGAGAGTCTGCAAGGAGGAGGTTAAAAAAATAGAGTATGGAAATCAGGTAAAGAGACAGAAGAGTACAAGAGAAAGGTACAGCAAGAGTCCTGAGAGAGTAAGCAGAAGGGTTGAAAGATAACATGTAACATTTTGAGATATGAAAGAGACAAAGCCAATAGGTCAGAGCCTGATGCAGTGCTGACTGGAACTGGAAAGGTGGTATTGATAATAGCAAGTCTTACCAATAAAATCAACCTCAATATTTGTTTGCTTATTTAATTTATATATATTTTTAATCCTAATGTGGGATAATGAAAGGCAATAGGTAGTAGACCATTCTTTAAATAATGAGTTAGCTGACAAAATCTTTTGGATAAAATTGGTGGGAGGAGCCTATTTCAGAGATTGAGAACTATGAATATGTGTGGATTAAAGTCTGGAGACAGCTGAGGCAGTGACTAACAAAGCAGGGAAAACTCAAGTAGCATGTCTCAACAATACCATGACATATCTTGGCTTTCTATGTGCAGACGGCAATGGGAAGTCATGGATTCTTTTTCCTCTGTGCTAAGCTTGTCTATTAAATCTCTGTTTTGATCACCAAGTAAGAGCCAGTTGTCAGAGTTCATGGGAAAGCATTACAGCATTTAAGCGTTCCATTGAACCAGATTTGTTGACAAGCTAACTACAAGTTTGAAAAAAATATGAATAAACTACATAGGGTCTTTCCCAGTCAGTTTCTGCAGAGAGTCATATATCTTTCTTTGCTGATATATTGTAGATCAGGCTTACAAAATACTATTTTTAAGTGAGTAGGATCAGAACTTGATAAAAGGGATGGCACTTCTTTAAAAATCCAGTTTAAGGTCTGTTACCTTCTGACTTTCTTTGATCTAGTCAATTAATTCTGATTGTTGCAAAACGCCAGTGAGAGAGTACAAGAAAAGTTGATTGCACTAGATAAGAATGGCGGCTGGGAAGGGATAGAGATTATTAGAGAACGAAGGACAGATTATGCCCAAAGGGCTGAGTGCAATAACATTCTTCAATGTAAGTAAAACTGAATATGTCAAGTACTGTTAAGTGATACGACTTTTGTGGAATACACTTAGGTTTATACTATATGAATGCTGCAATGGCCATTTATCTAGCGACTGTTTTATTTACTATTAAGGTGAACAATTGCTTTCATCATGTTTCAGAGCCTTTTCTTTGTCCAGTGTAAGGCTGTATTGCATATCCCTTGAGTACTATTCTGCAGCCAACAATGACTATTGTAGGTTACATGATGTACACCAGTACTCTGATTGAAATAATGGGTGTAAGCTGAGAAGACATGACCCTAAGTAAACTGGAAGAGAGGGTAGCTGGCATGGGAGGATATTAAATCATGCTTTCTTTTGTCCTTGCCAATTATGGATTCAGGTTGTATGCCAGTGTTTAATATATCGTCAATTGCATTGCTTTGTGGTCTCAATTTGTGCTGCCTAATAGTTACATCTCTCTGATGTCATGCTGGACATTGGCTAGAAGCCATCATGACCATGAAAATCAAAGCTTACCAATTAATAAAATGACAGAATTTTAAAAATTGAATAAAATAAAAATGAAAAGGCAAGAATTGTACAAAAGTGCAGAGGTCATGTTCAACAATTCATTCAGAGTGTGTTCTGGTGCAAAGCCAGAAGGAAGGGGAGGGAGAGGTGATTTGTATACCTTACTTTATAATTGGAAATTATCCCGGCAAGGATCTGCCTGGAAACCATGTAGCATCCTTTTGAAAAATTATATTAAAAGATGCACATATTCAAGGATCTAATTGGTCATGCCTGCCATAATAGACACAAAGTCTCACCTTGTTGCACTCTGGACAATATGTTCATCTGGAAGTGTCTAGAAAAGTCAAATCATATTGGGAAATATTCTATATTTATAGGAATATAAATAATTCACAAGGAGGTGTTCTAGATTAGTCTTTATTCATGGATCATTGATGGTGATTATCAAGTTATAAATTGTACGTATTGATTGAATTCAAACGTAGAAACTGAGATAATGATCATTGAAATTAAGAAACGTTACCTCCACCGCAGAGCTGTGGAGGGAGAGGTGTTTGCATCTATCACCGAAGAGAGACTTCTAGTTTCAGTTGGAACTATTTGGAAAGGGGCGGAGTCAGGCTCTCCGCTCTGCCCGGCCCCCTTTCCTCATTCCAAAGCTGAGCGTCGACCCACCACTCCCACCCATTATACAGTATATTTGGTTGCCATTAGGGGGCCGGGTAGGAATTTTTTTCCCTCTTATGTTCTAGGAGGGTTTTTTGCCTACCCTATACTGTTACAGGGCAAATTGGGATGGTGTGGCGTTAAATACATGGTCACAATAATAAGTTAGGAAAAACTAAAATTTGGTATACGCCCAAGGCACCCCCTTCAGGGGTGAAGGCCATTAACTAAAACACGCACCCAAGATTAAATTTAATTAGGTGAAGGGGATTATAATGGCCTAGAAATAAAGAAAATATGGTCTCAGATACACTGAGAGGGACTTCTCTGACACATTTCCTTCAGAAGTTGCCTAGATTGGGTGTCCAGGGGACCCGGGTGTTTTGCCCTAACTATCCGAGGGGTAGGCTGGACAGGGAGGCTACCTCAGCTTTGCCACCAAGTTCAAGATCCATAGATTGAGATCCAGTCAAAGTTAAACAGGTAACAATAAATAAAAGTTGCCCATATTTTTAATCCAAATACTGGTGTGTGGTCTCGTTATTTCGGGGGTTGGCAGGCAATGGAACATATGTTGGACCCAACTACGGTTTTCAATTGCTCTATTATATGGAGAAAAAATTCTGAACAAAATCCACTCTACCAGTCAATACTATATATATTTGAGCTCAAGGCAGTTCAACCTTAAAGGCACCTGAGAATGTATGGATCTTGTCAAAGAAGTATGAAGAGTAACAAACTGTAGACATACTATGAAAATGAACAAAACATTCTCATTACACATTTTTAAAAAGTTTTCTCTTAAGATGCATTATACTGATATTACTTGATAATACTGGCTTTCAAAACTGGTGTCGGATACCAGATAAAGCAACAATGGTTTTGAACTGGCAGTAAAATTTTCTATGGTGATGTTTGTGGAGGACATTCTGCATGAGAAAATAGTGGAATATTTTCAGTTCACACAGGGTAGGGTTGCTAGTGAGTTAAGAGAAAGAATCATTGATAGATACCAATGGAGTCCAATTTGACTTCCACAGCATCTGTCTTTAATGGTAGGACTGGCCCTTCAAAGCATGGCAACTAATTTGTGAAAGGGAAGGGTCAGCTCTAGTGATCATTTCCTCCCCAATTTCTTTACTGGTATTGATTTTAGGAGAAAGACTCCTGTTTTAACTTGCTGTATCTATTCAACACAAAACTTTGCACAGATAACTACTGCTCCTTCTGCTTTTGTTGCAATAGCCATAACAGCTACATGACAGTGTTGTTCTTTAGCGTTGGGGCCATTATTAGTAATTATTAATTGGTGACTGCCATTTTCTTTTTCAACATCCCTCCATTCTGAACGAGTCCACAAGAAGACATAGCATTGTCGTATGGTCTTTTAAAGGAGGACAATGAGAGTTGGAACTCATAAATGACAGTGGGAGAAGAGCAACTGCTGGCATGCCAGGCCTTCTAACTCTTTCCATTGAAAAACATTACGTTTCACACTGGACTGCCTCTTAATCATTTCTGAAATTGCTTATTTACCTAGAACTATGCACAATGGAGGACCTTCTTGCAGCAACACCAGAGACACTCCAAGTGGCCAGCCACTGGTCAGAGGACATTTAATAGAATACCAAGTCTGCAAACTTTGTGTTTTGTTTGTTTGTTTTTAATGCAATACAACTGTTTGGGTTTGCTCCTGACATGATAAATCAATAACCTAGAACTATTACAGCTGATATTCTTGTCCTGTGGTATATGTAAATATTAGGCCTGGGTAACAACGGAAAAATTTGTTTCTAAAATCGATTCGTTTTTTGGGGGGGTTTGCATTTCGATATTTAAAAGAATTCTGAAATTTTTCTTTTAAAAAGTTCGATATTTACGAAATTTCGTAAATATTAAAAAAATTACGAAACATTAACGAAACAATAACGAATCGATTCGTTAATGGCGGACGCGACCGTGCAATACGCTAAAAAACCTCCAAATGGGACAGGGGGAACTTCTGAAGCTTCCCTCTCCCTCTGTTGTTGACTGTTGGTGTGATATTATAATTTTTTTTCACTAATTAAACAAAAAACAACTATAAAACTTGCCCCAGACATGCGGAAATAATAACAAAACGACCTCAAACCAATAACAAAATGAATACATAACGAATCCGAAGCATTTACAAAACGAATTTAAAAATTCGTTTCGTTTTTAAGTTGCTCCAGAATGGTTCGTTATCGCTTCGTTATAAAAAAAATAACGAATTTTTAACAAATTACTAATTAACGAAACGAAACCACCCAGCCCTAGTAAATATGATAGAGAGACAGAGAGAGAGAGAGAGAGAGAGAGAGAGAGAGAGAAGGAGTGCATCTACATTGTAAAATTAATGCAGTTTCACAATGCTTTAAGGAATATTCACTGATTTATCAAAACTTTCAAATAGTTTAAGAATAATTCCATTACTGCTTTGGACACAGAGTAGGTAAACATTGATGACAGTCACCACACATTCTGTGCCGGTTTTATAACACCACAAGCAATAAAATAAATTAGAATTGCAACCTCTGACAAACTGGCAGAAAGGGGTAATGCAAGGAATACAGATACACATCATGAGGAAAACAGCCATACAATGCTTATACCGAGTCTCAAAAAGACTATCAAATTCTGCACTCTACACAACCTACAAACACAATGACGTGCTCTTGGGCAGTCTTGACTGGTGTGGCAAACTGCTATTTCACTTCTGAAACACAATACTTTATCATGTTTTAATTAATTACAAAAGTTAAAAATTAAATCTTTCTTCCGTCCTTCATCATAATCCCCCTAGATCAGTTTTTGTCCATATTAATGGAGAACACATTCCCAGTAAGATTTAATTTCAAACTTTTTTTATAATTATGGTTAAAATTAAATCTTACTGTGGGCTGTATTACATATTAGTGAGAATGAAAGCCAGCCTAGAAGGATTATCAAATAGAACTCTAGTATGATTTATTTTTAACTTTCGTAATTAATTAAAATCTTGGGATAGTGATCTTGTTTGGAGGTGAAAGGGTATTCATTAATGGAAAAAAGACCCCAAAGTCTTGTGAGTGTTTGGAGGACTTGCTGAGCTGCAAAGAACACTTTAGCAGTCTGTTAAAAATCACACTAAAGCCAGAACTAATAGTTAGTTTATTTATTTCTTGTAGGAAAAAAATTACAACACACAGTACAAGTGTGAGCTTTAAAGACTCATTGCATGTATCTACTGCTACAATTTTGTGCCTTCAAATCGACTCAGACATATGCTGACCCTTTCATCAAGTTCACTTGGCAAGATTTATTCCAAGAAGATTTGCTACTGCCTTACTTTTAAAATGAGAGATTTCGACTTGCCCAAGGTCACCCAATTGGTTTCCATGGTAAGGATTTAAACCCAGGTCTGCAGGACTCCTAGCCCAACGCTGGAACCACTGTACTATGTTGCTTTCCTATCTTGAATCTAGGTTTACCAAAGGCGACTATTTCCTCATTGTAAAACCTGGTGCAATTTAGTGAGGAAAGTGCCACTCAAAACACCTTTTCAACTCTGTCTCTCCCTTTCTTAAATTTTGCTCCCCGAATGGATCACTTTGATGTGATACAAACTGTTCAAACTATGGTGTGCATTTCATAATGAAAGGGAATTGAAACATTTTCCCTTCTACGGTAAATTTGCTAACTGGAAATGGAAGTAAATACTTGTGTGATTATATGCATAAAATGATAAATTAAAACTGGTCTTCCCATAAAACTTTCACAAGGCAATCCTAGACATACATACACAGAAATAAGTGTCACTAAATTCCACCAAGAGATAATGGCAATTGTTAGATTCCATGGAAGTGGGATGATTGATATGCTATCAGTTTTAGTCTGAACTTTAAATAAGCCATCCAAGGCATTGAACCCATCTTTGATAGCATCTTAAGATTTAAAACCAAAACCCAGAGCAGAAGGATCAACCCACTGACAAGAGGGTTTTCAGGTGGCTCTCATAAATGGGAGCTATCCTGTCATATTTTCAAAGGAATTTTATGGGTGCATCTACATTCAGGTTTTCGTGGATTTTTTTTTCATCAGATTTTATCTGGTTAAATCCATTTTCTTTTCTTAAATGTTCAAGTAGAGTTTCACCCAATCAATCAAATCAATCAAATCATTTATTTCAGTCATAGACTAGCACGGGAAATAAATCACATTTTCATACAAACTTGGTAAATTTAGTACATTTGAAATGCAAATATAAATACTGAAGCACAATAGGGGGTGAGGGAGCAGAAGGAGAAACAGGGTAAAAACATACAATGCACAGGTCTATCAGCAAATTATAGAATCAAGGAATATGATTACTGGATACAGGTTAACTTTTGGGACCGAGTTTCACCCTTGCCGAAGACTTCATGTCTTTCTCTCTTTAGAGGGAGTAAAAGCCTTTGAGAAATCCTGCTAAACAAAGTTTTTCTTTTCTTTTCTTTGGGGAATCTTCATCATCCAGCTTGAATATTAGAAGCCCTCAGTGGCACAATGGTTAAACCCTTGTGACAGCAGGACTGAAGATCGACAGGTTGGAGGTTCGATTCCGGGGAGAGCACAGATGAGTTCCCTCTGTCTGCTCAAGCTCCCTATCCGGGGACAGGAGAGAAGCCTCCCATAAGGATGGTAAAACATCAAAACATCCGGGCATCCTTGGCAATGTCTTTCAGATGGCCAGTACTCTCACATCAGAAGTGGTGTGTAGTTTCTCAAGTCACTCCTGACACTTGAAAAAAGCTTGAATATTTTTATGAAATAACAAAAATACTTTGTTGAAAGGAACATCCCTATTTGGGTTGAAATTCAGTCTATATGAAATTTGATAACAATTCTAGGATTGACTGGAAAACAATATAACAGGTCACTCACCCATATGTGCTAGAGAGTTATAGATATTGTAAAGAGTATTTCGATTGCAATATGTTTAGGGACACCTCCAAATCCCTTTTGGCATCACAAGAGATGTTCATTTATAAACCTCCAATTACATGCAATCATCTTTTATCCAAGACTTTACAATAGCACAAATTATTTTAAGGTCCATGTTTTAATCGAGGAAGTGCTACTGATGGCAGCAAGTCTGAGGACCTTCCTTCCTATGTCTACCATGTGCTGAAATGGTTCTGTGAAATATAGGTTCTCTATAAAACAGCTGAAGCCATCTCATGGCAACTGAATTTCAGCAAAGAGGTTTTAGAAAAGGACTGTTCCCTGCGGTTCAAAATGAGTGGTCACATACCCTTGTAAATTTCTTTAGCACATGGCTATGTCTGTCAGTTTTCTAGATAGCTGAGAACATTGAGTGTTTGCTTTTGGGCCTCCCAGTGACCAATCTTGTAATGAATTCTGATGAATATTCTGGGAAACATTTGAAATGTTTTCCATTAAACTCTCAACCTAGCATCCCAAGCAGCAAAAGAAGAAAAAGAAGATGGAAGAGAGGGAGAGGGAGGGAGAAAGAATGTTTCTGGCACATATTTTATTAAGCCCTTTAGGTCCTTTTACAAGAGAGGAAATACCAATTAACGTATAATTTAGCAGAACAAAATATTATCCCATTTCAACCAGTATCCACTTCCTTGAAGTTTATTCAAGCATTAATAACCGTTTAATGCAATTTAACTACACTGAGGTATCCGTTACATTAATATCATATATCCATCAGGAAATTAGAGTTTTGTCTCCATGAATTTTGTATTACAAGAAAGTCTTTATGATTTTATTCTGCACTTTATGGTGGGTAATTTAAGTTTTAAAATGGTTCAGATAGCTTCCTAGCTGCTCTCTTCTGCAGTGTATTACAACTAGCAAATTGTTTCTGATGTTAAAAGATCATGAACACATCATTTATTAAGCAGTAGTGTATAGATAACTTCCAGTAGAGCACTGATGTTCTTAATCGTTAAGCACCAGGAATGAAAAATCCTTAGATGTTTAGGATGTTTCACATCTAATTCTGAACTTTCTGGAGACCTGAATGCCTTTAGTGTTTCCCAGGAGAGTCAAGAAGAGTGTAAGGTTTTCAGGGCTTCCAGCGTGCAGTGCAGAGGAGCATATACTAGTTTTATTATGTTACTTTAATTTAAAGAAATGTGCTCATATCATCAGAGCTTCATCTGGGCAATGCTTCAGCAGGACCTATAACTTCCATCTAATTATAGGTTTCAACTCCAGACAGTACAATTAAATAATGAAAAAAGTTCATTAGAGTATATTCAAAGTTCCCTACTACTGCTGGCCTTTGACTACTTGAATTTAAGATAATAGCATCCAAGGCAAAAATTATAACTTTTAAATAAGATTGAAAATTAACACCTTAGCTCATTGGCATTACATCTCTGTCTCTCTGTTTCTGTATCCTAAATTTAACTTATATTTACTTTTTATGAACTTTGATTTTTTAAATTTTTGAATCATAGAAAATTTGGATTCCACTTGGGGAGTTGCTTTGCAGGTTCCATTAAGGACAGAATCTACAAAATGCCTTTTTTCACCAAGTTGCCTGATGCCTGCTGGGTGACTATTGCCTAGTGTTGTGCCTTGGTTGTAGGCAGGGGTGGCTCAACCCCTTACGCAAAGTAAGCATTTGCAGTATAGTTGATTTTGCCCAGGGACACTCTTGAGGCACTCTTGGGGGAAAATAGACCTTGACATACGCGAGTTGTAGTTACTGGGATGTATAGTTCACCTACAATCAAAGAGCATTCTGAACTCCACCAATAATGGAATTGAACCAAATATGGCACACAGAACTCCCACGACAAACATAAATTATATATCAGTGATTGGTTGGAGGGGGGGGGACAAATACTGTTTGCTTACCATTAAAAATTACCTAGGGCTGCCATTGGCTGTAGGTGGCTAGATATTTCTTAGCCTTAAAGATCCGACTATGATTACAAATCCACAAAATCCCATTAGATATACCGTGTTGTTCTAAGCAAAACTCAAGTTTCTATTAGTAGGGAAACCTTCCTGCTGTAAATGTTCTTCCCAGCAAATGCAGCAGGTGAAGTCAGAGGTAAAGATAGAATAGATTTGGTACCTTTATTCCCACTTTCCTCATTACCTGAGATGAATAATACCACAAAGAGCATTAAGACAGTGTCTACATATTTCTCATCATACAAAAGAAAGCTACATTTAAAGTATTATTTTATTAATGTCTTGGAATGGCTGGAATCATAAATGACTAGATTCCTTTACAGTGATAGTTTGGAATGTGACAGATTTCTCTTAGTTGTTTCTCTTCACTGAGTTCTTCACAGTTTTGTGGGTATGTGTATTTTCTTTTCTCTCTCTCTCTTCCCCACCCCTCGCATCATATTAGCAGATTTTTGTGCAAAATCCTTTTTCCTAAGGGCATTGCTTCCTTACTCTAGTCACATAAACAAGAAAAGGAGTACAGAGTCCATGAGAAAAGGGTGTGCATTAAGTTTCTTTTTACTGACAGGTTCAGTGGAGAATGAGGGGGAAAACTGCGCACCCTGTCATATTGTTGATATGTATTTCCTTGTTGTGCCTTTTGGCATCAATGGCTAATTAGATGAGCCCAGAGCTGCTTTTTCTGCAAGTCTTTTCAATCCTTTCATTCTGTTTATTTGTCCAGCAGGCTTTGGTCTGATTAAAATTTGTCTCTTGGAGAGAAAGAAATATATAGGCCAAATTCAGTTTAGAAGTTCAAAAGTGCCATTTTTCCAGGGGAAGATGGAACCGAAGGGTAATATTTGGGTGGACACTTTGAGGGAAAGCATTGTGCTACCAGTTTCTTTCTTTCTGTGAAGATCCATGTGGGTTGAATACAATAATATATGATAATCACCTGACAAAGTGGGTATTTCATGTGTTGGAATCCATCATCACTATGTTCATGATCAGATTATAAATTAAAAAAAATATTTTTGGTGTGAGAGATTAGTGAAAAGCATTTCTGTTTGGACAATTTTAAATACTACATTCATTGTATGTGGTGTTTTGTTTTCAGCAAAATACTTCTGAGTATTCCTTGTCTAGGGGTCACCATAATTTGATAGGTGACCTGAAGGCACATACATGCATGTACATACACAACAATTACTGGGGAATATGAGAGGCATGGTTCAATTGCTCACTTGCCCTGTATTTGAGTTCCATATAGGTAAATAGTTCAATCCGATGTGAACAAAATGCTGTATTAAACAATCCTCGTATGTCCTTTTTTAGCATTTCAGGCATTGAAATGCTAAATCAATAGTAGATGTGGAGCTACCACACAGCAACATAAAAATGAACATGTAGAGAATTTTGAAATCTGTATGTGTTTTAGACTCATGTAGAAACAGTCTCATTCATTCTCACACATGACTGCAGCTGCCATTTTTCAAAATGGTAAAACATGGAAATCATGTGTGTTTTACAATCCAGATAGTTGGAAAAATATTACTAGTTACTGTTCCTAGAAGAGAGCTTTCTCTGCTGAAGTGTCCCATCTATGGAATACCTTCATCTTTGAAGCTCAATGGGCACCAGTGCTAGTGTCATTTGAGTCTGAAATAAAAGCATGTATTTTTAGTAAATCATCAAGAGTGTGAAAGTCTCTCAAAACTTACTTTCCAGCAAGTGGACACTAGGCTCAATCAAGTTCTATTCCCCTATAAACTGAAAAATGGCTAGAATTCAAGTTTTTGCCAAGGAATGCCAGTAAATCACTAAAGTACCACTTGCATTTACATGTTCCTGCATGGCTTCTTTTGTGTGTGCTTGTAATCAAGTTTTTTCTGGTGAATGCACAAGGCATAATAGCATAAATATTAAAATGAATAATTTCCGGTGGAAGCTAACCATAGAACCATGCTGGAAGACCTAGAAAATGCCTACAGAGAACACCTCTATAGTCATGATTAGAGCTAATCTATGTTCAGCTTCTAATGGAAGTATACTCTAGAATTGCATTGGTGGACCTAGAAAATATCTAGAGAGAACATATGTAAGTGAAATTGCAAGTACCAAATAAGCAGATATGGGATTATAATTTACTTAAAATGGTCTCACCAAGCACTTTGAAGATGATAATTTCGGCACCAGGTGAGCTTTTATATGAAAGACATTTTAAAAAGTGGACATCATTTCCCTTCAGACAGTTGCCTTGCTTTGACAGGAGCCACTGTAGATGAGTATTCCAGGGTCCAGAATAGAAAACTATGGGAAAAGCCATACCTTTGCAATTTGGACCTAAAACTTAGGTCTTTAAAAACTACACTTTGAATTGATCTCAGAAGCAGAGTCACATTCTCCATCTCTGAAGCCAGTGCAGATGACAAAGAATCGGCATAGTGTGATTGTATTGGACAATTCCAGTTAACTATTTTGCCACCTTCTTTAGGGTGATAAAAGAAGTCTCACATATAACATATAGGGCAATTCAAGCAGAGTTTGCCAGAGCATGGATAACTTTCAAAATCCTTTCTCTGTCCAGTAAGGTGATAGCTGATATATCTTCCTAATCTGGAGGGGGAAAGAAGCATTCCAAGAATCTATCTCTATTCAACATTTTATGACCATGATGGGGTGGGGAGATGACCTTGTACACTCCAAAATAGGGCAGTTGTGACAAGACCCTAAAGGTCACGATGGGAAACAAAATGATTGATGACTCTTTTGGAAAAGATACATTTACAAACAACATAATTACTCTAAAAAAGAGCAATTAAAGTTTACTCTTTTGCAGTTTGCAGATATTAAACATTATGGTGTAAAAGCTTTTAAAAGGGAAAATATGTTTCTGAGGAAAACTGAGAAAGCATCCTAATAGTACACATTCATTTGAACAATTTTGACAGCATATGTCTTGAGAACTACAGTCAAAAGGAAGGAAGGAAGGAAGGAAGGAAGGAAGGAAGGAAGGAAGGAAGGAAGGAAGGAGAAAATATATAGAGCACCACAACATTATGAATTCAGTGCATACATTTCAAAGACCTCTGAGAATCAGAACATGTGGATCATATTGTTTTATGATAAGATGGGTGGCTTTTCACACTACACAATTATGACATTATTGTTTCACTTTAACTCCCATTACAACATCAATTTTTTTCTTTGTGTCAGAAGCGACTTGAGAAACTGCAAGTCGTTTCTGGTGTGAGAGAATTGGCCATCAGCAAGGACATTGCCCAGGGGACATCCAAATACTTTGATGTTTTACCATCCTTGTGGGAGGCTTCTCTCATGTCCCCACATGGGAAGCTGGAGCTTACAGAGGGAGCTCATCCAAGCACTGCCCGGATTCAAATCTCTGACCTGTCAGTCATCAGTCCTGCCGGCACAATGGTTTAACCCATTGAGCCACTGGGGGCTTCAACAACATCAAATGAAATCCTAGGATTTGTAGTTTAAGGAAGGGTACCTAGAATCTTCAACTGTAATGTGCATCCTCAAACTTCAAATCCCATGATTCCACAGGATGCAGTCAAAGCAGTTAGAGTGGAACCACAGTGCTATAATTGTGTGGTGTGGAAGAGACCAGAAAGAGACTACATTTATTTTGCTTCAGCTGTTGTTGCTGTAATGGTCACAATTCTATTCAGATAAAAGAAGTAAAATTAACTTTTGCTTTCTCATATAACTTTAAATGTTAGACAAAGTGACATTCTGCAGCCTGCATAGACTACAGCAGAGCTTTCCAAACCATTCATATTGGTGACACACTCATTTTGCGACACAGTGATTTAATTTTACTAGCAAACCATAACTGTACATATAAAATATATAGGGACACAACATATCCCATAAAAACCTTACAATTACATTTAAAAAAATATATGATCTCATGCTTATTTTACACCCTGCAGCCAACACACTAACATGTTGTGATACACACTTTAGAAACCTCTGCACTACAGTGATATTGTGGGGAGAAAATAGGCAGCAGAAACAGAGCTGACAAATTAAAAACATTGAAGTACTGAATGAGAGAAACTCGGAGAATAAGATTGTGTGCCAGAGTGTTTTAAATGGCTCCTCATAATCAGCTGCTTCCCTGTGAGATTTGTTACTTGACAAATGATAAGAACTGGCCTTATGAAATTTCAACTAAAGCCATTTTTACCACTAATGCAAATTAGACGTAATGTGTGCCTTTTCTCAACTGCATCTCTTGGTAATCTAATTGTATCTAATGAGACCTGGGTTGGAAAATGCACTCAGTTCCCCATGCCCCAGGTCAGAGGAGAGTGAAAACACAGCACAGCAGATGTGTTTAATCTCCAGAGGTTGGCAGGCAGCTGCATCAGCGCTTGGGCAACACAAACAGTTGGTGGAAGCAGCCTCAGATGCACTTGACCTCCCAGCAAGGAGCAAAGTGCCACCCTGCTGGCTCGCAGTGCAAAGGATGCTACATAAAGCATTCAAGAGTCTTTTCCTCTCACTCTTTCTTTCACTCTTTGGTTGTGTTACTTACGTTGTTTCCATTCCAGTTACCTAAATCATCTGGAGATCCTTGGTTTATTTTTCTTCCTGGCTAGCAGGATGGGTTTTGATTATGCACACTCCTAGGACATCTTTACTTGCCACATAGAGGACATCTTATCACTAGAGATAGCAAAGACCATAGCTGGTGAATTTTAATGCCATGATTCTGTGCCAATGGGACTTAAGTAGATATGTAGGAGGGGGAAAGGAAAAGAGCAATCACAGCAACTCTGGTGAGGAAGGAGCTACTGGTATGGTTGAGGGCTTCTTTCCTCTGGAAAACTCGTCTGTTCATTCCCATCCCCCTTTCCCCTTCTCAAGGATCTCTATCTGTTGTCCCCTTTGCCTTCCATAGCTCTTCCTTTTGGACCACTGGACTGTTTCCCCCGCTTCTGCCTTATCATGCAGGAGTATTATTACATTTAATCATTTTGTTATTCTGGTAATCTGAAGTGCTGGAATAATGGATGAGCAGTCATGAAGAATAGACCTCCAATCCCAGTTTGTGTTACCATATTGCTGACTTAATAAGATCAGTTGTTGATATGTTTAAATGCCACAAAATAATCTACCATATTACTGTATTTTCCGGCATATAAGACAACTGGGCATATAAGATGACCCCCAACTTTTCCAGTTAAAATATAGAGTTTGGGATATACTCACCATATAAGACTACTAGGGCTGGGCGGTTTCATTTCGTTAATTCGTAATTCGTTAATAATTCGTTAATTTTTTCAATTACAAAACGATAACGAACCATTCTGGAGCAATTATTTAAAAAAACAAATTTTCAAAAACGTTTTGTAAATGCTTCGTATTTCGATATTGTATTCGTTTCGTTATTGTTTTGAGGTCGTTTCGTTATTATTTCCGCATGTCTGGGCCAGTTTTATGGTTTAATTAGTGGAAAAAAAATTATAATATCACACCAACAGTCAAGAACAGAGGGAGAGGGAAGCTTTAGAAGGTTTTGGAGGTTTTTTAGTGTATTTCGCGGTCGCGTCCGCCATTAACGAATCGATTCGTTATTGTTTCGGAAATCGATTCGTTAATTTTTTACCATTTACGAAATTTTGTAAATATCGAACTTTTTAAAAGGAAAATTTTGTAATTATTTTAAATATCGAAACAAAAAAAACCCCCAAATACAAATCGATTTTAGAAACAAATTTTTCCGTTGTTACCCAGGCCTAAAGACTACCCCTCTTCCAATGCACAACAAAAAAATTTAAAGCATCAGATTTGATTTCAATATGGTAATTTTCCTATTACTGTACCGCCTTCTCTGCCTCACAGATCTTGCACATGCAGCCGCTTCACTGCAGTCTTTAGGAGCGATATCTGAGAGGCAGAGGTATGGTAATAGGATACAAGGGAAGGCCAGACAGGTAAAACAGGTGTGTTTTTCTTGGCCCAGAGACACTCTATCTCTTTTTTCCATACCTAGGCGCCCCAGACGCCTGCAGCTTACTCTGCCCTTCACTTACACCTTGCGAGTTAGGTGCCCCTTCACCTCACCATCGGAATCACATTAAGTCCATGAATCCTGATGAGTGGATTTTCTTCTACCGTACTTGTACAGTGTTGCCCTTAATGCTTTCATATAGTCGCTTCATATGGCAGGGACGCGGCCACTGCCATTTTTGAGCCCCCCCCCCCCATCATATGTGGCAACCACAGATTCTCCAGTCTGGATTGGAAGTTTCAGCACCCGCTCTATAAGGCAACCCCCAGTGTATAAGACTACACCTGTGCATAAGACTACTACCATGTATAAAACTACTCCTGCGTATAAGATGACTCCCACGTATAAGACTACTCCCGCATATTAGACAACCCCTGACTTTTGAGAAGATTTTCTTGGGTTAAAAGGTAGTCTTATACGCCAGAAAATACAGTACTTCAGTTATAAGACACTGCTAATTATAAGATGCACAGTAATTTCAGTGTCACCAACAGAAATGTTTGTGTGCGCGTGTGTGTGTGTAGTAAAAGGCATCCACGATTCTAAGATTCACCCTATCTCTAAAGCCCCTCTGCCCTTTCCAAAGCTTCACTGTGTCATCACTGAGCATGATAGAGCTCCAGGAGCAGTAAGCAGGCTTCTCTTTTCTTTTGAGGGTGAAACAGGATAAGGAGGCCAGGGCGTTGTACTGCTATCCCACTTCCTCAAGTTGCCTGAGCTCAGGGAGTGTGGGATGGCTGTGGAGAAAGGTACTTGGGATTACTGATCTTTATGGGTATTTTTTTCTGCTGGTTGTCTATATTAATGTGCACATAACACATTTCTTCCCCTCTGACTACACAGCCTAACACTTTATGAAGTGAGGCTTCCTTGTCTTTATGACTTGAAAAGTTAGTTACCTTTGCTCAACTCACAATTTCAGAGGGCAGAATCTTAAAACAGCTTGCTGAGCTCCAGATGGGAACCTAGATTATTTTCTGTGCAAATATAACTTTTGTACAGAAAGTTGCTTTTGGTTGAAGCTTGCTTTGCAAAAGGCCACAACTCAGTGTGTGTTTTCTTGAAAGTTTATGTTGAAACTCCTAGAAGCCATTGGGTTAGTGACTAATGCTGTAAACACTTTTCTGCTTGACTTTGAGGGTCACTTTTATTTTTCTTACTTTCCCCTCTCCTCAGTTGGCAATACTGTGCTCCTCCATCAGGTTCTCTGTGGCTTTTCTCCTTTTTCCTCACTGCAATGTACAAAGGGAGCCACAGCATTACAGCTTTCCAAAATTAACTAAACAACTAATAAAGGGAAAGGCATAGTAACTAGCCATTAATCTTGTGTAAATTTAAAAAAAGCTTATTTTTGTTCTCTAATAGATACACACAGCAATGAAATGTTTTGAGTACGTTTTAAAGGGATGGCCTAGAAATGAGTTTGGCAAATGCTCTTTTACAATGACCGCACACCGTGCTGACTACAATATTTGTGACATGTTTGCGTTGTTATTTGGCTGCAAACAGAATGAAAAGATCTGTCTTCCCAATTTAAACAGAGAGATTGTTTCAGTTTATATAACCAATCTAAGTCCCAGGACAGTAAAAAATCAACAAGCTGAAGAGACCCTGCAGCTAAACAAAGTCAGTCTGATTCTGAACAGGGGCGGATTAATACTCAAAAAACAACCTTTGGCTTCTGTTGGAATTTCTGGGAGACATAATGCAAAAAAGGGGCACAAATATAAGAAAACTGATGTATGAGTTTCTGAAATTGCCATATTTTTGTGCTGTTGAAAAGAACAAGCATATGTTAACAAATCAGAATGGTATGTTTGAAACAACCCCTGTTTCCTCATATTTTTCATTTAAAATGTTATGTTATTAAACAATTTGAAACACATGCCCCAGATTCCAATCCATTAGCAGAGGTATGAACAAAGAGAATGGCTTTATGGCATAATACGAGAGTCCTCACTATTGCATATGTAACAAAAGGCACTTTTCGAAGAGAGTTTTCAACAGAGAAATTGACCTATGGTAAGCAGAGTTATTGCTTTTCCATATCAGCACCAGGTGATGACTGTGAGGATATGAAAGCCTTTCTGTGGTATATAAAACTGGCCAGAATAAGAGCTCCCTGGTTCCATTTTAATTCCTTGAATGGAAGTCAGGCTATACCAAAAATACAACAAAGCTGTGTCCAATTTCAACTAATAGAAAATATGTCTT
This sequence comes from Anolis sagrei, assembly GCF_037176765.1. Taxonomy (NCBI): domain Eukaryota; kingdom Metazoa; phylum Chordata; class Lepidosauria; order Squamata; family Anolidae; genus Anolis; species Anolis sagrei. The sequence continues at coordinate 207,258,024 of NC_090021.1, read as the reverse complement.
CTTAGACAGATCTGGAACCTAGTTTTTACTGAATTTCCCATGCTGATCCACTACAGTTCCCCCATGCCCTAGAAGAGATAGTAGTGAAATTTGGGGGGGAATTGAAAATCAGAGTTTGGCATTGTTGTATATTTTTCTCTTTCCCTTTCCTCTTTCTCTCTTGATGAATAACACCGACTACACAGCTAAAAGACAAAATTGGTATTATGGATTTTATTAATGCAACATTTGATGTTTTATCATTGGTGCTACATGTAATTTTTATATTGTATGTGTGTTTAGAGTATTTATTGGCAGTGATTGGTGTTTTTCTAGAAGAATAGGGACTGTGGTGGCATCCATCTTTATAGAATGGTGTTAGAGTATAAGAAAAGTAATTTATCCAAACTTCAGGGAAATTCTACCCTCTTATCTACTTAGAAACAAAATCTATGCTATTAGAGATACTGAATTACAGGTTCAAATGGAGAGGGATCTTGACAATGCAGACATGATAAGGAATAAGCTACATTTGTAGATAAGCTATCTAAAAGGATTTCCTGAAACAATATACATTCCTTGTTTCCCCCCTGATTCCTATAATCATGGATAGGTTTGCAAAATAATACATTCAAAGAGAACAGTCTCCAAGGAATAAAATCCAGAATATAGTCATCCGATTGCTTACTATTTAAATGTATGTGCCAGTGTTTTATGTCAGAGAGAAAACACCAAATCTGAATTTAGAAAATTAAAAGCACTGGGAAAAATTGGGAACAGAAAAGAGAAAATTAGAGGATTTTTAAAAAATCTGTTTTTTTCCTGGCAAATTCTTTTAACTATGAAGTAAAAACACAAAGAAAATGTTTTTTTAAAGGTCAAAATGATAACGCTGATTATTTTACAAAATAATGGGTCGTTTCCCATTCGTCTTTCCTGTGTTAAATAATCTAAAAGAAGAATAAAATTTAAATATCATGTTATTTTTCTGCTCATTACATGCTGATTTATTTACTCATGCATACTTCTGCATAGATGAAACATGAAGGAAGGAAGGAAGGAAGGAAGGAAGGAAGGAAGGAAGGAAGGAAGGAAGGAAAACTCTGGGTAATATATATTTTTTGCATAAAGTGGGCCATAGTCAAAGGTTGCTGAATCAAGATTTCAGTGAGTTCAGACAGCACCGATAGCAGAGGCCAAATCTTTCCTTCACAATCTGTAAATTACTGTATAAACAGGTATTCACAAGATGCCATAAATATCTATTGTTTTTACTTCTAAAGGAAGGGAGAAAATGACCTTACAAAGCTTACCAAAATATCCCCAAAAAGATATATTGCATATAAATTTATTACGATTCACTAATCAGATAAAACGCATAGAATCAAACTACTTGGTTGGAGAACTCGACAAATTCTTATTGTAACACTATGATTTCCTGTAAGCAAAAGTCAGGTAATTTATTGGCATTTGGTGGTATCCATTGTTTCATGCAATTGTGATCTGGGTAGGAATGTATATCTCACAAATACCAGAGACTTACTGCAAATATCAAATTGCTTATCCCCACTTGAGATGACCCTTTGAATCAATGGAACTTACATGAGGGTTGAATTACCTTATATTGAAATTAATTCTTATTAATATAAAGTCTCTGTACAAAAACAGCAATGGAAAAGAATTCTCCTTAATCCAGTTTAAGATTATACCCTTATGGCCACAGAATGCTTGGATATGAGCATAATCCTACAACTTCTGTGTCGAGAATGGTTTTTACATGCCTTTATATGTATTCATCTTTTAAAATATAACTTTCTAGCTTCTGGAAAAGAGAAAAAATACTCTCAAAACAGATTGAGCTGACAATATATATCCCAACCACAGACACATTCCTTTGGGAGTAAGTCTCATTGATTGTAATAGAACTTAACATCCAAGTGAAAGCGCTTAAGATCGCAGCCTCAGTGTCTCCTCCAAGATTTGCTAGTGTGGCACAGCTCCTTTTTAGCAAATTATAGTCTGTGTCAAGACTTAAAATTAACTCCAAATCTCTTTTGATTTCTCTGCCAAAGGAATAAATCTGCACCACATGCCAGTAGTCAAGGAGTGCTGATGGGAAACAGAGTGAAGAAGGAGTTTTCTAATTTGAAAAACATCCTGAATCAAAATCACTTAGGAAGAAGGAACCATTCTTTCCACTCAAAGTTCAAAAGACAACAGCTTTTGGATGCATGATGATGATAAGATATGAGGTAACTGTTATCATATCAGGCAGACCTGTTCTAGTACTAACACTTACATTTCTACATCTGTGCAATTGCAGCTTTTCCTTCATCAGGGTTACATAGAATAAGTGATTCTTAAGTCATAAAAACCTACATCACAGAGTTGGAAAGGCGACTAAATCCCACCTACACTTAGTGTGGGAACTCAAAGTGCACTTAGCTTGGGAAAAAGAAAACAAATCTTTTTTTTCTCTTTGAGAGGATTTATAAATCAATAATTCTGGAGCTGATTTTCATTAGGGAAATAAATATTTGATAATTAATTATTAAGGCTACATCAATAGGGTGTAAATTAACTTTCATTAATGTAGACAAAAATATGCCCACTTTACCAAGGACCTCTTCACATGTACCATCTTTTGGAATCAGTAGCTGGATTTTTAGGGTTCAGCCACAAAGCTTGATGGCTCCCATCACACTCCAGATAACCCCATTTTTCCATAAGGAAAGATTGGTCAAGCCACTGAAAAAGGACTTCCCCCCATGTGATGAGGAAGGAGGAAAGCTGTGAAGGAACGGGGCATGGAACAACAGGTTCCCAAGCCCCCTGTGCGACCGCCGGCAGGATGCTGTGATCTGGAACATCTTTGGTGGCAAGTGTGACAAGATTACAAGAAAATTACTGCATTCTTCACTCTTCAGATGAAGTTTCTTTTCTGGACCAGTTCTCTTCCCTTCTTTGCCTTCCTAGAATGGTTTTGTTCCAATGCTACTTTCTTTGACTGATTCTGACCATTCCATGATTTTTTCCCCCTCATAAGATCACTATATTGCACCTGATATTGTGATGTTATAAACAATACCATATTGGAGCTATAAAAAGCAATGGAGGAAAATGACAGAGAGAAGCAGCAGTATCCAGGTAAACAAAATTGCCATAACACTGGCACATTGATAGCACCTGTTGTTGTTGTTGTTGTTGTTGTTCTTGTTGTTGTTGTAAAATAAATCACCAAATGTGGAAGGCATTTTTTTGAAAATCAAAAAAAACTCACACTCAAAGTCCCAAAGCAGATAATTTCAGCTCAGCCTTTCTGAGCATTTGACTTCTCTAAGGGCCTCATCACACTAGAGAGAACAATCCACTTAAAATCCGGTTTCTGCCTTCTTCAGAATTCTGGGGTTTGTAGTTTAGGGAGGAGTGTTTAACAGCCTCCCTAAACTACAAACCCCAGAATTCTGCAGTGTTCTGAAGTTGCATGATCCTACTGCATTTCTAGTTCAATATAAAAAAGCAAAATAGTGGAAGTAGTCTCTGAAGATGCAACATTTTATATTTCAGGCTGATGGTTGGTCTTGAAAAATATTTCATGCAATCATAACCTATTCACTTGCCAACTTCAGAAAGGGCTTTATGATCATCAGATCAAATCCCAGAAGTCAAATGGAGTATGTATGTCATGTCACTTTGTTTTCTGGAAACCCAACAAAAGCTAAGCAGTTTGCCCACTTCAAACTAGCAACTCCAGAACTGAAATGGTACCTCACTCAAGAGGCATGTTTTTCTGTTACTTCTGACAGTATGTATGGTTGCATTTTAAATTGAACCTAATACTTCTCATCTATCTTTATGAACGTTTAAAATGTACTACAGAACCATGTGATATAGTGAGTTGAGTACTGAACTGGGACCCTGGAGACCAAGGTTTGAGTCCCCGCTTGACCATGGAAGCCCACAGAAACATTGCACAAGTCATCAGACAGAAAGAATGGCAAACCCCTTAAGAACAAAGCTTGCCAGGAAAACCCCATGATAGCTTCAACTTGGGGTTGCCATAAAACAAAAATGAGTTGAAGATGCACAACAGCACAGAAAATAATCCAAACAATGAGTTAATATGGAGGCCTTAGCAACATAATATAGACGTAATCAAAAACACGATACTTAACAACAGCTACAGTCATTCTTTTCCAATTCTAACATGGCTTGTTGGAAAGCCCACATGGGAAAAGGTTAATTCAGCAGGAGCCACACATTAATAAATTAATAAATTGGTGTTATTTCCAAAATATATAATAAATAGTTGTGGATTGCTGGATACCTTTTTTAAAAATAAAGGAGGAAATCAAATATTAGGGCGGGCTTCTAACAAACCTGGGAAGTGGCTCATCCCTGCATGACATGGATGAACTGGTAAGCATGGATCCCATGCTAACTACAGGGTGCTTACTTTCCTTCAATGATAATTGTCTTAATGCCTGTTTTAATCAGTATTAACTACTAGCAATAACATGCTTTTAATTATGTTTTAAACGAGTCCTTTATTGGGCTGTTTTGGGAAGCAAATTAGTCAAAAGGAGCTGTTAATCAAAAACGTGTTACTGGCACAAAATAAATGTTCATTTAAGGAGCCATTTGAAATAAACCTGGCTCATTGACTCTGACAACCTACAAGGACACTGGGGCCTCCTGAGGATAGCTCCTTCCGTACTCTCCTAGATACGCCTTGCTGCTCAGGAGTTATAAGTAGAAACATTAAGCAGTTTAGGTCATTCATCAGCTAACTTTTACTACTGTACTCAAGAAAATGAGCCTCCTAGGAACTTCACAGCAGATCTATTCCTTCATTAGCTAAGTAATATTGAGAGAGATGTTCCTGTCATTATGAATGGAGAAATCTATTGCAGTGAATTTTACTTGCTTCCCCTTTGTCTGTGAAATCCAAAAGTATTTAGGCTGAAAAACTAGCATAATTTCCTTTGAATGTTATTCAGATACATTCAATTCTCTTTGCTGAGTGATAGCTGTGTTGTAAAAACACAAGATGGCTATTTTAATTATACAAGAAAATATACACTATGGAGACAAAACAAAAAAAGTGAAATTATTTCAGGATTGTTGATTCCCCTGAACGTGCAGATAGGTGTATGATATTTTGAAAGACAAAGACAATTTGGCATGCATCATCTGGGAAGAAGAAGGGTCCCTGATGGTTTTGCCATTCGAATTGTATTATGAACAGATGTTATCCATAACTGCAACATACTGCTGTCCTCATGGTTCAAGATCTGTTAGAGTAAAAGGATCTACCTTTAATTGTGCTTTTCCTGTATGCTGGACTGGATGGACCATACAGTCTCTTCCATCTCTATGATTCTATAATTCTACCTAGTAACATTGGTATAACATATATATCCTGTCATGTTTAGCACACCACACAACATTGTAATTTCTGCAGCATCAAGGGTGAAATGTTGGGATGCTGGGAATACAGAAAAGACTAGAGATGCTACACACACTATTCACCCAGTGTGGGTCCCTGGGCATGATCTCAGGCTTGTTATTGGGTTTCTCGAGGGCTTAGTGATCACCTTGTCTGGAATGGCCCACAATTATTGTCACAATCATCATGACAACTATGTAGCTGATTCTCCTGCTCTTCCTCTCCTCTTCTTTGTCTCCTTCATCTTCCTTCTCCCTCTTCAAAATTTATATGCTGTACAAACACTAAATGATGCAGGAATGGAAAAAAAAAGAAGTCAGTATCTTGCTTATAGTAAGACCATAAACTCATAAAGTTTCAATTTTAAAGAACTTGTAATGTCCCCATAAGGAATAGGTAGCAATTAAATTAGTTTGTTCATAAAAGCTGATGGATTTAGACTACCTCTTGAAGCCTCTTAAAGAATTTCACATTGGCATGATGGAAAGAGTTATTTATAGCAGTGTTATTCAGATATGATCCAAATGGTTGTCATGATCCCACTTAGATCTCTTCAGCAAAGTAGATGACAGCCTATTGTCTGGTTTACTTAGGAGCTTATAGCCATGAAATAGGTGATATTATGACTTGAATATGCCCCCTGGTGGTGCAACAGTTTAAACTGCTGAGCTGCTGAACTTACTGACCAAAGGGTTGGTGGTTTGAATCAGAGGAATGGGGAGAGCTCTCGCTGTTAGGTGCAGCTTCGGCCAACATGGCAGTTCAAAAACATGCAAATATGAGTAGATCAATAAGTACCACTTCTGCAGGAAGGTAATGGTGCTCCATGCAATCATGCCGGCCACATGACCTTGGAGGTGTCTACAGACAATGCCGGCTCTTTGGTTTAGAAATGGAGATGAGCACCACCCCCCAAAGTTGGACATGACTAGACTTAATGTCAGAGGAAACCTTTACCTTTCCCATATGTCTTGAATATCAAGAGAGGAAAGCTTACAACTGTTTGTCATTGACTGTTTTAAAGTTTACCTTATTACTGTGTTCACAGCAAAACACAGCTCTTCAAACACAGCCTCATCTGCAGAAATCCATCAAGTGGAACTATTTGTAAAGTGTCTTCTCCATATTTCCTCTCATATTGGTAGTACAGAACTCTTGCTGTTACTTATTTCCAAGCATTTCATGGATACAATTGTCTACCTCTACAAGTTGTACACGGTACTGGAGAATGTAAGAGTACAGAATGTTCCAAGGGTTTGCTCTAATTTTGATTGCTAGGAAGTTTTTTTTTTAAAAAAAAATTACCTTGAGAATATTAACTGGATGCTTGGAATAGCAAGTTGTTTAGGTAAGAAGTGGGCAATCAACACCTGGAAACTCACTAAATTGGTCCAGTTTCTGACTCAGCTTTGGGAATGAAACAGATTTGGTTATGTTGCTAGTTGGTCTATTCATCAAGATCTGTGATTTGGTGGAGTTTCAAATGCCACGCTCTAAACTGCTAATCCTAGGATTCCATGGGATGTTACCATAGCAGTTCAAGTGGAATCAGAGTGCCAGAACTGAGGAGTCTGAAGAGGTCCCTAATCAAGTGCTTCAATTCTAAAATGAGCTATCCCTCTTAATTTGATTGAATTACAATTACATTTAATTGCATTTGTTCCTGTATTGCTTGTTTTTATTTCACACGGCCTTGGAAACCATCTTGCAAAGACAATATATAAATATTTTAATAATTAATACATACATGTATAATTGCCGATATAAACTAAAACTAAGGGTACAATTCATGATGGATCTCTGTTGTGCCAATTCAAGTGAGATAGCATTTAGCATGTTTACATTTCACCATTGTGCTAATCATTGTGCTAATTTCAGTGGATCCCTCCCTCTTCCCACTCAAATTTTATGCAAACCAACTTTGATCCTACACAGTGGCAAAAAATAAAAGAAAAATTAATTAAAATCTTAAAAGGAATGAACAAATGAATACATTAGCATGTCTCATGGCAACGCCTGCTTCCCCTTTCAAAATCTATGGCTGACAATTGTCTTTTACATTTAAGACTTCATCTCACATCCTAATTGGCTTGGTGACTTTCAGCAAGACCCAAACTCTCTGTCCAAATCTGTTTTTAAATCATGATCACAGCAGGAGCACTTGCAAGATTAGTCTGCATGTGTATGTGATTGTGTGTTTAGCACTACCAAAAGAATGTTTGAGCAACAATTCAAATTATGTGACTCATTAACAAGATAACAAAGTTTTCAATATTTGCTTTACTAAACTCGGGGCAATTTAACCAAGATCCAGCAACTTTGGATTGCTGTAGCAGTCAGCAGCTACTAGGGAGATGGGTGGTTAATTAGGCATCAATTCATAGTAAGTATTTAGCAAATCAGCCTGGGGGTAAAGCATGAATTGGAGGAGCAACTTTTCACTGGGTGAAGAAAAAACTGAGAACACATGCCATGCCACTTTTGTATTAAAGAGACTGGCACATTTGTAGCTATGGTTGCTTCTCTGAAAAACTAAATCAGTTTGGTGTATAGTATCCTTTGGGATGGAAATGCTGACTTGTTTAGTCATGAATCTGTAAATGTAGATTCACTGTAATTGTTTATTCATTAAGTCACTTCCAACTCTTCGTGACCTCATGGACCAGCCCATGCCAGAGCTCCCTGTTAGCCATCTCCACCCCGAGCTCCTTCAAGGTCAAGCCAGTCGCTTCAAGAATATCATCCATCCATCTTGCCCTTGGTCGGCCCCTCTTCCTTTTGCAGATTCACTAACACTCTGATTTAGGACTCATCTGCTGCCTGCACTCACTGAAGAGCCCTTCCCAGAAGCTAAGGACTGCATCCCAAAATTTATTTTAAATAAAGTTTTTGCTAACTTTATCAGATAGCATGGATCTGTCATAACCCAACTGATGTTTAATGTTCTTTCAAAACTGACAATTTCATGCTGTTCCAGAACTAAGGCATGTGTTTAAAATACATCTGCGTGCAAGTCTTGTTATAAGTTTCAAAGTTCTGTATCAGCTTCTAACTTGTGGCATCTGGTCACACTGAATAAAATGGCTGCTCTCTCACTCTGTCATGAGCATCATCAGGATCATCATCAATTACCCACCTTTCTGGGCTCAGGGAGGGGTTAAAACAAAGTGATAAAACACAACACAATTAAAATGCATATACCACAGACACACAAGACTGCGCTAATAAAAAACAAATTCAAATTCACAAGTTAAAATTGTTTAATGGAATCCATAGCAATTCCAAAATACATACTGCAAAAATAACTTGATTAATCCAATGTAAATGGTTGAAAAATATATGAAAGCTTTTAAATTTTGCAGATGTCTTAATTGGCAAGATATTGCAAAAAGCTGATGGGGGAGTGAAAGTATAGGTAAGATTTAACCTTAAAATCTTGAATTTATGTCTTCAGTTATTGACTTGAGATGTCATGAAGCTGAAAAGTCTACGTGATTTTAAGCAATACAAAAATAAAGCCAAGTTGTCCATTAGTTTTACAGGGAAATGAAAATAATAATGTTTACCAGATTTTAATTAATATATAACAATTTTATTTCACAGGACATGATATTTTGCAGAGCAGCCCAAATGGTCCTGTCTCATCAGCTACCAGATCCATTGGGAACTCTGAGGAGATTAAAGGAAAATAATGAAGCATAATCGTGGGTTAGTTGGGAATAGTTGTTACTCCTCCTCGACATATGGAGAAGTATGTCAGTCAGATGGTACACACTGGAAGGTATAATACCTAAGGGGGTTGAAAGGCTCATGCTTCCTTATCTATTCCTTTTGCTTTCATATTGCCTCTTTCATGTTATTTTACCAATAGACAAGAACTATAGGTAGTCCGTATGGCTTTCACATCACATTTCTTTCCCAGGGTGGGAACTAATGATATACATCTGTCTGAGCTTTCATCAGCACACCAAGTAGCAGATTGGTTCTGTCCTTATAGGTACCTTATTGGTGAACCATACCTGCAGAGAAAAACAGCTCAGATGAACATCCATCAAATAACTCTTCTAATGGTATTATGCTCTGCTGAGAGATTCATAAACACAGACTGTCTGAGTTAGAAAAGACTGGGTAAATACCACAGTTTCCTATACATCTCTACTCAGGTTTTTATGAGTTTCCTTTATTTAAGCACGCTGATAACCACCCTTTTGGCCTAGTGATATTTTGTTGTTGTTGTTGTTTGATGAAGTAGAGTTGATTCACTTAAATTAGTAAGGTGACATTATTTTCACTATAGGTAGGACTAATATTAGGTTTATACACACATACGTTCTCCATCCATAGCTCAAAATCAACCACAGCTCAAAAATATTCAAAGTAAATTCCAGAAGGCAAACCTTTGAATTGTTCACATTTCCCACTGTTTTTAATTATGTGTTGTTTTATTGATAATGTTGTGTATCTTATTGTCTATGTGTTTTTAATTGCTTGTACTGTTGTTATTATTGCTTGTATTGTTGTGTTTGGGCTTGGCCTCATGTAAGCCGCACCGAGTCCCTTGGGGAGATGGTAGCGAGGTACAAATAAAGTGTTGTTGTTGTTGTTGTTGTTGTTGTTGTTATTTTATATGAGAGGTGCCATTTTACTTAGGCATTCGTGGATTTGGGTATCTATGGAAGGTCCTCGATCAAAACCCTAGCAGTTATGGAAGGCCTACTTTACACACTCTAAAATACACTCATAAAATACATATGCAATTGGATTAAATTATAAAGGAAAGATACAGGCAAATGGGTTAAAAACACTATTCATAATCAGCCTGTTAAAAGTTCATCAGTCCACCAGATCAAATGCCTGGATTGAAAATAAATTGACTAGGTCATGAAAATCACAACAGAAGAGGCAGGAACTACTTTGGAGCAAAGACCCCCCCCCCACACACACACACACACACACACAGTCCATAAAGTTTAATACTGAGTAAAAGTAAAATGAAAGAAATCTAAAAAATGTAAAGAAAAATGAAAAGAAAATATATCACTCAACATGGCTCCCTTGCTTCTTTCATCAAGAGCTGATTTCTTACTTCTTATTTTGAAGCCAATACAATACCAGAAAAAAAAGTGGGCTGCTAAATAAATAAATGCACAGTTGCTCTTGTTCCCAGATGTAGAAATTTCCCACCTTTCTTTGTTTGGAAGGCCAAGTTCCTGTATGAAAGATGGAAATTCAGCTCATGCAGTACACTCTGCCATGATAATGAATGCAATGGAGAAAATTTTCATCAGTTTGTCTTTTTGTCCACTTGTCTCAAATGTGTCAAAGATACTGAACCATTTTCGGGGGGGGGGGGGGTGTCCTTTCTGTAGTCTTTAGTGAATCAAATGTAAACTATTTTAAACTGTAAAGGTATGTGCTAATGAGGTGTTAATGACCTTAGCAAGATATAAACTGGTATTAAAGTGTTTGCAGAGGTGCTAGAGCACAGAACTGACATACAATTGGTAAATGAAAGATTAGTCCTATACTTATACAACTTGTATTTATGATTTATCATATCCTTGAGGATTGAATCTGTTCATATTGATGGAGGCATTCTGTGGACACAGTTGACAGAAACACAGGCTTCATACTAGAGTAATAGTTTTGACTGCTTGACCAACCAAAGCTATCCCCAATATATTCCCATTCACACTCAAGCAAAATCATATTCTAGGCCAAAACATATGGCAGAATAAAGATTTCCCCATGCATAATAGCTATGTCTATACAGAAGTGAAAGCTATTCATCCCAAAAAGATATTCCACTGTTTAGTATAGCTTCCTATCACACGGATATGTATAGAAATACACTCTAAGCTTCTGTTATTGGCCACCAGCTTAATAATGTTCCCAAGTGATTGCTGGGAAATCTGTGTGTAATCCATGAATGCTTAATACAATGCCCTGGTCTTAGAATATACACATGTAGCACATGACTCTAGTTATCCAGCACATGAGGCGTGCACAGAAAATGGCTTCCACATAAAGATTAGAAGAAATTGTTTTTCATAAGAGCAAATTTTGTAGAATTTCCTATAGTGCTGGGAACAAAGTTCAAGGTAAGCAACACAATTTGTGGCAGATTCATGGTATGGGTAACACTATACAAGAAGAGGAGTCAATAGAAGCAGTGAAGGCTGGTCCTAGGCAAAGGGGAGAGTGGCATCCAATCTGAAATACACTCAAAAGCATGATACAGCAATATAGCATGTCTCTCCTGCAGCATGCATTTGGAGCATTTGCACTGAGTACAATAAAACACAAACCAACGGCTTCTTGTGATATCATGGCATTCTGCATTTCCTAAAGGCAGTAGCTGATAAAGTTCAGCTCAGATCAGGAATCTTGAGTTATTATTACTACTTCTCATTTAATACACTATATCTTTTACTGTGATGAGAGGCAGCAGAACAGGGATGTGCAATCAACCTAAGTCTTTTTAGATGTTGTTGGATTACAGTTTTCGTGAATCCTGACCTGCATAGCCAATGATGAGGAATGAGAGGACTTGAAGTTCAGTCTAGAAATGTTGGGCAGTTCATCCTACAGTAGAAGATATGAGACTGATGGATGCATTTCTTGTTTGCACTCTGTATTTGCATCTTGCCTTTCTACAAAACGTAGTGCTCAAGTCAGCTATCAATAAAATGCAGATAAACACAAAATTGTCTGTACGAGAGCTGAGACCCCATATCAGGGTTGTACTGTATCCATTAGTACTTAGGCAATGAATGTACTATGCAATCTTTGTGCTGAGGGTTTTTTTTTGGTGGTGGTGGGGGGGGGGGCTTTAGGAGTTATGCATTTCAGATGGTTTTGAATGGTTTGTGGGGCAAAGGAAGTCTAAAAATCGGATCTTCAGGCTTGCAAGATTCCTTCTGATCCCAAGGACTGTATTTAGGGCCCCTAAGGGCCACACATGGCTTGTGGGTCAATACAAGACTGGATACTTGATCTCTAAATCAGAAGGCCTAGCGTTTTATCTCATGAGATCAAAGACCATTGTTTGAATCTCTCCAAAACACAGACTTTTTGTATGCTTTGCTCTAGAATGCAAATTTATGAATCGGTTTTGACCACATTCAACATTTGGTGAAAAATGTGCTCAGTATACACATTTTGAACAACAGTGGATAAATGTTCTACTTAAAATATAAATATTCATCAAGTAAAAATGAAGCAAAAAAGAAGAATTCACGACATAAAACCTACTTCCAACAATGCCCATCTCCACCAGTCCAAAAAGCCCCATAGTCACAAAAACATCTGCAGGAAAGTGTTTACTCCTACTCAATGAGTTCACAATCATCATCAAAATCTCAGCTGCTACTTATAAAATGGGAGGTGGGAAACCCTGTTTGAAAACTTTAGAAGATCTGAACAAAGAAGTAAAATAAGAATACCAATATGAAATTACATTCAAAGAGAAATAGTTAATTAATAGAGAAGGACCAAGTCTCCAGAAATTATTCCTATTCTTAATTCATTCATATGGGAGAGGGGGGAGAATTTTATAAATGGTTTTAATGAGGTTTTTCTTTACCATATAATATCAGACAAGAACTGTGAACTTTTCATGGAATGACTTGACAAACCGAACAGCACTGTATCGCTGCCTCCAGATACAGTTCTTTTAATGATGTCCAAACTATTTAACTATTAAAATGAAATTGTGAGCTAGCACAGTGGGAAGCAGATTGAGCAAGCAGAAGATCAAAGGAGATAGCATCACACTTGCCTGTATGTGCAGACAGGAGGTTTGTTGTAAAACTGTAATGGTGAACTAAATATCTGGGTACCTTGGAAGCACCATAAAAAGCCACTAAAGCAACTGTAACAAGCCTACCTCAAGGTGTATCAGACATGGGAAAAACTTCAGATTAGTTCCAGCAATGTATAGTTTTATCTCCCTATTAATCTCCCAGTTTCTCAAGTAAAACTGGATGCTTCCTCACCTAATTCAAAAAAACTGAATGATATGCTGGAAGATCCATTGTTACACAGTAGTTTGAATATTGGAGTATGGTTCTAGGAGACTAGGGTTCAAATACCCACTCATCCATTAAGGTGTTGTCTACACAAACTAAAAAAACTGGACTAATTTCAGATCTAGTGCTAGCAGCGTACTCTATGCATGGTGACTTCCATTGTGCATGCACAAGGGGGGACCTTCTTATAACAACACCAGAGGCACTCCAAGTGGCCAGCTATTAGTCAAAGGACATTTCATATAATGCCAAGTTTTAAAACTTTGTGTTTTTTAAGTACATTACAACGGTACCCTTGGATTGCTCCTGATACGATAAATGTATAAATAAATAAATAAATAAGGTGACTTCTGGTGAGTATCCCAGATTTTCTGCCCTTGGAGTGACTGCTCTGGTTTAAGAAAAGTTTGCATGAAACTTTGGAGTATCCTGGGGCTTTGTAGCTATCAGAAAAGCTGGACTGTTTCTCAGGGTTGGACTGGATGGCCCATGAGGTCTCTTCCAACTCTTTGATTCTATTATTTGATTCTATGATTCTGTCTGATCCCATGTCCAGGCAGACACTGAAACTATCAGCAAAAGGGACAGGGGTGACTCATTCCCATGTTACCACTACTATTCCCTACCAGCCATGGAGCTCCCTGCAAGTACCTGGTCATTGCGGTCACATCTAATGATATCAGAATGGTGCAATGAACAAGAAGGAAGGAATAGCTGTACAGAGAAACTCATTCTTTATGCAGATATGATAGGTGACAGTCCGATGTTCACAGGGAACTATGTGGCTGGCAAGGAGCATTGCTGGGAATAAAGGGAAAGGGCACAATAGGCATGGGTTTAACTTGTCCTAGTTACTGGTCTAGATTCAGTAGGTCCATGTTGGATTCAGGGCAGTTCCAGGGCAGTAATACCCCAAAGGAATCTTTCCCAAGTGATCTTGGTCAAGTCATACTCCCTCACTCTCAGAGGAAGGCAATGGCAAACCCTCTGTGAACAAATCTTGCCAAGAAAACTTTATGATAGGGTTGCCTTAAGGCAGAAATTACTGGAAGGCGCACACCATCAACAACAAAAAAGCACAGGCCAAAGGTATGAAACACAGTCACCTGCCATCTACCTCATCATCACATCAACAGACACAACAGAACACAAGGCACATCAGCCACACATTTGTAACTATAAAAAGTTATAGCAACAATTAAACATCAAAAGGAATTTATTATCCTTTGTTAAGTTATAGCCATACTATAATTTGACTGTATCTTCAACACATGAAAACAGAATGAATGACAAGTACAAAGCAGTTGTTTACAATGTCTTAGTTCTAAGTATTCCATAGTATTAATCCATAACATATTGTTCCATGCCAGCCTTCTTTGGGTGTTCGGTCTGTCACATTATCACATTTGCTGCCACCTTCTCTTTGAGTGTGCCCTCTGGGTATGGGAGATTACCTTGCTCCAGCTATGTTAGCATATATAATTTTATATAGATCTGCAATGTATTTTCCCATCTTTTGCTGATGTAAATAAATGCCACTTCCATGTTTTTAATAGCTACACGGAAGAGGAAATTTCTGCAGGTGTTGCTTGTTCCTTGTTTGTGGCTGCTATGATGGCTTTGAGTGTCACATGTCTCAGAGCATTATGCTACTGTGAAGTTTGCAGATCCATAACTGTACTTCTGGACAGCAACAGAATTCCACCCTCCCAAAGGTCCACTGCTTCTGAGATGTATTTGTTTGTTATTTTTAAGTAATTTTGCAATTGCAGTGAAATTTTGGTTAAAAAATAAATTTAATTATCTTAATTACAGTTAAAGGGGGGGGGGTGCAATCCTGCCTCCTGATGCCATTTCTGTGCCAGCATACTTGCACAGACCTGGATCTGGAAATCATTTCACTGGTAAATTGTAGCATTCTGGCACAATTAGCAGCTATTTATGGATTTTCCCCATCAATAGCAAGAGATGGGTTTGTCGCAGGGAAGTGGCAGACCAGCAATGGGTTCCGTATGGCACGTGGAGTCATTTATTTACTGCGCTTATAGACCGCAATTCTCAGCCCAAGGGCGACTCATTGCGGTGTACAACATGGAAACAAGTGCAAATTACAAGACATAGTGTAAAAAATCCACAATTCATCATTATCAAAAAAAGACAACTTATCAAAACATCAACATTACTACAAAATCCATTCCGAGTCGTCTCATCGTCAAACCCACAATCCAAAATCATTTCCGTTGTTCCATTCCTATGGTCAAATTACCGGTCATTGCACTTCTTGATCAAATGCCTTCTTAAACAGCCAGGTCTTTAACTTCCTGCGGAATATCAACAGGGAGGGGGCTAGCCTGATGTCCATGGGAAGGGTGTTCCACAGCCGAGGAGCCACCACCGAGAAGGCCCTATCTCTCGTCCCCGCCAGCCGTGCCTGTGACGCAGGCGGGATCGAGAGCAGGGCCTCCCCGGAAGATCTCAAAATCCTCGTGGGCTCATAGGCCAAGAGGCGGTCAGTTAGGTATCTTGGGACGGAACCGTTTAGGGCTTTATAGGCCAATGCCAGCACCTTGAATTGAGCCCGGTAGCAGATCGGCAGCCAGTGGAACTGGTACAGCAGGGGAGTTGTATGCTCCCTGCGTCCTGCTCCTGTTAGTAACATGGCTGCCGCACGTTGGACCAGTTGGAGCTTCCGGGCCGTCTTTGAAGGCAACCCCACGTAGAGAGCGTTGCAGTAGTCTAAGCGGGATGTAACCAGAGCGTGGACTACCGTGGCCAAGTCAGACTTCCCAAGGTACGGGCGCAGCTGGCGCACGAGCCTAAGCTGTGCAAATGCTCCCCTGGTCACCGCCGAGACCTGGGGTTCCAGGCTCAGTGTTGAATCCAGGATCACACCCAAGCTGCAAACCTGCGCCTTCAAGGGGAGTGTGACCCCATCCAGCACGGGCTGTAACCCTATACCCTGTTCGGCCTTGCGACTGACCAGGAGTACCTCTGTCTTGTCTGGATTCAGTTTCAATTTGTTCGCCCTCATCCAGACCGTTACAGCAGCCAGGCACCGGTTCAGGACTTTGCCAGCCTCCTTAGTAGCAGGTGGAAAGGAGTGACAGAGTTGGACATCATCTGCGTACAGATGATATCGTACCCCGAAACTCCAGATGATCTCACCCAGGGGCTTCATGTAGATATTAAACAGCATGGGGGACAGTATTGAGCCCTGAGGAACCCCACACAACAAGGGTTGTGGGGTTGAACAGGTGTCCCCCAATAACACCTTCTGGGACCGACCCTCCAGGAATGACCGGAGCCACTGTAGAACAGTGCCCCCAAGACCCATCCCTGCAAGGCATTCCAGAAGGATACCGTGGTCGACGGTATCGAAGGCCGCTGAGAGGTCCAGCAGCACCAACAGGGACACACTCCCCCTGTCGAGCTCCCGGCGCAGATCATCCACTAAGGCGACCAAGACTGTCTCGGTTCCATGTCCCGATCTGAAACCAGACTGTGCCAGATCCAGATAATCCGTGTCTCCCAAGAATACCTGGAGTTGTGAGGCCACCACGCGTTCCAGGACTTTGCCCAAAAAGGGAAGATTGGAAACTGGCCGAAAGTTGTCAAATTTAGTGGGGTCCAGTGATGGTTTTTTCAACAGCAGTTTTATTATAGCTTGTTTTAAGCTCGCTGGAATTCTGCCCTCCCGAAGGGAGGCGTTTACCACCACCTCAACCCACTCAGCCAATCCCCCTCTGGCCTCCTTTAGAAGCCAGGATGGGCAAGGGTCTAGGATGGACGTGATAGGCCTCATTCCTCCAAGTATCTTGTCCACATCCTCGGGTTTCACCTTTATGCAATAAAGTCTTCATGATTAGTTGTGTAGTATTCTATGTAGAGCAGCAATATTAATGGGGGATATTCATTCATGCTGGAGATAATATACCTTGCTTACTAAATAGTCTTAATTCATCTTCTCTGTTGGTTTTCTGAATGAGCCCTCTATGGACTAAACTATATGCACATTACACATGAACAGAAGTTATTCTGCAAATTCAACATTTATTGAAATTCAAATGTAAATAAATGCAAAGTGTTTGAAATCTTTGCAGACACTTAGGGAGAAGTCACATATAATTTATGGGATTCATTTTTAGCTCAGTATGTGAGGGGAATTATATACCAAGCAGCCTATTATTGCTTTGAGAAATTACTTGCTTAATTCTCCATATATTGTGAGGAGGATTTACCTCTATGCAGGGTTTTAATATTTAAAACAAATAGAGGGAAATATAGGGGACTTTCCTACAACAAAACAGTGGTTTCCTGTATCATTCACAAGATGATTTCACTCAATGAAAAGTCAAGATGAGAGAAAATTTGACAATAAACAAACACAGAATATTCATAATGCAGAATATTCATAAATATGAGACTTGGGCAAGTCTCTTGTTAGTTGTACCAAGCAAGCAGTATGAGTTTTTTTAATTACACCATGGATGTATATATTACATATGGTGAGTTGAGCACAAAGAGCTACATTTTGCTATAGAAGTTAGCGAAAGGCTATCATAAGCCCAAATCTTGAGTAGAAAAATGAAGGAAAGAGGCCTAGAATAGCCAAATCCACCTTCACTCATATTGGTATTATTATTATTATTATTATTCATTTTTATAATGCTTTTCTTCCATGGGTTGGATTCAAAGTGGTGAAACTCAATGGGAGATAAAGTGTCCACCCAGACAGGCCTTAAAACCAAGACCTGTCTCAGTTTTACTGGAGGTGTCCAAATGAAGCTTCTGGTTAAAAAAAAGATTAATTCGAATCAAACCAGAGTTTCCCTGGTTTGAGCCAAATTAATTAGATATCCCATTAGATATGGGCCTTCCTGAAAGGTCCGGGTCTAATGGGGTATTGAGCCTGTGGAGACTTACCCTTGGATAGTCCTGGGACTACCCAAGGGTATGTCCCCATTGCCATCTTGCAACTTTTGGGCTCCTGGAGGCTTTCCACATTCATTGGGTTATGGGCACAGGACCTCCATGCCAGTGGAAAGAATGTGATTTTTTTTACCTGAGAGAGAACACCTTTCTTCCACCAGCAAGTGACTACAGATCCATGTTGGTGGACTTAGAGATTCCTAAAAAAAAGTGTTCTCTTTTTCTTGAAAGGTCAGATGTCTTCACAATCCTACTATATAGCAAGAGAAACAACTTTATTGAATGCATTTGCAGATGATGGGCAAAAGTGGATATTTCCTGTGATTTTTAGAATGAAGTATGAGACTCACTTAAGAAAGAAGTTGGGGTGATAAATACATAGTTTTGGCATTGGAAGTTTTTTTTTTTTTCATGTCAGAAGCAACTTGAGAAACCGCAAGTTGGTTCTCAAAGAAGAAGGCATGGGAAATATATACACACACACGGACACACATATGCAATGCACTTTTAATTATTTGAATGATGCTCTTATTACGTTGCCTATTTTTCCTATGCTGAATTTAAACTGTCAGTTGCAATCAATTTGGTCTGGCTACCCAAGGGAGTACTTATTTTGTTTTGAGCTGTGGATGGCAGGGAATTCCTACTTCCCAGCCACACTAAACACAGTTCAGTGCTACTGGGCAGGGGTCCTAACTGTTCCCTTCATGCTTCTCCCAGCTTCCTTTGCAAGTCACAGGACCCACAGAAGGCTCCTGGACCCAAAAAAATACTATAGGGGTAACAAGTCATGATAAGGGGCCATCTGAGCACGAGAGTATGAGGTTGCTATTGAGACTGCTGTGTCTAATTCTACTTAGGAACCAGCTCAGCTGTCTTAACTGTCCCCAAGACAGCCCAAATCCTTCTTCAGGATCTGAGTTTTCCCCTAGGGTAACCTAGGATTGGTCTTGTACAGTGTTTAGCCACTGCAGGGCTGATAAAATCATATACCAGCCAAAGTGGGCAGTGTAGATGGGCTCTATGACTTTGGAGACCAGAGTCCAAACTTTGTTCAGCTATGGAGATGCATTGAATTACTCTGGACAAGTCAAACTCTCTCAGCCTCAGAGGAAGGCAAACACAACCCCATGATGAACAAATTCTGCCAAGAATACACTACCTTAGGTAACGATGAATAAGTAATGATTCAACAAAAAGATACTTTGAATTTTGGAAATTTTGACATTTCAGTTGGTTTTATTGTGTGTGTGTTTTCATAGTATTGTATTGTAACTCCAGCAACTTGTTTTCTGCATTACTATCCTGAGCTTCTACTGCAATTAGCAAGTATAGTACAATGTGTATGTCTGCCCATTGGTCGCAATATATGCATACATAACAGGAATTTGCTAGTCAGGCCATGTCCCCTCGACTGAGTCTGGAGAGGAGAGCTTCTTCTAGTTTTATAGGTTCTCCATGGGATCCAACACCACAATTTCCAAAATTCCCAAAAGGCCTTTTTCTGTTCAAAATAATAAAAAATAGGAAAACTTCAGTTTACAAAAACCTTACTGCATACATCAAACACACTATTATTGTACATCACAGAAGGATATCTTTAAAAATTCCCCAGAGATCCTTATAGTTCTACAGTATCTTAATTGGATATACCTGGTAGCATTTTATTAAGCATTTGGCAGAAGAAATGAGACAGAAAACCTTGGGGACAGGCCAAATTCTTCCCTTTCATCCGATAGTGAAAACTACCTAATTCAGCTCAAATCCCTTTTCCCTGATATCTGTTGGTTCCATTACATCACAGATTATAGGTTGTTTATTGTAGTGGGGGTTTGGGGGGGGGGGGGTTAGATATTTTTTAAAGTGATGTTAACTTTAACTAGTAGGAATAACCCCTTCATGTTACCATTACCAAGCCACATTCCAAATATTTTGCAATTCAACAGAGACATCTCTTTTAAAGGCATTCTAGTGCTGAGATTAAATTATTCATTAACCCTCATTATTTATTCAGTAGCTCAGGGTTTATCTTGCTTTACTAAAGGTATCTACTTTCTGTTGTCAATAAAGAAAATGAGCCCTGACTTGGAGAGCTTGCAGACCTGGTGGGTAGCTGATAGGAGCCTGTCCTCCTAATCTCATTTTCTCCTTGCTGTTTTACTAGTAGTCCTGAAATGGGTACACATAGCAAAGCTCTTGGTGTGATGCTATAGTAAAGTAACTTTAGCAGGGTATAGTTGACATCAAAGGGACTGAGCAGGCTTAAATCCAGCTGCTATAGTTTGTAGCCAGATTGCAAACTGGACTGTAGAACTGGCAATATAGACTGCCTGATTAGTCCTCTAATGCACTTACTAGAGTAGGGCAAGATAACATGCAGCCCATGGCTGGTGACTCCCAAAGCAGTTATTGTGACCTGGACAACCAAACATAATGTTTGCACCATCTCAGAATGGATTTTTCTGCTCTTGGGGACTTTTAGAAGTATGTAGTTAGGGCTCTTTCTATACTAACACACCATCTCAAAGTTTTGAGAATTTCCTATTCTTTTTTCATGTATCTACATATTCACTTGTTTCTCTCCTCCTGAATCCTATCCTTAATTAAATATCTTAGGTTTCCCTCAGTCCTTTGTATCCTTTCCTTTACATCTCCCTCTGATTATGTGTCACATTCAACTTCATGACACATTTCAGAAGTGGATTTCCATCAATTTCCACATCTAATGGTGGTGATGATTAAATTAGAGCCAAAGTGCTAAAGTGGTTTAGAATAATGTACTAAATCAGCATTAGAAGTTGTTTGTGTGCATTCTTCTTTCCCTCACTTGATTTCTGCTGAATCTGTGTCCTGGAAGCAATGGTGATGTTTACTTGGGGAGAGCAGCAACACACAGGTAAATGTCTGATAGATTATTTCCTAGAGTTCTGGGTTAATTTAAAATGAGCTGGGGAAGTGAAACTAAAAAAACTTTAATAATGCCATGATCTCTCAGACTCCTGCTTTGGTTAGTCAGTTCACAGTGATATGTAGGAAATGTATTCCTTTGAATTTATTGCAGGGAATGTATTCCTCTTTCAAGAAAAACAGATACTGAAGGGAAAAATGAAGCACAGCAAGTAGGGTGTTGTCAGTCACATCCTGGTAGCAGGTGAAAATGGGGCCATTGGTGGGCAGAGCCTGAATTCTGGATAATTATATGTGTACGCCTTTACAGTGATCCCAAGAATTTCATATATTTTTATTAGGCAAGAAATACTCAGAGATGGTTTGTCAGTTTCTTTCTCTGAAATATAACCTGCAGCACCTGGTATTTTGTGGTGGTCTCCATATGCAGTTAGTATCCAAGTAACTACCCTTAATACTGGCCCTCTGACCAAATAGTGTTTTGATGACTATTTCCTCCTCCTCCTCCTCCTCCTCCTCCTAGATAAAGGGAAATGATAAGGAATCACTGATGTCTGGGAGGAGAAAGCAGCATATCTCTCTTACCACTCTGTAGTCTTCTCTGCATTTAATGAATGAAGGGGGCTTTGGTTGTGTCCTACGTGTGCTTAAAAAGTCATATCACTCATTTACCATTGGGATCTGTTCATATACATTATTTAGTACTATGGATAGGTCAGTTAGTAACAAAACATATTAATCAACAACTATCAGACATTCATTGCCAGAAGATCTATAATTGTTAGAAATGTTAGGGAGAGCATCATATCAAGTGTCATAGCCAGAAGTAATGCCATGTAGGGAATACAACCTCTTTTCTTGGCCTATAGAAGCTGCCATCAATATAGCAACTTATCATATTAATCTCATCTCCATTTTGGGAAACATCACATATCTACTTGTGCTTCAAATCCTACCAATTGATATAAAGCCAGAAATGTTAGCTGTGGGTCACATTCTTAATTAATGTAAAGTAGTAAAAAGTGTATGATGGAAACCCCAAACCTTCTAATAAAATGTGATACAAAATGTCATGGTAAATTATCTCCAAATAGCACCCATTTACACAAAGCCTCACTTACTGGGAATGCTAACCAGTGAATTAATAAGAACAATGGATCTTCAGCGTTGCTGAATCAAAACGGAACCTCAAACCTGACAAGGGAATCAGCATATTACAAAATAAGTTATTTTATTTAAGCAATATATTTTCAGACATCAGGATGATGTCAAAAATCTAAGAAGCATATGAGCAGACCAGGTCATCTGCTGGTCAAGGTTTGTAGCATCACAGATCCTCATGGCTATTATCTTCTGCCTCAATGGGCCACTTATCCCTGATCTTCTGCAGCTGCTTTCACGCTCTTCCATTTATAATCCTGTAACCTGTGCCAGAATAACATTGGTTATATCTGACACCATAAACTGCAGTGTCAGTCATTTGGAAGCATTCACATATGTAATTTGTTTCCAGGTGTATGAATTGACACACAATATCCCAATGTTTTAATTGCATGGCTGCAATGACCACATTGCCACTAGTGTTGCAAGGAATGCATTCTTATGCCACAGGGACATTTCCAGCAAGTTGTCAAAACTTAATTTCAAATCCAAAGGAATTTAAGCCATGCCCTTGCCACAGTATGGTGGCTTTTTATTTTTTATTATTTTTATTATTAACAATTTTTTAACAAACATCTCTCTCTCCCCCTCTCCCTCTCTCCTATACACACACACACACATACATATAGATATAGATGATATATATCAACATAAAGCAACAACATTACAAAAATAATCCACACCACATTTCAAAAACACAACATCACAAATATATTAAATCCCACAAAAAACAAATAACATACCTCCCCTAACTGGTACTTATAACCCACAATTAATATACTTCCTGGATATGGTATTCTGATTAGACTTCAGCCAGAAGCAAATTGCTATTATTTTGTGAAACCTTAAACTGATACATTTGTCCAGTGTTATATTAACAAAATAATAAACATGTCCCAATCTTTCTTTAAATTAATGAAATATTTTGTTAAATATGTCAGAATCTGCTGGGGGCCTCATAGTAGAAACAATAAGGCTGATAGTTGATAACTTGCCAAATAGGCTGAGAAGCTATGCCACAATAGAAATACTCTTAAGAGTTTATTCCAGTGAACAGATTTTGCCATGTTAAAAGCCTTGTAATTGCACCCTCTATAGGTTTCTTAATGATAACTATGCATGTAACATATATGTGCATATTAAGGCTCAGAAAGGCCCTGGCTCCTTTCCTGATTCTCAGCATTTGTGTACAATTGAACTCAGGTAGATTTTGTATATTTGATTGGGAGCTGAATGCAAGAGTCTGTGGACCTCTTCACACAGGCCATCACCCTATGCCCTGCATCGCCCAGCTTACTGGCAAGCCAATCCCACTGGGGAAGCGCGGACTGCATGACTCCCCCCCCCCCCCCCCCACACACATTGCTTCTTGTGCAACATGGGAAGCCTTCCATGTTGCCACCATGGTGGCATACGCCAGTTCCACACAAGTTTACCCACAAATCCCTGCCAAAAGTTCCTCTGCATCGTAGGATAAGAGCCGGTTGTCTCCATGAGTAACTATGGCTGAACATGTGTATGCTGCTGAAGTAAGTTCATCTGATGAGGTCCAATTTTTTTCTCTTTACATTAAACCAACTAAATAAATGGATCTTACATGGATGTGGATTTATAAAGTTCAAATGGCTTCATTGTGTTTCCTTTCATTGAGACTAATAAATGGATTTAGACCATAGTGCTTAATTAACTGATTAATTATATTAAATAATTATAATTAGACAATAACTATCAAATTAATCCTTTACTTCCCTGCCAAAAAATGGACTTAAGATACCTAAGTATCATAAAATCAAACAAAATTAATGTAATTACATTTCCTTTAAAAATAGAATTCAAATACATCCATATATAGTAATTAAGGCAATGTCATCATTTCATCAATAATGAAGAGAAGTAAAAGAGAATTCCAAAAATGAACTGCATTTCAAGACTCTCTGCTTTACCATTGGCAGTTTCAGTGGCAAGTGGAAGAAAGACCCAACCTAATAGTGGCTGTAGTTTTAATGAGGAATATGAACAACATAATAGACAAAATTATTAAAATGATACAAAGTGAAATTCTTTTTACCATGCTTGAAAGCAAATGTCATTTCTCCTACCAGAACTGGGATTACACTTGTCTCCTATACATTTAAAACCCTATTTAGATGGAATTCCAGAAACTAGTTGGCTCAAGGAAAATAAATAAATAAGGCTCAAGATCATGAGCAAAGGAAAGGCCAAGATAATACATATTTTTGTAAATAAAGAAGAAAAGAGAAAACATACACTGGTAATACTTCACAGCAAAGCCATCATGCCAAAAGAAGGTCTGTTACACAAAAAAAGGAAGGTTCAAGGATCAGGTGGCTACATCTACAGAAGACCTAGGAAAGGGGGCAGCAGACAGGCATCCCTAAATCAGAAAGAAAGGAGTCCTAGAATCTTCAAGAACATATATAAGCCAAAATACATAATGGGACAATGAGCAAGAATGAGAAAAGGAGGGGCAAATTGCTAGTTCCAGCTTGATGAAACCTCTTGATTCTGTTACGGATTGGTAGAGTAATACTTATGCAAATCCTAAGTATGCACCAGCTGTGACTAGGTATTGGAATTAGGCATAAGAAAACTATGGGCTAGAGACCCAAGGAAAAATAATGGGCGGCAGATTTGCAAATAATCAGAACAAATTCTTTCTGATAGGCAAAATAACTGCCACCAATGTGTCAATTTTTCTTAGTTCTTTCCCAGGCACAGAAGGGTCAGAAAGTCCAGGCTCTGTTCAGTGGAGCTCAGAAGTGTTTGTAAAGTGGCAGTGATGAAAGGTACTGGCTGTTGAGACCCCCTAACAGTTAACCTGCCCAAGCAATAAAATAATGAATGGTTGTCCACCAAGGAGAGATTAAACACTGGGTTGAAAGATTACCTCAGTGAGCAATGTCAATGGGTGACATGAAAATAAAGCAAGGGAAGACCCAAAAATAAGCAATTCCAAGCAGTCCAGTTTCATCCCACACACCTACTTGTGGTTGAAAGAAAGACTCCCATGAGAGGTACATTCTTTAAAAGATGTCCTTTCCTTTTCTTATGCACTCTCCCTTTCCCTACTCAGCATATTGTAAAAATAAAGAACAAAAGCACTTAAGATTTCACAACAAGATAGGAGGGAGAAAAAACATGAGTTCATAGGTTCACTACAGAGCAAATGATACATCTCCACTCCAGATTACTGTTTCTTTATAATAGAAGTTAAAGTTTGATTCCTGTTTCACATTTCCATGTCAGCTCTAAGGTATGAAGGAGAACCATGTTGCATAAGATATGAAGCTATTTCAAACTCCTTTAAATGTGTTTACAAATCATTAGTAATCTCTCCTCATTTTCTCTCTTCCTATGAAATAGATAGATAGACAGACAGACAAATGGTTGCTATTAAGCTATTGAGAACCTCATTCTTCAGGCTCTGTTGCCATGTACTTAGGAAACAGAGCCTCATAGGAATCCCATGGACGGCATCATGTGACATAAGGGAACTTCCGGTGGGACTCCATGGTATTCTGTTTCTGAAGCGTGTGGAAATGGAGTCCTAAGACTGCCTTCAGCAGCAGAATGTGGGGAAAAGTGGGGAGAAGACAGGAGGGAATGGTGAAAGATAGTTCCCTCTGCTTCCCCCCAGCCCATCTGATGAGATCTTAAATCTCACTACAGGTTAGGACAAATCACAAATCAAATTAGACTGAGTTAGGTTGCTTCTCGTCAGTGCAAAAGTGTGGATTTTAAAGGAGGTGGGGGATATATTTTCATTTTATTTGCTCAGCCATGATAGCTTTTAATCATTTTTATAATGTTGTCTGATTTTATGTTTATTGATGTTTGATATTGGGGTTTTTTAACAGACTTAAATTTTATCTATTCTTACCCCTTGAAAGTCTTGGCCCTAGCCTTGTGAAAGTTTGCAGATTTCCTACTTCTCACCATGCCACTTTCATACTAATTAACACACACACAAAAAGGTAAGAAGAAGCAAAATATCCAAATTTAAACTCTCTTTTGTACTCCAGATATGCTACTACCCTTTTTACAATTCTGCAGGCTTCTTAACTAACTGCATGCTATATCATATATAAATATCAGTTGTCCATAAAACACTGAGTTAGATAAGAGGGTTTTCTTTTAAAAAAAATGCTCCTGCATCAAAAAGAAAAATAACCTGAAAGTGCTATTCTTGAGGGCAGGAGCTCGCAGTGCTACAAAATCTATTGTTTTGATACAGCTGCCTGGATTTTAAGGCGAGTTTGGAGGTTCAAATTGGGAGGTAGAACATAGCCACACCACTGTAGCTACATGTCCAGTGCTTTTCCCCATTCAAAACTTCGCTTCAAAGATCAGTCAAGTGCTAATGTCACCACTGTAAAGGCCTTGAGTAGATATCCTTAATTTCTGGGTTTAAAAGTGCAAACCGTAACTCTGAACGAGATGTAGACATTAAATGATTCAACGGATGGGAAATAGGGCTCTCATGTTTGTACAGCATGCTGCAGATAGAAGCCTGCTAGCCCATGCACATAAACTTTTATATTTCAATGTAGGGCCCATCCAGACAGGCTCAAAAACTGGGACCTGTCTCAATTTTACTTGAGACATCTAAATGAGACCTCCTGTAAAACCAAATTAATTTGGAACAAACCAGGGTTTCTAACTGTGAACAATTTTACCTGGCAGGCTGAGGTAAGTTTTTTGGCTTAAGGTTCAAATCTTTCCAAGCATTCTCTGGATGCTTCAGGTAAATCTAAGACAGGTCACGGGATATTGGCCTGCCTGGAAGGGCTCTGAGATTCCCTCTTCCAGGTCATAATAGGACTTAAAGTGGAATGTCTCTTTCTCCACATCTCTAGTCACTGGACCTAAAGAGGCAATTCAAGAGGCATCTCCTTCACCAAAAGGTGTTCACTAGGCCTGGGTAACAACGGAAAAATTTGTTTCTAAAATCGATTCGTTTTTTGGGGGTTTTTGCGTTTCGTTATTTAAAATAATTACAAAATTTTCCTTTAAAAAAGTTTGATATTTACGAAATTTCGTTAATATTAACGAATCGATTCGTTAATGACGGACGTGATTGCAGAATATGCTAAAAAAAACCTCCAAACGGGACAGGGGGAACTTCTGAAGCTTCCCTCTCCCTCTGTTGTTGACTGTTGGTGTGATAAAACAAACAACAACTATATTATATTATATTATATATTATTATATTACATTATTGTATATTATATTAAATTATAATATATTATATTATATATTATTATATAATATTATTATAATATTATTATATTATATTATTGTATATTATATTATATTATTATAATATTATTATTATATTATATTGTATTATTATTGTATATTATATTATATATTTTAATATATTATATTATATTATATATATTATTATATTATATTATTATAATAATATTATTATATTACATTATATTATAGTATATTATTTTATATATTATAATATATTATATATTATTATATTATTATTATAACAACAAAAATAGCTAGAAGCACTTAATTTAGTGATCTACTTCTAGTATCAAGAACTAAAGTCTGTAGCAAATTGCTGTGCCCAAAACATAATTTAGCAAATAATCCAGATTATCCTGTATATAATCTGGGATAAGAGCAGTTCAAGCAAACTGCTTCAGAATCACAGGGTTAGAAAACATTGGGTGGAAGCAAGGAAAAGTGTTCTCAAAAAACTGTCCCAAGCCCACACAGCATGCCCAAAAGCAGAAGATTAAGTCAGAATGAAATGTCCATCCAAAAACAATCCGATGTAAGAATCCAGTCTTTAAACCGCTTTGAAACGGCTTGTCTCAACCCAGCTAAAACTCTTCCTTGGCCAGCAGCTTAAAACTATTCTAATATAATATAATATAATATAATATAATATAATATAATATAATATAATATAATATAATATAATTATTATTAAGAATGGATGGACCTGTCAGGGGTACTTTAATATGCAATTATATTAATATAATACAATATACAATAATAATATAATATAATATAATATACAATAATAATATATAATAACATAATATAATATAATATACAATAATAATATATTGTAATAATATAATATAATATTATTATAGTATATTATTATTGTATATTATATTATATTATTATTATTATATTACATTATATTACATTAAACCGTTTCAAACCGGTTTAAAGACTGGATTCTTACTTCGGATTGTTTTTGGATGTTTCCTTCTGACTTAATCTTCTGCTTTTGGACATGCTGTGGTCTTGGGACATATTATATAGATATAATATGATATATTATAATATAATATATACAATTATAATATAATATAATAATAATATAATATAATAATACACAATTATAACATATAATATAATATAATATAATGATATAATATACAATAATAATATAATATAATATAATATAATATAATATAATATAATATAGTAATATAATATATAATAACATAATATAATATACAATAATATTATATTATTATTGTATATTATATTATATATAATATATTATAATATATCTTATATTATATTATATTATTATACTACATTATAATTAAGCTGTTCCTCCTAATCCTCCTCCTCCTCCTGATTCTTCTCCTCCAGCTGGCTGCAGGATTCTGAGTTATATGGCTGTGTGGAAAAAGCTGGGTTATGTGAGGCCACACTGCCATATAATCCAGTTTAAAGCCCGTTTTGGGGGATTTTGTGCTTTGAGATTCTGAGTTATATGGTTGTGTGGAAAAAGCTGGGTTATGTGAGGCCACACTGCCATATAATCCAGTTTAAAGCCCGTTTTGGGGGATTTTGTGCTTTGAGATTCTGAGTTATATGGTTGTGTGGAAAAAGCTGGGTTATGTGAGGCCACACTGCCATATAATCCAGTTTGAAGCCCGTTTTGGGGGATTTTGTGCTTTGAGATTCTGAGTTATAGGGCTGTGTGGAAAAAGCTGGGTTATGTGAGGCCAGACTGCCATATAATCCAGTTTAAAGCCCGTTTTGGGGGATTTTGTGCTTTGAGATTGAGTTATATGGCTGTGTGGAAAAAGCTGGGTTATGTGAGGCCACATTCCTGATAGTTCAGCTGATTGGCTGATCAGTAAACATATTCATGAATTTCCTGCTGTTATATTAAGACTCTTACCCATGCTGTGACAGTAATCTCTCCCCCCCCCCCCCCCCCGTTTAAAAAGTTTGAAGACCCCTGATATATAGTAATAAATAATAGTTTGAAGCTGCTGCCCAGGAAGACAGCATGAGGAAAGAGGAGGGAAGCAGCAGAGCAAAGGTGGCTGGCAGGAGGGGAGAGACTGGAAGTGGGGCAAATGCGCCGCTTGCTAGCTTGCTACCTGGGAGGGAAACACGCTGCTTGGGAGCGCCGGATTGGCTCCCGGCGCACCCAGCATCCTCCATCCTTAAACCTCATTTCCGAAACGGGCGGAAGCTCGTAAAAAAGATGGAGGATGCCGTTTCGATATTTAAAAACACTTCCGGGTTTGAAAATAAGTTTTGTAATCGTTTTGTAAATGTTAAAAATAACGAATAATTAACGAATTACAAAATTAACGAACGAAACCGCCCAGCCCTAGTGTTCACCAATATCTGATATCTCATCCCACTGCCTGCCAAGCGACCAGTTTAAAACACTACCACCGTCCAATCATCAATGTCCTGCATTTCAGTGTGTGGTAGGCTGAGGGGGGTAATGGAAAGGGGGGAAACTATCCTACTCACCCCTTAAATGGCACTGTTTAAACCAGGACTTTAATGAGGTCTGGTTTTGCCCCCTTCTCTTCATCATGTTATGTGCCCTGAAACACTTGAATTTGGCCTCTGCTTCTTTCGAGGCCAACAAACAAGCCTCCACTTCTGCATCGCTATGCCTGGCAGAAAGGATCCAAATTCTGTCTGGAATTTGCTATAAGAAAACAGATCATAGTGTGATTAACTACTTCCCAAAGGACTACTTTTGCTATGTACAAGATACATGGTCAGTGCTGAAATGTTGTCTTAGCCTTCAATTAGTTCTGCATGAAAGGATAAAGTTTAAAAAGACATATATCAAATAAAAATAATGAAGAAAGCAATCATTATTGTAAACAGTGGACATACAGCTAATGGGCAGTGCGACTACAATGCATACCAGTGTTAATACAGTGCTTTCTGGTATATCATCTTTTTGTTCTTCTTAGTATAGGATTGGAAAGAGAACAGATTTTATACTAATTTACCATACCTGTTTCTTTTTCTTTCACTGATCTCCAAAACAACAGAGCATTTACATTTATCCCACATGCAGAAAGTTTCTGGGTTTGACCTGTTGAGTTTGGATTGGCTTTGTTTTTGTTTAAAGAATTCAATGAGACTGGAGGAAATAGATTTTTCTTTCCATATTGACATCTAATAATGCCTAAGAAATAGGACAGTGGATAGAAAATGAACAGTGAAAAACCCTGGATTTCATTTACTGTCACAGAAATGTAGCCTGGTTGAGGTCTAAAATTAATCTACTTTGTCCCTGACAAATCCAGTAAAACAACAGTAGGGTATGTGTTTGTTTGTTTTTTAATGCATACATATTCAGTACCAGATTCAATAAAATATTAGAAACAATCAGCATGAAGAAAGTTTAACACATACAGATATCTTTGAAACTCAGTTAATCAAGATGTCAAAGTAACTAAAACAGTTTTACAGATTTTTATTGAAAATAAATCACTTTATCATATATGGCAATATATATTACTGTTTCCTCATAGATTCTGACTGCTCATCTACTTGCACTTTTTTTTCCAAAGAGTATCTCCTGCCCTCTTTAGTCCACTTTTTATAACTACATTCACAAAGGAAATTGAAGACAAACTCTATTTCCAGTCTGGCTCCTACTTTTGGTTTGTGGGAGGGAAAAAACAGAACCCGTTATTAGCCCTTTCTGACAACAACAGTTGACAGGAAGCAGAACAGGAAATGATATAATGGCTGCAGAGTTGTATATTTTCCCTCTGCATAGCTGTTCATTGAAAACCTATATAGTGAACCAATGTTGATATTGCTCTCAAGTTCATAAAGGCTTGCTGTCTCATTATTCAGAAAGAGACTTCCATGCAGGAAAAAGTGAAATCACCTAATATAAACAGCTATATTATGCATTTCAGTGTAAATTCACAGATAAACTTTTCTTCAGGCTCTTTTAAATTTTCATAGCATTTCCAGATTAAGTGTTCCTTACACTAGCATTTGAAAGTCACTGTGTGACTCTGTCATTTTGTCTTTGACAGATTTCTGCCAGCAAGAAAATAGGTAGAAGAGTCACTGCTAAAACAAGACAGGATTGTTAATGGACACCCGCTAAAGGAACAAGGCAGCGTGATAATGTAATAGAAGCTATGTCTGGAACCACCTTTACAGTTTTCTTTTAAATGGGCTCACCTTAAAACAAGGGCTATCAGCACTAGCAGAAAATAATCCAGGTGTAAACCGGAGCAGTCTCAGATTCATCTGTTTGCATTACACCAGTAACAATAAAGCAATATGAGGTCATTTTTTGTTGTGTGCACAGTTTCCCCACCCAAATCAAAAATTGCATTGTTTTGTTATCCCTTTCATCCTTGAGCTTTCCTAGTGAAATACATGCCACTCAATCTGGTGTTGTTCAATCTGACATCACAATAAGGTGCACAACTATATGGTATCAGTGATGGTAGGGTTGGTCAAACAACATTGTCAGTAAGTTTCTGGGGTGGTGTTTTGCCAGGAAGGCAGAAGTGAACTCAAAATAGACTGTATTGTCGAAGGCTTTCATGGCTGGAATCACTAGGTTCTTGTGGGTTTTTTTGGGCTATAGAGCCATGTTCTAGAGGCATTTCTCCTGACGTTTCGTTTGCATCTATGGCAAGCATCCTCAGAGGTTGTGAGGTCTGTTGGAAGTAGGAAAAATGGGTTTATATATCTGTGGAATGGCTGGGGTGGGGCAAGGAGCTCTTCCCTGCTGCAGTTAGGTGTGAATGTTTAGCTGATCACCTTACCAAAATCAGTGCATACCAAAATCCATGGATGCTCACATCCCATTATATACAATCCCGTAGTAAAATAGTATGTTATATATAAAGTAGCAAAATTGAAAATTTCTTTTTTGGAGGGTTTCTAAAATATATGTACACATATTTTGGGGCCATGGATGGTTGAAACAGTGGATGCAGAATCTGTGGATATAAAAGGCTGACTATACTACCTTGTCAGATCTACTGCTAATGGGAGTATAGATGAGGAAACCTATAAGCCCACTATTTATGCTGCTCATGGTCATAATTATGCCCATCTATGCCTTTGCCTTATTTTACTTTAGCTAATCTAGAGGAGATCAGAGCAATTCCTTTTTTGTCTTTAACTAACTTTGAAAGTCCCTGTTTTAGTACATTTTTCAAAATTCCTTGAGATGGCAGCTAAGCTTCTTCCCCAGAACTGAATTGCTGGCGTGCCTCCTTGTAGAAGGATTCTAGATGAGTCAGTCACACTATTCCCCCTTGGGAGTTTCTGTTGCAGCCTGCCCCCCTCCTGTGTGAGCCATGGCTTAAAAGCCACACTCAGGCCTTTAATTAATAACTGGAAAGTGCTTTGAAGATGAAAACAACTATACAATATACATGTTAAGTGGCATTACTCTTGGCATCAGGAGTCATCATGCCTTAATTAATGAGCTACTTGTATCACACAAGAAAGAAAGTTAAAACAATCCCAGGTTAGAGCTACACTGTGCAAACAACACGCTGCTCTTCCTCTTAGGTATTAACCTTTCTTCCACCAGTTTTAAATAGTCAAAGTGAAGTGCCCATATGTAAGGAATTAAGATTAGAGATAGGAATATCATAATTCATTAACATCCAGGATGGAAAGAGCTTGAAACTGAAAAGGTTCAACTGAAGAACTAACTGTGAAATGGTCATATGCATGAATCCAGACCTAGGGGATCTGGGTTTGAATCCCTATTTGGTCTGCTACCTCTTTTCTGTGTC
The DNA here is from genome assembly GCF_037176765.1 of Anolis sagrei. Lineage (NCBI taxonomy): Eukaryota > Metazoa > Chordata > Lepidosauria > Squamata > Anolidae > Anolis > Anolis sagrei. The sequence goes on along the minus strand of NC_090021.1, from coordinate 207,224,506 downwards.
AAGAATAATGGTTCCTGTAGAATTGGGATGCAAGATTTTTATTTTAGAGAAATGTACTAGAATTTGCACATTTCTTCATAGTCAGAATGGGGGGGGGGGGAGCTCAAGATTTAGAAAATCTGAATGAAAATAAGTGAAAAGATAGGTTTTCCCAACCCTAGTAAAATTATTTGAAGAGATTGCCACTTATTTTTTTGGTATGGGTGCAGATCAAAAAAGTTGTCTTTCCTGGTTATGGTCTTTAATCATTTTTCTACACCATCTCTTCTTAACCTATGGTCTTCAACCCCCCTCCCCCCAAGGCCACATTGTCCTCACAGGGGAGCTGCAAACGCTTGAATACTTGAAGGCTGCTCAGCCTAATTCCTTCTCACAATATAGAAGCCATGTGATAAGAGACAGGGCCAAGGTTGCTCTGGCCAAGCCTACACATTGCTTGTCATCTGATCACTCCACTGTGAGCAGGAAAAGGTGAGCTGAGTAGCTGAGTGTCTGCTATCCATCTGCTGTGACCACTGGCACAGGGTAGGTGGCTGTCTACCCTGCAGTCTCTATCAGTGTGGCAGAGTTGGTGGCCAAGATTGTAAAGGGAGGCAACTGCAAGTGACAGTAACAGGCTCCTACCCTTCTCCAGAAAGAAATTCAGGGAAAACAAGAGAGGAAGAACAGATGGTGAACATTCCTCCCTACTTGCTGCCACTTCTTCTGCCAGCTCATTTCTTTGTATTCTTCTGCAAGCTCATTTCTTTGTGGGGCAGGGCTTAAGCACAGCTGGTTAATCACCAGCAACAATAGATCATTGCCATCCAATAGGTTGGCAGTTCAAAGCCCAAGTTGGAATGAGCACCCGGCCATCAGCCCAGCTCACTGTCCACTTAAGCAGTTTGAAAACAGTTGAGCTGTGACTAGAGAAACTAGACACCGCATAAGCAGGGAATTATTTTACGGCACCATAAAATGCCAGCTATCAAAGAAAAAAGAGGAGAAGTCTGCGATCAAAGAGCTTTTCATCATAGTGGATGGAGCAACAGCACCCCCTGTAGCCAGAATAGAGCATATCCTCCAGATGCCAAAGGTGGAAAATGCTGATATACTTCAATCTGTTTGTCCTGTATGTCTAAAGTGGCATTGAATGTTTGCCATGTATGTGATCTGCCCTGAGTCCCATTTGTGGTGAGAATGGCAGAATAAACATGCTTTAAATAAACAATAAATAAATACATATTCTTTCCCCAGGATTGTACCTCCAATACTTTAGGGGAGAGGGTACTCACTCAGCACCCGGTTGCATGGAGCTGTTTCCCTCCTGCTTGTACTGTTACTGCTATACCTGCTTGCTGCTAGTTAACAAAAGAGCTGAACAATTGAAGACAGAGGATCAGGAAAGATAGAACCTGACTATGGCAGAAAGTATATGTTCTGTGTATGTTCTGTATATTCTTTCAATGTTTATGTGTTTTAATTATTCTGTAACCTGCCACAAGGAGAGGAGGGTAAGAAATTATCATCATCATCATCATCATCATCATCATCATCAACATCACCATCACCATCATTATCTTACACATAGGTTCAGCCAAACCAGCCAGCCTTTGCCTTGTTTTTAGCCATATGCTTGTTCTGCAGCAAAAGAGGAGTAGGCTAAACAGATGAGCTACAATGGAGCAACCACATGACAGGAGCCAAGGCAAAGGTAGCATTGCTGTTTTCTATACTCCTGGAAAAAACAGGAGAAAAGTTTTCCATTTATTTTATTATTAATATTAATATTATTAAATGTCTATTATTAAATCATTCTGAAATATTATAACAGAGGTGTGAGCATTTTCTTATTTCTCCCTTCTCTCCAAATTGAATTACTTGATGAGAAACATTAAATAAGTTTTTGATACACTTTAGCTTTTAAATCTTGAGAAGTACATGGTGATAAAAGATATTTAAAGCGGATTCCCAATGAAGAGACATTTAAATACCATTGCTATATACTCTAATCAGAGCTGTAACAAGATGGGAAGGACCAAATGGAAAGCCACTGCTCAGTACAGTCTACCATGTATAAATAGTAAAGTGACAACTCCCTAGTTATCTTAGAGTTACAAGGAGACCTGCTGCTTGTGTAAAATAGAGTCCCATTACTCATGTTACAGTGTACAAACTGTAAAGGAATAAGTGTTTTAGAACTGAAACTGTCATGCACTACAGATATTCACACAGAGAGAAATGCTAGATATACTTGAGAGCAGTATTATAGAAATGACAAGCAAGCATAATATATGTTCTCCCTAATAGGAATGAAATGGATTGCCAGATCCCACAGTGTCCCAAATAGACAAATTGACACATCACACAGAATTCTATGGGGAAAAGAACCCCATACATTGAAAATTGTTACAGATGTGTTATGCATATATAATGCGTAACAAGTTTCAAAGTATGCAGTTCTGCACAGAAGCTGACACAATCGCTTTCATTTTTCTTCGTGAGTATATATATTGTGCTTGCTCTCTATTCCTAAACTGTTGCTCTCAGCTCTGTATATACATCTATCTATCTATCAATCTATCAATCTATCAATCTATCTATCATATCTCAATCTTTTGGTAAATAAATGTTAATACATCTCTTTGACACATTCTGTATTACTGCAAACATTTTATAAGGCTGCAACATTCTATAATATTTCCTTATTTATCTCATATACATACACATACATACACACACACACTTCTATTGACTCCTTGCAGATACTGAACCAGTTCAAAGTTTCTCAGTTTCAAAAATATTGCCATATTGTGTGCCTTCAGATAAGATGCAAATTCCCTTCATGAACTGGATAAAATACTTTTTTATAACAGATAGACAGTCTATTTTTCATAGACTTCCTCTGAGTCTGTTGTGTGTCAGTTCTGTAAGGAAAAACAAATGGTACATAATTTTTGTGTGCATTTTTCTGTTTAAAGAACGCATACTTTTATTGGCTAAAATGTGTGCAATGTATGTTGCTATTTTAAGGTGTGTATATATTGTCCAATGATTTTTTTCTGTTTAACAAAATATAGTACAAGTCAAAAGATGTATGAGTTGCATCCATAAATTGTGCCCATTTTCATATACTGGTTAAAAAAATTGCTACAACATTCATTTCTATCTGTACTTTTTTCCAATATCACAAATCAAATTGACTTGACTATTAAACTTAAGCATTGCACAAATTCTGTAGGTCTCATCAGTTCCTTAAAGAGCAAACACATCATCATCATCAACAACAACATCATTTTATACCCCAGTACTGGGATACCAGAGATGAGAATTAATTTTCAGATGTACAACTGATAAATTTGTCATAAATTGTTTATTACAGAGCTTAGAAAAATGGTTTTGGACTACAACTTCCAAAAACTACCAACTATGTTATTGATTATATTTGCTTGTGGATTCTGCAATTATTTCTAAATTCTGATCTATGAGAATTAATTTGGGTCTTGCACCAGGATCACAGAAAACTGTCAAATACATTTTTAATAGGGGTCTGCAAAAGGAGAGAAAAGGGAAGAAAATCAAAATCATAACTCCATTGCTTTTGGATGCAGAAGTGCACTATTGGAGCCTGGATTCTGGTTTCCTCCCAGAAGAAGGAAGAGGAGGAGAAATTATTTTATTAATGTATTCCCTAACTTTCTCCCAATAATGGATTTCAACATGACAAACAACATATTAAAATAAATACTCATTAAAAGCAATACAAAAACCAGAATAAAAGTATACATATATTACTAAAAACAAACAATTTGTAAATTAAAACATCAGACATTACAAATATTTAAATGCAAATCTACATTAAAAAAATTCTTCCAGAATTTCCAGCTCTAAATATTAGGAAGATTTACATAGTTCCCTCTGAGGCAGCAGAGCACCAGATCTCAGCTGTCTAACAGTGCTTCTTGGCTTCCAGTTAAAGTCTTCCTGTATTTATAAATAAAAAAATATTACTAATGCACAACAAGTTCCAGAGTTCATTCACACAAATGAAAGTAGGGTTGTATACTTATGGATTTTTAGGTTAGAGTAAACATGACAATAGCTTGACCTACTTCTACAGTTGTTTCAAAACATTTCAGCATTTACCAAAGTGAAGGCCATGTTACACCATGTTTAGGTTTTGGAAAGCTACTTGTTTAGTCATCAACACCCTGATATCTATGGTCACTGAGATGATACATAGATAGATAGATAGATATGATATGATATGATATGATATGATATGATATGATAGGTCCAATAAGAGTGTCTTCAACTATCTCAGGCATAAATGGGTAGGCTTTACAGGACATCTGTTGTGGCTTTGCTTTTAAAAACTGTTTTCTTCAGAGCCACTGCATGTCAAATATTTTGACATAGTGGTGTGTTTAACTGCTTCTTGTAAAACCAATTTATGCACAGAATTTGTCAAAATCAAAAATTGATACTTTCCGGCTTACTTCAGTCATCTCTACAAGTCAGCTTTGATTTTCCAACAGAACAATAATTCCTGGTTGCTCTCTGTATTTAATAATAAAAATCAACAGAAGACTGCTTCTTAGATTATCAGCCAAATAAACTAAATAGGAATAAATTGCCCTTCTTTCACACACCCACATACATACCTTAATAACTGGAATAAGGATAAATTGTGAACTTGGTTGAAAAAATAGACCAAAATTGAAATCTACAGTGTGCAGATTCTTAGGAATTTCTTCACTTTGGCATCTTGGAAATGAGACCCACATGGAGAGCTTCAAACTATAGATCAGAAGCATCTCGTTTACATTTGTTGCCTAAATTGATTTTCTTTTTGTTTAAGAAAGGGTTAAGTCTAAGAAGCAGGAGAAGGGGGGGGGGGGGAGAAATTAACTAAAGTAAGGCCCTTGTGATACAATGACACTTGCTCTATGCTCTTACAGAGAAAAACACGATGATAAAACACCACAAAGAGGAGTGTTATGAATTTTATTAATGACTAGAAGACAGTGTGCAAAACATCAAAGGTCTGTGGAAAAGATTAATGACCCCGTGTGAGACTGTTTAATTACCTCCAGCTAATTAGATTCTTGACCAAATTTTTAATATCTGCATTCCTTCTAAAGCCTAATTGAGATTCCACATTATTTATCAATCTTTCAAAAAGCCCTTAGTGTGCTGGTTTTTTAAAGGTTTTTCCCCTTCCTTTTTGCACTTTGACTCCATTTATGGTCAATTATTAAATAAATAGCAAAGTAACTGTTCACCACAAATTGTGTATGTGGAACACTTTATGCCTGTTTATTTTGACTGGGAGACTATCGTTGGCCGCATCTTCTCTCCATAATGAAGCACTCCAGCTAATAAATTGACTTAGCTCACTGTAAACACAGTTGATAATATTTTGGTTATCCATGCTGTGCTTGGGAACTCCCCGTGTGGTTTTCAGTAAATCAGCCTCTGCTATTGTCAGTTAATCCTCATTTTAAGTTTACCTTGGTCTGATCCCAGGGACAGAATGGGAATGTTTATCATACAAACCCAAAAAGGCAGCCTAGGCCACTTCATTACATTTGCTCTATTTCATTTAAGATTACTTCGGCAATGCTAAGGATAGGCTCCTAACTCAACAGTCTTTATAGAAAGTAATTACTATTAGAAGGCAAGGACAGAACCAACAATTATTTACACTCTCCAACAATGTGAAGGGCCATTGTCATGATCCAAAGGAGGTAGGTGGTAATTAGTAGGTCCAATCCAAAGTCTAAGCACTGAGTTTGTAACATACATAAATGGTTCAAAGGTACCCAAGAGAGTGTGATAGTAGAACATTACCCTATCAAAACATGAAATCTTTTTCATACGATGTGACTGAATTTGAAATAGCATCCAGCTGGGAAGAATTCGGCACAATTTGCCATGCTTATCTCTAGTAGAAGTCATATTTAAATGACTGAACCTTGCATCATAACATAGTTTATTATCTGCACCTAAAAATGTCATCCATCCTCTTTCCTGACTAATATATCCTACTAAAATATAAGAAAACCCCTCAAAGAAACTGCGCAAGTGTTTTTAAAAATACATTTTCATACTATTCTCAGCATTTTTTACTCTGCCTTTCTAACAAACATACAAGACAACAATCAAGACAACAACACACAGGACACAAATGATACATGAGGGACATTATGCAAAGGCATCGAAGGCTTTCATTGCAATAGGGAGATGTCAAATAACTAAGGGCCAGCTCAGAAGTGACTTCATCTAGCTCTCTGGTGCATTGGAGAGCTCACAAGTGTCCATCTCAGGGCAGATTTAAACACGATGAGAAAGTTAAAATGACAGTGTTGTGTTGAATTCCTGTCTACCGTTTCTTGTAGAACTTACCCCTGTGTACCAATGTCATTTCTTTGGCATCTCCATCCATTTGCCCACCAACTGTGTCAAACTTCAGATTTTAAGGGAAAAGATGCACAATGTTGGCTAGTACTTTAAATATACTAATAAGTTAATACCACTGCAACTGGCATGCTAAATCTGGCCTCAGCCACAGATAGTTTAAGATATGTGTGGACACCATAAATAAGGTCTGTTTATTTTTAGAATGCCCAATTCACAAATTAGGTACTTGGCTGAATAGTAAGCATATTTTTAGAAAAAAAATCTCTCATTTTAGAATTAAGTGAGATTTCAGAGCAAGGTCACTTTCAGACAGAGGACTTGTACAGCTGCATTAATATGTGTAAGCCATCCTACCATTAATTGGTATTAAATGAACAAGTGAGGTTAATATGTAAGGGAACATTTCATCTGTAAGCTCACTGCTAAATCCTCGGTGGAACCTTCCTTACTTTCTGATATAATAATGAGGGGAAAGCTGCTATCTGGAAGTAAGCACCCCAAGAAAAGTGTTATTGGGGGAAAAAATAATGTTAATTGAAGAAATATTTACACAACAAACTTAGGTTGGATTTCTGGTCATTAGTCACCTTTAGAATATTTGCATTAAGTCAACTGTGGAATGCTGAGGATGTAGGCCTTAGATAACTTTATACCTAATGTGACAACCACACACAGCAAAAAGTAGGAATACATATAGTTATGTATTTGACATTCCTAGAATCCCTCACAACACAACACAATTCCTAAGTTTTCTTACAAATGGATATATCAGTTAAATCACTTTTAAAGTATGTATTGTAGTCATGTCTTACCTTTGTTTACCTATGAGATGATTGAATGGATCTATTGCTAGAAGTACATTTGTCTTGTCAATTAGTCTCTAGCATTGCCAAAATAATATCATCTGGGAAACAAGTCAGAGCAGATAGGTTTGTCTCAGGTCCACACAGGGCCCTATCCACAGCACCCCCTTTCACACTGCCATCTACTCTCCCCTTTCCTTTTTGGCAGAACACTGGCATCTGGATATAGGTTGGTGAACTTTTCACATTCCAGCCAGTACCCAAAAAGAATATAATATTTCAACTTTTTGTGCACTAGACATAAAAGGACTCACATGAATACTAAAATCCATGGATGCTTAAATCCCAATATATACAGTGGTGTAATAAAATGGTGTTCCTTATATAAAATGACAACATCAATGTTTTGGGGGAAGGGTTGGAATTATTTTTATATTTCCAAGCTGTGGGTGGTTGCATCCTTCCATACAGAATCCGTGTTTATGTAGCACCAACTGTAAATTATATTTACTTCTAAAGATGACAAGTCACCAATTAAGTATGTAGATGTCTATCCATGATTCACTCATAAGCTTTGATTCAGTTCTTTACTCATGTTAATTATTCATGAAAAACATAGTAATGCATCATTTCTGAAGCATGATGATTTAAAAGAAAATACTCCCACATTACCTGTACATGCAAAACAGTTACTGTCTCGGTGCCACTACATGCTTTTACATGATGGAGCATTGCCTGTAGAAACCAATAGTAGTAGTATGTCATCTTCCCCTGCTGTGAGGTCACTTAGAAATGTCTTTCTAGCTCCCCTTCTCTCACATCAGTGTCTCCAAAGAGTAATTCTCTCTCCTGACCTTTGGAAGTCTGGGTAATACAATCACTGATAGAAGCTACAGCAGCCTTTTATCTTATCTTTGATGACTTTCAAATGGATATTGTTTAAAGGAAGAAGGCGAGATCAAGACAATATCAATTAATAATCAGAAATAGGGAATTTAACATACCAGCCAGAATCCCACATACTATTAAATCTATGCATTTCTAGAATACTTCCTCACTGGAGCCAGACAGCAGAATTCACTCTATATTGTGAATATCATTGATCTGTGAATTTAAACAGAAATGATTTATTTTTCCTAACAGGTGTGCACAAACTAAATTGAAAGTAGTGAAATGCAAAAGTCTAAAGAAATTTCCGAACATACACAACCTATGTGCCAGTATTGAGAATCAAAGGGAGTTCATGTGATCCCCCCTCAATCTTTGCCTTGAATGCTGATCAACATTTGAACACTGTTATTTCTTTGTTTGCCTAAACATCTTAGGTAGGACAAATGGAAGGTGAGTAAAGTAGTAGGGTTATTTGAATAGGTTTTTAAATCATTTTATATCTCATTCTTCCCTAAAGGCTGGTCACAAAATGTATAGTGCAAATATAGGGAAACAATAACATTAACAAAATTCCTGTTTTAGTTCCCACACTACTATGATGAATGGAATGATGAAAGAGGGGCCATTATGCTAAGCTTTGTGAAGCTGATGACATCAGGAGTAGTACTCGCAGGAGCTTAAAATCTGATCCTATTTGGATGTTTCTTCGCACTGATGGAAAAATCTTTCCTTACCAGCACTGAATTAGAGAGTACTTCAGAAAAATCAGGCAATCCAATAGTAAGCTATGGAATGACTGAATGAATTGGTGGATAAGAATAAAAGGCAATGAATAAGTGCTGCATTTTGATGTGCAGACACTCATAATGCTCCAGGAAGGGAGTCTAAAAAGGCAGATATTGGACCATATCCACAAGCAAGTTCTATACCTTTGCATTCCAACTGAGATCAAGTTTTTTGTTTAATTGCTATGATTTGCAGGCATGGGTCAATGGTTGATCACCATCTTTATCATCACCATATTCTCTGTCGGTTTCCCAATCTACCAGGTATGTAGATTGTTACTGTCTGAAGTTTGGGACCATCAGTGATTCAGTTTCCATCCAAGAACCTATGAATCAGTGAGTTGTTATTCGATATTGCTACATGTTCCACCTTTTGTATGTTCTTGCAACTTTGTATATCCTAATTCAGTCAGCCATATTGCCAATTTGTTTGGAATTTCTCCCAAAGCACCCATCACCATTGCAATCTCAATTGTTTTTGTAGGGATGAGGTTGAGGTCTTAATTACCTGATCAAGAGCCAGCCATTCCAACCTGATTTTGAATTACAACAGGTATAGATCTCATAAGTACTGGGATCACAGGCAAGCATGGTCTGGGACAACAAAATGAAGCAGGATGCAGGCTGATAGAATTTTGCCAGGAAAACTCATTGTGTATAACAAACACTCTCTTCCAATAACCTAAAAGACGGCTTTATACATGGACTTCACCAGATGGTCAGCACTGAAATCAGATTGACTACATCCTTTGCAGTCAAAGGTGGCGGACATCCATCCAGTCGGTGAAAACAAGACCTGGGGCTGACTGTAGTTTAGATCACGAACTTCTTATGGCTCAATTTAGAATAAAACTAAAGAGATCAGGGAAAACACACAGACCAGTAAGATATGATCTCATTTACATTCCTAGTGAATATACAGTGAAAGTGAAGAACAGATTTAAAGCACTAGATTTAGTAAATAGAATCCCAAAAGAACTATGGACAGAAGTTTGCGACATTGTTCAGGAGGCGGCAAAGAAAAAGAAAACCAAGAAGGCAAAATGGTTATCTGTTGAGATGCTGGAAGTAGCCCAAGAAAGGAGGAAAGCAAAAGGAAACAGTGATAAGGGGAGATATGCCCAGTTAAATGCACAATTCCAGAGGTTAGCCAGAAGAGATAAAGAACTATGTTTAAACAAGCAATGCATGGAAGTGGAAGAAGACAACAGAATAGGAAGGACCAGAGACCTCTTCCAGAAAATTAGAAACATTGGAGGTAAATTTCAGGCCAAAATTGGCATGATAAGAAACAAAGATGGCAGGGACCTAACAGAAGCTGAAGAGATCAAGAGAAGGTGGCGAGACTATACAGAAGATCTTTAGAGGAAGGATAATAATATTGAGGATAGTTTTGACAGTGTAGTGAATGAATTAGAACCAGACATCCTGAGGAGTGAGGTTGAATGGGCCTTAAGAAGCATTGCTATGAACAAGGCAGCAGGAAATGACGGGATCCCAGCTGAACTGTTTAAAATCTTGAAAGAGGATGCTGTCAAGTTGATGCATGCCATATGCCAGCAAATATGGAAAACACAAGAATGGCCATCAGACTGGAAAAAATCAACTTATATCCCCATACCAAAAAAGGGAAATGCTAAAGACTGCTCAAACTTCCGTACAGTAGCCCTTATTTCTTTTTTTTTCTTTTTTTAAATTTTTTTATTGATTTATCACAATTATTACATACTATTGCATTTTATACATCAACCTCTTTAACATGTTGTTTTGTTGTTTTGCTTTGACATTTCCTCCCCTTTTCTCTCTTTTTTTTCCCCCCCTTTTTTCACCTCAGTGCTCCCCTCCACCCGTCTCAAGCCACATTTCTTACATTTCATCTGTCCAAAATTTCATTTCTTCTTGTGACGGTAATTTTCCTTCCTTATTTTTTAATCCATTTACCACAAATTTTCCCCATATAGCATCAAAATCACTTTGTTTCCATATACCTTTTTTAACCTTTAATATACATGTCAGTTTATCATTTAATGCTATTTTCCATGCTTCCTTATACCACTCCTCTATTCGTATATTCATTTCTTTTTTCCAATTCCTTGCTATGAGCAGTCTTGCTATAGTTAGTAAGTTTGTTATCGCTTCTTTATCCTCCTTTTTCAGTTGCTTATTGGTATATAATGATAATAAGGCTATACTAGGACTTTTGTCTATTTTCATATTCATTATAATTTCTATTTCTCTAAATACTTTCTCCCAAAAATTATTTACATATTACTGTGTATGTAAAGTAGCCCTTATTTCTTATGCCAGTAAGGTAATGCTCAAGCTCCTGCAAGGAAGACTCCAGCAATACATGGAGAGAGAGTTGCTAGATGTACAAGCTGGGTTTAGAAAAGGCAGAGGAATGAGACACCAAATTGCCAATATCCGCTGGATAATGGAGAAAGGCAGGAAGTTTCAGAAAAACATCTATTTCAGTTTCATTGACTATTCTAAAGCCTTTGACTGTGTGGATCATAATAAATTGTGGCAAGTTTTTGGTAGTATGGGCATACCAAATCACCTTATCTCTCTCCTGAGGAATCTGTATAAGGACCAAGTAGCAACAGTCAGAACTGACCATGGAACAACAGACTGGTTCAAGATTGGGAAAGTCATACGGCAGAGTTGTATACTCTCCCCCAACCTATTCAACTTGTATGCAGAACACATCATGCGATGTCCGGGGCTTGAGGAATGGAAGGCTGGGGTGAAAATTGCTGGAAGAAACATTAACAACCTTAGATATGCAGATGACACTACTTTGATGGCCAAAAGCTAGGAGCCTTCTAATCAAGGTGAAAGAAGAAAGTGCAAAAGCTGGGTTGCAGTTAAACATAAAAAAACCAAGATTATGGCAACAAGAATGATTGACAACTGGAAAATAGAGGGAGAAAATGTGGAGGCCGTGACAGAGTTTGTATTTCTAGGTGCAAAGGTTACTGCAGACGCAGACTGCAGCCAGGAAATCAGGAGAGCAATGACCAATCTTGATAAAATAGTGAAGAGTAGAGACATCACCCTGGCAACATAGATCCGCATAGTTAAAACAATGGTATTCCCCGTAGTCACATACGGATATGAGAGCTGGACCTTAGGGAAGGCTGAGCGAAGGAAGATAGATGCTTTTGAACTGTGGTGTTGGAGGAAAGTTCTGAGAGTGTCTTGAACAGTGAGAAGATCCAACCAGTCCATACTTCAAGAAATAAAGCCTGACTGCTCATTGGAGGGAAGAATAGTAGAGGCCAAGATGAAGTACTTTGGCCACATCATGAGACGAAAGGAAAGCTTAGAGAAGACAATGATGCTGGGGAAAATGGAAGGAAAAAGGAATAGGGGCTGAGCGGGGGGTGGTGATGGCCAACAGGGAGCTCTGGCATGGACTCGTCCATGAAGTCACGAGGAGTTGGAAATGACTGAACGAATGAACAACAACAAATAGATCTCATATATTATTGATAGAAAAATCCATCCCAAACCAAGCTACTGTAAGCGAACAGAAAAACTTTTGGAATGAGATGATAGATGGCATCATCATTTTAATTTATAATAAAATGTCAATAGCTTGAAACCTGTGAATTATTGTTCCAATACACTGCTGACTAAGGGGAGAGGGATCTTGTCAGTTCACAGTGTCACTTCCCCTGTCACTACAACCTCCAAGCAAATATTTTGTCATTCCAATGCTTTCAGGGATCAGGAGGCCAAATCTTTATGAGCAGAGCCAGATCCTTTGTGAAGTATTGGCTGAACTTGCATCATCAACCTAACATGTTTGGTTGATTTTATTCTTATGTCAGTATTTAGTAGATTTTAGAAGGGTTAATTTGTGAAACTCTTATTCCCAGAATCTCCTAGCCACTGGCACATAATAACACTTTCAAAACTAATTTCCCAAGCATTAGCATTTAGCATTGTGAAATAAACTACAATGAAACCTGAACAATTGTCATGCCATTTCACACACACACACACCCCTCAATATTCATAAGGTCCACTTTTTATTAGCAGGCATGTGGTTGAACTAGATATATCTCAGTATTATGCCATGCTAGATTGGGTGGTTTTTGCACATTCCACATTGGTCCTGTATAAAATGAAAAATTGAATACCAGTTTCTGAAATATTTTTAACATATTTGTTTTCTCCTTCACAAGCCATATATAACCCAACATCAGTTGCAACTAAATTAGGCCTTTTTCCTCACAGCAGGATCTAAATGGATCTACTTGAGGTGAATCCTAGGTAGTTAAACATTTGCTTTGGTTCTAATAAAATAGCAGCATCCATGCCAAATTACTAGTGGTCGGTCCCAAATAAGATTAGCAATTCATTATCCATGAGGTCACAGCTACAGTCACCGCAATACACAAATGGCACAGAAGTGATGCTTTCACCCAGAACCCTAGAACTAAACAGCATGATACCTTAATTCATACTATTAGTGGTTATAGTGGCACATGGATATTACAAGGTGGGGAGCTCACATGGCATCTGTCAGACATATAAATACTAGAATTTAATGCTGGCATGGTCTCCTTTGTTTCCTCCTCTCCCTTATCATTAACTCAGTCCCTTACTATTATCTGAAGGTAAGAGGTGGCAGCTTTATTTACACAATCTAACATTTTGAAATGGTACGCATTAGACCAGAAACGGCACTACAAATCAATACAGATGAAAATAAAGGGTGATCTTGTCAGCAGGCAAGCTTTTCTTTTGTGAAATTACAGCTATCCCCAGCCAAGAAGATACTAAATGTAGCCATCCATACTACCTGTGACAGAAGAGCTATCTTCTCTGCTGGCAATTAATGCCATGTTCTGGTCTCACCTGCCCACAGGTGCCTTCTACAATGCCATATAAAATCCAGATTATCTGCTTTGAACTGGATTTTATGACAGTGTAGACTCATATAACCCAATTCAAAACAGATAATGTGGATTATCTGATTTGAATCAGAATTAAGTTTCTGGAGTAGACAACTATTTTTAACGTAAAGATCACACAATAAAATAGGAAATAACACTTTCAAACCAGGAACAGATTTTCTTTATTATTAAAAATGTTTTTATAAAAAATTAAAAATTTGCCAAAATTTGTGGATAAGTCAAACGACCTGAATTTGATGAGCTAACCGTGATAAATGTGTTCTACCATTGTAGCAAATTTCACCTCGATAGCTTTAAAAATGAGGGAGGTAGGAGCCCCTGAAATTTCCCCATGGTCAGTGCTGTTTTCCTTAATGTGCATGCATGACCGCCATTAGCAAAGTATTTACGAAATTTCGTTAGTCTCATTAGAGTTCCAAAATGTTCAGCTCTGAACCATTAGAAACATTTCAGAAACAAAGTGTCAGCACCCCCTAGCTTTGCAAGTACTTTTTAACCACTTTTAATGGATCACACATGCCTAGAGTCTACACTGCCATATAATCCAGTTCAAAGCCTATAATCTAGATTTTAATCTAGATATAATCTAGATTTAATCTAGATGCCCCAGTGATATCTTTAGTTCTCATTTATGTGTCCTCATTATTGCTTACTGCAAGAGTGAATAGAATGGTCCAGGGTTCCTGTGAATTCCAAGATTGTTTCTGCAGCCCTTGATTTTCTATTATGCTTTTCCTTCCAAAAGCAGGAATTGCTTTAACATATCAATTTTGTTGCCATATCCAAAAGTCACATTCCAACCTCATTTGGTTTGGTTTTTCAGTTTTGGCAATTTTGCATCAGTTCAACCCAGAGAGATTCAGGGGCCAAAATGCAGTTCTAAACCTTGTCTATGGCATCCATAATCAAAAGCCAAATGTCTATATATTCCATCCTACATGTGGTTTTTTTCCTATTAAAATCTTTTGAAACCAAACTTCCTAGAAAAGACACTCACATTGCAAAATTATAGCACCAATTCCACTTTAATTGTGACTTGTAGTTGTAGTTTAGGGATATGACACTTAGGCCCCTTCTACACTGCTCTATATCCGAGGATTTGATCCCAGATTTTCTGCTTATCCCAAATTATATGGCAGTGGAGACTCATATAATCCTGTTCAAAACAGATAATCTGGGATCAGATCCTGTGATATAAGGCAGTGTAGATCTAGCCCTAGACTTCTCAAGTAGAGAGATCTGGTGCCAATGATTGAAATACAAATCCTAGAATTCCATAAGACGCAAACCTGGCAGTAAACGTGGAATCAAAGTGCTGTTAATATATGCCATTTCTTTTTGCTGCTGTGGATATCTGCATATCCTTTCTGCACTTTCATCCTCTTCCTTCATCTAGCCATCAAAACTAAACTGCTGGGAAGGAGAGGTGAATTACTGATAGAGAGGGAGCTGCCATGTTGAGTTGTCCATCTCCCTCCTTTCCTTTGGGAAAGGGAGACCATGACCTCAGTCACTTCCAGTCAATCGCGATGTCACAGACTCTTGAAAGCTATTTTGCATTCCACCAAATGTTTGCCGGATGCAAAATTCAAGAGAACTGTTGTTTTGTTGAAGTTGTTTTGTTTTGAGGTTTTTTGTTTTGCTTTTTAAGCAACTGTCTAATAAAGGGCAATGCTTGCTCAACAGCCTTCCCAGTACCTCAAATGTGACACAAATAATGCAGCAAATAATTACAGTGCCCTTTAGCTCACCTCAGATTTAAACAAAGGCTAAGCTGCCCTTTAGTAAAACAAATATTTTCTGTATTCCAATAACAGCAGCAGACACCTGTGGGAAGGGGCTGGGTTGGGATCTGCAAACAGTTATAGGAATAATTTCCAAACATAGAAGAATGCACAGCTCAGAGGCAATAGCAATCAAACATTTTTGGCAACTGCTACTATTAACTTATTTTGCAATATTTCCAATGTGTGTCTGTGTGTGTTTCCTAAGAATTGTTGCTTGGAATTCCTCTCCACTGTCACAGCAAGAGATAGACAAGAGAAATGCTAACAATAAGAGAACCACATTGTTCATTTCTCTCTAAAGCTTGTAAACAATTTACATTTGATGCTTTACATTGAAAAGAGATGCATGGAGCTTTAAGTAATGAACCCTCGGATACTGGGCCTTGACAAATAAACTCCCTGGAAAGTTCACAGCATTGTCCAGGAAATGGCTGATAGCTTTTATTTAGTTTCTCATGCTCCAAGGTTTAGGAGTTGACCAGATAAGGGCCAGGTGTGCTTTTGCACGTTTAATTTGTTTAGTCTACAACTAATTCAAACAGCACACTTAAGTCTTCATTTGGTGCTGCCTTTTGTAATTCAGTGCTTGCATTGAATGTAATCCTACCACCCCATATTTTTCATTGCACAATTTGTCATTACAAAAGGAACAGGCCACAAGTTCAACTAGGCCACCCCTTTATGTTTTTTCTATATCTCCCGATTCCTTCCTCTGTCTCTGCTGTTTTCATTATTGATACCGATGTTCCAATATTTTGATTCAGTCCTTCATTTTCTGAACTGTTTCCTTTCTTATATCCTCACCACATCCACCTAGAAATGCTATTATCCCTACAGATATCAGACATACAACTGTTGGGATGTCTCAGGGCCTTTTCAGACAGGTCCAAAGCATGGGACCCTCAGAGGTTCTAAGTTTCAGGGAGAAGGACATGCGATGAGTGGTGAGGGATGATGGGCCATGTAGTCTAGCAACATCTGGAGAGCTACATATCCTTTTTATTTCACTGTGAGTAACTGGCCATTCGGTTATCTAGGATTCAACAATTCCAACTTTATTCGCCCTTTATATGGCGAATAACTACCTATGAATGTTTCAATTGGTCCAGAATATGACAACCACACAATCAACCAGAAGCAAGCACCTCTTTGTAGACTTCCACCTTGCTGATACAATCCCATCCGCTAGATTTAAAGCATAAAGCCACAATAGTTTGGGTTCAGGATATCAAAAAGACTTTCTTTTCCACATAAACCTGAACTGGGATTATTTATAGTAGTGATGGCTGCATGCCAGTGAGAGGTGACCCTGTATATGACTTCCCTTCCCTCCCCCTAAAATTTTTCCAAGTTATTCATTATAATCTTTATAGAGCACCACTTGCCATATTAGCTAAGTAAAAAAATGTGTGCTGTAGTTTTAAAACATAACATTTCCAAAAATGGAGTTCAATCTGTTGTCTACATATCTTTCTGCAATGATGACCTATCGGTTTTGTCTGCTTTGATTTGCATTTCAATTGTATTTTTTTGTAAAAAGAGGAAGCCAAAAGCAATCTTTATCACCACTTGCTATTTTTAAAATATTTGTATTAACCTGTTGAAATTTTTAAACAAGAGGTTGTGATGTTATTTAGCAATGTGATGCATTCTAAATCAGAATGGCATTATCTTTTAAACAAGAAAATCAATAACAGCAACATGACGGTGAAACTTTTTCTTGAAAAGAGTTGAAAAGAAGGAAACTTCACATGTTAACTTTTACCTGCTGTGTCACTACTGGTTTTTTTCATTTCTCCTTTTTTCCAAAAAAATGTTCTGCTAAAAATTTGAGAAACTAATGGGAGGCGGTAGTCATATTTCTTTGGTTCTGAGTAATAGAGTGATAGTAACTCAGCTGATTTACAGTCTCATCACACCAGAGCATGATTCAATTTCTGCCTTCCACAGAATTCTTGGATTTTTAGTTTATTAAACCCAGGACCTGCCTGGCCGAGCAGTTTAAAGACCCTCCCCAAATGCTCTAGTGTTATGAGGTCCCTAATATTAGTCTTACCACTTTGTCACATGAAGAAAGAGAAGCATTCTAGGATGCTTCCTTGATGGGGCCTGATGGATACCATAACACAACATAAGGCTACTTCCGGTGGGGCTCTGCAGAGGATGTGTTCTAGAGGAAGCATGCTAAAACGCTTCCCAAAGAACATGAGAGGTTTCCTGTGTTCTCATTCAGAAGCATGGGGGGAAGCCAGGCATTGATTCTTCCCCCCAGTGGGATAAGGTAAGAGGCGCAGCGGACGATGCAGGGCACATGGCAATGGTTTCCCCCTGCTGCCCATGCTGTGTGGTGAATCTTCCCACTGCCATCTAGCTGATTGACCTCAGTGTAATGAGGTCCAGAATCACAATGTTCTTGAATAATGCTGCTATCAAATTTTAATCAATAATTCCTATCAAACCAACAGCTGTCATTTCTGTCTCTAACTGTACATTGGTTTTTACATGTAGTAATCATGAATGCATGTTCTTGCCTATCTGAGATGCTATAAAAAGCTAGTCAATGAATTTACACCCTGTTACTTATTCATGAATGAGCCGTGCCCCTGAATTTTAACAGGCTACGCCTTAAACTATTAGCTGTATATCTGCTTTATGTGATGTTCCTACATAAGCTGGCAGTCCATCAATTCAATGTCCATACATTTCTCTGAAAGCTATATTATAATTAGAGCTTAGGTTAATACTATTCGGTAACCATAAAACAGACATAAAATAATTATAACTCATTTAGTGAAATTAGAAAAAGAGCAATTATTAGACTCCCATTGTGAGGCTTTGCTGTGAGGGACAGATAATCTATCTGCAAGATGTACTCTAAGAACATCATTTTGGAAGAAATAAAATGGGATGAAATACTGTTTTGTTTGTGTTTTTAAGAAAGCTTGAACTAATAAATACAAGCAGAGCAGTCACAAGGAATAGATGTTCCATGGAAAGAACAGAGACTGCAGATTTACAGCCTGCCTTTTTAATATTACCTCACAATCTAGTATGAATCAATAGGACTGTTCCTAAACCTTTTCCATGAACCCACCATTCTTTCACTGAATTCTTTGAATTTTGCCCACCATGACACTTGGATCCTCTTCATATTTACTGCTAGGTGGTTGCTGTCACAGACTTTCAAGCTATGTTGACATCCAGTTTCAGATACATGATATTCATAAGAGTATTGACCACCTTAAATCAAAGATTCAGAAATTCACTGACACAAGAGAAGGATCCTGGGCATTTCTACGATTTTCAAGACTCTTATCCAAAGCAAACTGTAATATGAAAGAAGAGTATTACAGAAACAATACTGCTTCTGACTGGGATTTAGCTCTTTGAAGTTTTCCACCTCCAACTAAGGTAAAACTCTTTAATTGGAACAAAATTGGCTAGTTTCATTTATACAGCTCCTACCAATTTTTCCAAGTGTAACAGTACAGAGACTCTTTGAGAAATTCCATGTTCTCTGCTCAAGAAACAGATAGTTAGTTTCACAGAGCATGTGGACAGCTAAAGTTTTTTTTTTCAAGGCAAGTTTCTTTTCTATTGCTAATGGGGTTGAAATTTTATTATCTATCTTTTATTACCCTTCATCTCTAGTTCTCACGTGGCCAAGAGGGGAAATGACTTTGTCCTGTACTGAGTTCTCTCAATGCCACCTTAACTGACAATAGAAGTAAATCTGAGACACACCCTTATAGAATTTTTAACATCTTTGCCTGATGAAGAACCCAGTGACGTCTCATAAGTTTGTATGATACTCTAGAGGTGACTCAACAAGGATATCATTGCTATTTTGTTGCATTTTACTTTTATATAGTTTCTCAGCTTTTCAGATGATTAGCATGCAAAGTTATAATGGGCACATATGGAAAAGTTGCTGCTTTGCCTGTCAAATTCATGACAAGTGTCCATCCTCTCCACTCAATGGTACCAGTCATATCAGTGCAAGGAAACTCCTCCTTCCTTCTGCCTCTGTTCCTATTTCTTGTAATGCTATCATAGGACTTATGGTAGCAATAGTCATGTTTCCAGACAGATAAAAATAAGAGATTTGAGATTGACAGTGCTGGAAACTCCAGCATTTTGGAGTTTTTAGATATGTCTGGAAGTCTGGAAAAGTATTATGGGAAAGGGGGATATGCCGTATTTCCACTGGCAGACACAGTTGGCTGATGGTACTCCACCCAAATTGCAGGGACTAGTCTCCTAGTCCCTGATTCTTTTCAAAACATTATACCAGCTGTAACACTAAACTGTAGTACATAGAGTTGAAAGAGGTAAATTCCTTAAAGCTAAAATTAACTAGGCATACTTCCAAGTAAATGTACATTGTTGGAACTGTATGTGCATGTCCTTTTTTGAGAGGAGGTGGACAATTCAATTTCACTCATGCAATCATCCCCAACACATTCTCTTGTGGGGCACTCTTGACATGACCATTAGTAGTTGGTAGACAAGATGCAGTGAGGGAAGCTGAGGCTTTTCTAGTGATGTATCTATAGCTAGCCTCATCACAACAATGTTATCATCCTAGTGCTCGAGATAACCCCCAAGAGGTAAATATGAATTCCATTGTCATTGTATGTTCAGCTATAGAAACATATCCAGATACTCCTTCACTATTGCCTGTTCTTCATCAGTAACTAAATGGCCATATTCAAAGGGTGAGGTAAGAGAGGACCGAAGAAACATCACAGCATGAACAGAAGTATGCATTCAACCTCTCCATTAGGATTGCAGCTTATATTTTAATGTCATAATACTTAAAGATGTGTCTTAGTTATTATTACCATGTGTTGGTTGCTACTTGTTGAAGAGCTGGAAACAGACTGTGAAAAGGGCATATTTTGCTTGAGGGGAATGGTTTGGCTTCCTCATTAATCTGAATGTTAAAATGACTGCTTACATTCACTCTTTCTTCTTCAACACCAAGAACAGACAGGTTCAGAGAACTGTTGCCTCTGACAGTTACAAAGGCTGAATGAATGACATCCTCCAGAGAATATTTTTTCTGTCATTTAAGCAGTTTACATATTTATCTATTTTTCTTAAACATTATTTTTCTTCTTGCAATCACCAGGGATCAGAGTGTGCAGTTAAGGTCATTCAGGCTATGGCCGACTTTAGACAGATTCTGCTAGAGTCAGGTTTTTATGATGACAGCATGGATTTTTTTGGAATACCCCAGTGATTTCTGTGGACATTGTTAGCTTGCCATTAAATGAAGAAAGAAGCAAAGCGGGCCTACAGTTTTCATTCTGTGTGGACAAGATGTGATGTTTAATATTTTACATTAAGATATATGAATTTTATTATATAGTCAGCTCTCCAATTTCATGAAGTTAGGAGTACAGGACCACAACAAAAATAGGGAAATTGTGACTATTTCTAGCCCCCAGACCAAACTGTGCCATGATACACACAAGTGTTTTATACTGGTGGTTTGGCTCATCCCAGCTATCTGTAAGTTCCCTTGTTTGCTCATTCATATGTGTGGGCTGGGGAAAAGAAAAATGAGACCCCCATCCCATCCACTTCCCCCTCCCATTAGTGTGAATGAGTGATTATTCAAACATGTGCATACACCTTACTTCCATCCCCATCCCATTTATTACTCATACAAGTGAAAGAGAGAACACATGACCCAAGTTTGATTTCCTTCAAGGGATACTTGTGTTATCAGTCCCTATTAAAACTGGCACAGGAAAGCAACATATAGGAATGCTTAACATAAAAATGAATATTTTCAGTTTCAACAACCTTTTATTTGAAAAAGTACCATTTCTGTTTAACAATTTATTTATTTATCTAATTATTTGTAATCGTATTTTAACTGAATTGTTTTAATAGTTGAATTAGTTAAATTCTATGTTAATATTTACCATCTGCATGTTTTCATTGTATTGCTTTTCAAATTGTTCACTGCTTTGGATCCTTATTCAGGGAGGATGGGATGGAGAAGAGGAAAAAGAGGCTATATGGACATAAGGGGAGTGAAGAGGACACATTGCAAAATGAAAAATAATTGAAAAAACTGGCATGTTTCCGTTGCATTCTGGTGCATCCAGACTGATTGAAAAGTGTTAGATTTTGTTCCCTTGTTTGCTCATTTTGTTTCTGTTTGTTCTGGTTTTACACTGGATTAAAAGAAATCAACCTGGGAAACATATAAAAAGTCACTACTTGGATCAGGAGCTGACAGAAAATAATCTGGAACAAAAACAAAAATCTATATGTTGAGATATGGTTGTCTGTATAGGACGTTTGCTGAGATATGTATACTCAACAATGGAACCCTTTTGACTCTCTGGCCTAGACTCTCTGTATTGGACAAGCTTTTTTCCTGGTAAGATCCTATAGCCAGTACATCTGCTGAAATCTATTATCTACCAGGCTCAGGTTGCTTAAATTCTCTGATTAAACCACTGAAATAGTGAATATATTAAATAGTCTATTTTCCCCAGAAGTTGACACACAATGCATTATAGACCAAAAATGGCACAGGTAGCTGATTTAACATCTCTATAATGCCTTTTTAAAAACAAGTGCCATTTTAAAAACTGAGCCATTATACCATCAATGAATTCAATATGTTTCAGAAATTCTAGGTGTACATATTCTGTTTGACGAAGTTCCTTTGTTTTAGATAAATTCTGATTTCATCCTCATTTACCCCTCCATGAGGTACTGTAAAAAGAAATGGAAATGCAGAGCAATCAATTCTGAAATATGACCTACCGGAATCAAAATCTCAAGATGCCATCTGTCCAGAGGCGGCCCTAGGTAATTTTCAATGGTAAGCAAACAGTATCCCCCCACCCCCCAAACCAATCATTGATATATATTTTCTGTTCGTCATGGTAGTTTTGTGTGCCATATTTGGTTCAATTCCATCATTGGTGGAGTTCAGAATGTTCTTTGACTTTAGGTGAACTATACATCCCAGTAACTACAACTTGCATATGTCAAGGTCTATTTTCCCCCAAGAGCACCTCAAGAGCACCTCTGGCAAAATCAACTATACTGCGAATGCTTACTTTGTGTAATGGGTTGAGCCGCCCCTGCATCTGTCTTCTGGAGAGCCTTTGCTGAGCTGAAATCACTCTCCCAGACCCACAAAAATCTAGGACTTTTTTGGCCAGAAAACCTTGTTAGCTTATTTTTCATTCTCAAGGTTCTGGCTCTAACTTTAAAGGACCTTGGTAAACCTGACCTCTTTTTCCTTGCACTCTTCTAACCAGGAAGGCTCTATAGCTTCTTATAGGTACAACAGAACCAAGGAGAGATAATTCCTCAGTCCCTTAATAGATATACTTTGGATAGTACTTTCCCCATATGATGCTCCCCAAAACTCTGGAGTGTGTGTGGATTAGGAAAGTGTTGTATTGTCCTTATTTTTGAACCTCTTTTCTCTCATCTCTCCATCCCTTTAGCTTCAAAGTGTGTTTAATTCACAACCTTGCAAATTTGCTATTCTGCTATCCCCTTTGGGAGATATCTGTGTAAATCTGGTTTTTGAGTCCAATTTGCTTGATGCACTGTTTTGCCAAAATAACAAGATCACTGACAGGCATTTGTACTCAGAACATTAATTCATGTATATGTTCCAGGGACACATTTAAGAACATATGGATCACTTCTGCCAGGTATACTTCTCTTTGATGTCCTGAATGTAACGAGTATTTGCAATTACTTCAATTAATAATGGTATTTTAAAAGTACAATATCTTTCCAAGCCAGACAAGTAACGTAGAGTTTTCAACCAAAATGCTTTTCTTGCCCAATCATAAAGCAGCTCTGGGTGGGGGACATTTTGTTTATATAAAATTTCTGTCTAATACATTTTCCCCATTAGATGATCGGCATCTTCTGGGAGATAATAAAAGCAGCCTCCCCCTCGGACACCAAATCTTTAAAACAAAAAATAGCATGCATCAATTGTTTTAGGTAGGCCAAAGAACTACAGGAGATGGAGAGCATGCATTATCAGAACCTAGGCAGGAAAACGTAGGAAATTGTAGATTATAGGCTTTATGAATTTCCTTGCTTTTGTTGACTTTGGGAGACCTTTTGGTAGTATTGCTACATTCTAACTTGGATCCAATATCCTGTACATTTTAATGGTAGAGGAGAAAGCTAAGATAAACATGTCAAATTTAAACATAATTCTTCCATGGGAACGTCTCAGATGAGTTTCAGACTTCATGATTCTTCTTTTGCAAGGTTAAAAGGGTTTTTTCTCCATTTTTCTGCTTTCCAGAGCTCACTGCTGCTGTTGCTGCTACAGAAAGAATAAATGGTGAAAGGAATCAATGGCTTACACTGGTTCAATTATTTTGCCAATAAAAAAAAAACATCAAAATTAGATGCTTGGAACCATTGTTGAATTAAACTACACAATAAAGGGACATCTATATACTTTTGTTCTTTTCTTTTACCCCAAATGTTGAAAAAGGTGAAACTGTTCACCCATCTATTACACAGCCCAACAAACAGAATTTTTGTTTTTGGAATTATTTGAGATGCTGATTCAGAAAATTGCACTGGATCAACTGTGTCCGCACTAATTTCTTAGGACCTCTTCACACGGCTTTTTCGGGCCGTGCCATTCTGCTGGCAATCACCGACGAAAGAGAAGGTGAGTGGGGTGGTTCATGACACCCTGCATGTCCTCCCTCCTCCTCTCATTACATGGCGGGAATGGGAGAGGGTGCTTTGACACCCTTTCCCTCCGCCCATCAGATGACAGAAAAGGCAGCAACACAAAGCAACATGTGTTGCCCCACCACCCTTTCAGTTGTATCTTCCTCTTCTGCCTCTGAGGAGGAGTGGGAAGAGGAGAAGGCTGAAGAGGAAGGGGCTGGAGATTCCGGGAAAATGGTCAATCCTGCTCGGGAGGAAGAAGAAGAGGAGGGAGACACACTAGTTGTTCTTAATTTTCAAAAATGCTAAAGGCAGCAACAATCAAGGCGTAGGTCAGCCAGGATTGCTGAAAAGACTCGCAGCAATCAGACCAATCCCTAGAGACATATATGCTGTCAGCTGCAAACTATAAATCAGGAGCAAAGGAAACTGCCATCACTGGCAACAACTGATCCAATTGCCTGTTCTTTGTTCAAGAAGCCTCGTCTTTGTAAGTGTTTTTGCCTTGAGAAGAAACTACCAAATACTTTACTTTGATCAGTCAAGAGACTTTTACCTTGTTTTGTGAACTTGCTTTTGTTTATATGGTTTCAGTACTTTAAACTTTGCTGAAGTAAAGCTTCTTTGAGTTCCTTTAAACTTGGTGTTAAGGATATTCTTGGGGCAAAACAGGACACTTTCTGACATCATATGGCAAAAAGGGGAAAAAAGAGTGGGTAGCTCCATTGGAGCTACCCAAACTACACTTTCTTCCCCTTACTGGAGGAGAAAATGTCCTTCAGTGCTTCCCCTCCATTTTTGGAGACATGTGAACGGGACCTGCCATGTGTCTTGTGATGGTGCATGGCAGGCCCTGTCCTTGCCATGCATAAAAGTGGCAAAACAAGGCAAAAAAACCCCGCGTGAAGAGGGCCTTCGATATGGCTATCATGATTTTCTATGAGCAAGCAGATGGTGACTGGTGTATAGCATATGTTCTGTATCTTAACGGCTAGAGCTGATGGGGATGCCATTTTTGGAATACCCAGAGACAGGACAACATTTGAGATACCAAAATGTGTGTTGGCCAGCATTATTTTTCGTGCTGTTGATATAACTTTCTTTCAGTTTTTTATAGCGATTTCTCTTCACCCAAAGTTTCACAGCTGCTATCTTCTAGTATGACTACCTAAAAAGAGAGAAACTTGAATCTCAAAAGAAAGAGAAGAATTCTATGCTCTGAAGACAGTAGCCTTTTTGTCAATATTATTTATTGGAATCATGCAGACAGTATTAGCTCCAGATGTATTTGATGTATTTTCTAAAGCTGGTATCAGAAAGGTGTCAGCTTTGGTGTAAAAATACTGCATTTTATCAAACTGCAATTTATTTTCCCTCATTTAAAAATAGGATCTCTCCATTTACTTACATAATGAAAATATAATATTTCATAGAGGGTTCTATGAAATGAAATAAATACTGATTTAGAATCAATGAATTACACAATTATATCTTTATGAAGATTTTATAAGGGCTGAAATACATGTTAGGTCTCTCCCCTGAGGTGCATAAGCTAAGCATGTTATAGTGTGAATACTGCTTTAATGCAAAACAATCACCAACCAAGAACTGCTGAAAGGAAATGAGAGAGAAGTCCACATTGAGTAATTATCTATATTTACAATTCATTTTAATCACCTTGACCATTCAATTACAGCGTATTTATTTCATCCTCACCACATATTTACCAAGGAGTTACATGCTGAAACTGAAAAACAGGACTACATTATCTAACTAATGAGTAAAGCTTCAGGGACAGAAATTGAGAATAAAAATCAAGGTCAGTGCGGCCAAACTCAAATAGAGAAAGTATTATCCATCCCTAAAAGTTTTGACACAAAGCAAGGTGAAGGTGTCTTCTATTTCCATTTTACACTCTTACTAATTTTTCCATAACTTCTAACCAAAATAAATTTATTTTTATTACACAAACCAAGACTATGTTTATGTTACATGAAGAGCTGATTTGCAATGTGAGACGCATATTTATCTGCTTATTAGAAATGGTTAAGATTGTACTTTGACTTCAGATTTTTCACTTTTCCTTTGACAATTTGATCCAATCTATATCATACCTTACCTTTTGGCTGTTAACACTGATAGCATCCCTTTTATTGGACTCCTGATGATGCCTACTGATGTTTTATGCATAATGATGCTCAAATTTAATTGAGCTGTAAGCTTCAGTTTAATTATGGAGCTTCATGATACCTTCAGCACTTTTTCTTCTCTGATTACTGTAACTGTTTTGCCATAACCCCTCTAAAATCTTTCATCTATTAAAGCACGAGCAGACAAGCCATTTTTAGGAGAAACTCTAATTAGACTATTGCAATTATCTTAATGTGTTTTCAGCATTTTAAGAGAAACCTTTCTGGAATGCACCTTGTGGAATATGAAAAACGCTCACATTTAATTGTATGAATCATATGCTTGCACCATGACAAAAGCCACAGAAGTTTCACTAAGAGTGTGATGCATAGCAAACTCCCAATTCTCAAACTTTTCCATTCATTAGAATGTTTTAAACTAGTTCTGTTTTTTTATGTGGGCAAGTGTCAAGAGCCTATGATACCCAACTGTTTTACTTCTACTGCTTCATCCTAGTCCTAGTAGTTCATTGGTGATATTTGCATCTACACTATAGAATTAAAACAGTTTGATACCACTTTAACTGCCACGACACTTGGTAATTGAATCATGGGGGTTGTGGCTTTACAAGGTCTTAAGTTTTCTTTGCCAAAGAGTGCAGGGGCCTCACAAAACTACACATTTCACCTAATTCCATAGCATTGAGCCATGACAACGCTATGGAATTAGTTAAAGTGGCATCAAACTAAACTAATTCTACAGAATAGATGTATCCAGAGATTAATAGAAGAGCTCATATATATTGAAATAGTTATGTTTGGGATTACAATGCTCATGATTACCAAGAAAGTAGGGGTGTGAGAGATGCCAAAAAAGTGCAGTTTTCAGTTCCATTTTTGGCTCCTCCCCCATTCCATTTACTGAGAAATTCCTGAAATTGGGAGGGGAAAATACAATTCTGTGATCCAGAAGTTCCCTTTATATTCTGGGAAGATCTGGCCCATTGGCAAAAATGGCGAAACTCCTCTTTCTGTCATTTTTATGGCTATTGGATAGAAATGGACACACCTGAAGGACATATTTACGACTGCAAGCCACACAAGTTTCAGAATGGTTGGGTTATCCACTGTTTTTTAAGGAATTTTTTTAACATTTTACAAATAAAATGTCTTTTAAAAATGGAAAGATGTATCCCTTGGAATTTCACTACACGAAAAATAGGAGAGAGTAAAAGAGGTGAACTAACAAGAAGAAAGGGCTTTTTGTAATTTGTTTAATATGGGAGGGATGAAAGCTGCTGAACTGCTGCAAGAGTACACACAAGCCAGAAGGTAGGACTAGAGGAAAGATAGCAGAGAGTCAAAGATGTGAATTAGAAGAAATGGCTTTTTCCATTCCATAGCATTTAAAAATGGCGCTTCTTTTTGTAATTTTAAAATATTTGGTGGGGAGGGGGCTGCTGGTGCAGGACAGAGTATAGAATCCAGAAGGTAGGTTTGGGGAGGTATTGAAATTGCAATAATACTCTCTCCATGGTAATTAAAGGAAGTCAGGCTAGGAAAGAAGGAGATATTAGACCCGGGGGGGGGGGGGGAGAGGAGACTCCCAGCCATGGACCACCAGGACTGCTGGGGGTCAGGGACAGAGTGGTTGGTTGGCTGCTCCATCCCACAAAGAGCCAGTTAATCATCCAAAGAAGGAATGTATTTAGGATGTGGAAAGAGGAGAACACCAGGATAGCCAGGGGTCTGGGGTGGAGTGGTTGGCTGGCTGCTCTGCCCCACAAAGAACCAGTCAGTCAACTAAAGAGGAAAGGGGAGGAGAGCCATGGCTACGAGTGGTTGGCTGGCAGAGAAAAGATATATTGTAGATGGCTTTCCGGGGGATAGTATCCCATAGTATCCCAGCTGTCTGCCTGGCCCACCAGCCCACACCACTAAAGCTGGCACTGGCAGCCACCAGCTATGGTACCAGCAAGGTTGGTTATCCTGGTACAGAAATTCTACTTTGGTCTTCTTTAGATTGACTCACTCTTTTCACGGTTCAACCATCCCAAGTTTCAGTGAAAACCTAAAGTTATTGTTGGCTATGTGTGCGCTTTGTTTTCCAGTCACTGCTATGGATGAAGCAAACCTTGGGGAGGAAGAGGACGAAGAAATCAGTCCACACATAAACCATAGGAAAACGGCAGCTGGAGACAGAGTTCCCCCAAGGAACCAGAAACCAAACTGCAAGTATGGAGGAGAGGTGGTAGTTTAGTGGAAATCCTGCAGAGTTCACAAGCAGTAACACTTGTGTGTGTGCTTTTTTTTTTACAGTTTAGGATTCCCCCACAATTGGCGGAACTCTTTTACAAATTGCAAAAAATGTGAGGTAGGGAAAGGTCAAGTGGATGAGGTAGTTGGTTGAACACCTGAAGGAGGAATTGTCCTTGCAGCATGAGACTGGTGTGTGCCACATGCCCATTAGGGCAGCTCACAAAAATTCTTTATTTGTTAAAAATTGTGGCATATGCCACATGGTTGCCAGGGCAGCTCATACAAATTATTTTCTGGAAAAAAAAATGTGGTGCAAAACATTGAGAGAGATGTTGCTTGAAACAGCCATCCTGGCTGTGTGACGCTGATGTGTACCACGTGGCCATTGGAGTAGCTCTTAAAAATTGTTTTCTAGAAAAATTGTGGTGCAAAACATTGTGAAGTTTAAGCTTCGGGGTCCAGGGGTGACAACATAAGATTCATTCCAGGTGGAGGGTTAAAAACTTGCAAAAATGGTAGAAGTTAGGATGAGGAAAATACAGATCTACGAAGTACTATGTGATTTAAAAACCACGGATCAGATATTAAAATGCAACAATTAAGTTTAAAAAAAGAATATAAGAAATTTGAATTAACTTGTCCCCTTTACAAAATATGTGGATGTCACTATTTGGGCACTATAGTAGGTGTGCCCTGATTAACAACTCAAAAATGCAAAAAGTTAAGATGAATTTGATCCATTCCATCAGATAATAAACCACATCAGAGTCCTGCATGCCTTACACTACAACACTTCATTTTTTATTCTACCACCCAAGTATTTGATGTAAGCCTTTGGCAAATAGATCTCTGCAACAACTTCATCCCATTATGTATCTCTAAATGGAGAAATAGCTGTTTTTCCCCATGTCCTTATAGATTGGATAATACCAAGGTGTGTGTCATCATTGCTTCCCAAAGCAAATTTAAAGGAGACCACCTGCTACAGTAAAGCAACACTCGGACCAAGCAAAGTGCCGTCAACACTGAGTGGGTGACTCCTGTGTGCAGCAGTTGGTTTTGCCAAAAACATTTGCAGCTGCCTTTCCCCATCCTCCACTGAAATGAAAGGTGTTCCCTGGGACCAACTTCAGAGATCGATTGTTATGCAAAACTCTGCTTTCTTTGTAATATATGCAGATGAGCACAGCTCTGTTAGCATTACACCACATTCACTTCTCTCATTGGGTGCCAACCTCATCTCTGAGCGTAAGCAGATTTGGTACCACAATATGCCAGCTTCTGCAGCTGGTGTCTGTGCAAACCCATTCGCCTCTGTGGAAGAACTTTATTTCCTTTGCTCTTGTGTGGCTGATGGGATCTCAAAGTCACCCTGATGCATACCAATAGCCTGGTCAGCTTTGTTTAGCTTGTTTTGAGCATAACATTACTCTCTGGGCTCACCAAAGAAGTTGTTCCTTCTGCTTGTCTTAGACTGACAGTTGTGATAAGAGGATCATAACTCTTGCTTGGCAGTTCTCACCTGTTTCTGTTGGACCTGACTACAGTGCATAATTATTCATTGAAGCCATTATCGTTTCCACAGCTTAAAAAGTGAAAGCTGAGACAGAGAACGGAGTGACAAACTAAATATGATCACTGCAGCATATCTCACAATCCAACTCTTTGCAAGCAGGTGTCTCAATATACTGCAGCTGTTTAAAAGATTTTTTGGGGGGATATCAGAGTCTGAATGCTTCCAATCATTATGTCTCATTAAGAGAATACAACTATTTGCTCACTAATATGATAGCAGGAAACCATATTCAAGAACTATAGTTCTCTACCTGTGTAGGGCAAATCCAGCTCCCAACATCTCCTATCAAAATGGGTAAAAGCCAGGAAAGCAAGAGGTTGTAGTTCACCAACCTCTGCAAGTGACACGTTCCCCACCCCTGACATGTAAACTAAGAATTGGTAACTCTAGTAAAGCCCAAATTTCAACTCTATTTGAGTAGTGAGCATTCCTTAATTCGGTTCAGAAAAAGTCTCTCAAGTCTCATGAGTCTTGAGCAATTCTACCTTGTTAAGGTATGTGACTAAGTTGCAGCAGGATCATCACTGCTGGATGTGCAGGTGTGTGTATTAACAGAAAAAGACACCTAGATTAATTGTATCCACAGACAAGCTATTCAGGTTTGATTAGTTTGGACAACTCCCAGAGAAGTATAACTGTGGAGAGATTGTCCCATGAGTTGGTCTTACTTTGTGTTGGTTCTTGGCAGTCTTGCTGGAAGTTGAGCTTTCGCTGGAACCCTTGCTGCTTGGCATAAAGCTTCTGATTGGCAATAGCTCCATTTAATGCTGACCAGTACTTCTATGTTCAAAGAACATTGAAAGATTTATTTCTATGGACTATATGAACTATGTGTGAGTGTAATACTCAAAAGGAATTGTGACAATATTGCTGAATTGTGTCTCTTTTTTGAATTCACTGCTCAGAATACTTAAGAGTAAATTTCTGTTTTCGCATCTCTATATATAAATCTGTTAGGTTGGTTCAACGGGACAGCAAAACTCCACAACCCCCCAACGAAACTGCACCAAAATTGCCATGCCCATAACACAACCCACAATGTACAAACATATTTATTCAAAATGAAAAACAACACAATAACACACTCACAAAACGGCAAAACAACAAAACTAAAAAAAACCAACAAAACTTAACCAAAATTCCCATGCCCATAACACAACCCACAAGGTACAAACATATCTACTCAAAATGAAAAACAACACAACAACACACTCACAAAACGGCAAAACAACAAAACTAAAAAAACCCAACAAAACTTAACCAAAATTCCCATGCCCATAACACAACCCACAAGGTACAAACATATCTACTCAAAATGAAAAACAACACAACAACACACTCACAAAACGGCAAAACAACAAAACTCAAAAAACCCCATCGAAACTTAACCAAAATTCCCATGCCCATAACACAACCCACAAGGTACAAACATATCTACTCAAAATGAAAAACAACACAACAACACACTCACAAAACGGCAAAACAACAAAACTCAAAAAAACCCAATGAAACTTAACCAAAATTCCCATGCCCATAACACAACCCACAAGGTACAAACATATCTACTCAAAATGAAAAACAACACAACAACACACTCACAAAACGGCAAAACAACAAAACTCAAAACACCTCCCAACGAAACTTAACCAAAATTCCCATGCCCATAACACAACCCACAAGGTACAAACATATCTACTCAAAATGAAAAACAACACAACAACACACTCACAAAACGGCAAAACAACAAAACTCAAAACACCTCCCAACGAAACTTAACCAAAATTCCCATGCCCATAACACAACCCACAAGGTACAAACATATCTACTCAAAATGAAAAACAACACAACAACACACTCACAAAACGGCAAAACAACAAAACTAAAAAAAACCCCAACGAAACTTAACCAAAATTCCCATGCCCATAACACAACCCACAAGGTGCAAACATACACACAACCCCATGCTCCATCACTCCCCCCACCGCTGCACACACACACGCAACCCCACTCCCCCCGCCGCCGCACACACACATGCAACCCCATGCTCCATCACTCCCCCCACCGCCGCACACACACACGCAACCCCACTCCCCCGCCACTGCACACACACATGCAACCCCACACTCCATCACTCCCCCCGCCGCCACACACACACACACAACCCCACTCCCCCTGCCACCGCACACACACATGCAACCCCATGCTCCATCACTCCCCCCGCTGCCGCACACACACACACAACCCCACACTCCATCACTCCCCCCGCCGCCGCACACACACACGCAACCCCACTCCCCCTGCCGCTACACACACACACACAACCCCACGCTCCATCACTCCCCCACCCCAATCTTACCTCCTTTTACTTCACGCCACCTCCAAACCCCACCCCACCCCTTCCCGCCCTGTCAAAATCCAGGAAGATGGGAAGGAAGGAAAGAAGGAAGAAAGAGAAAGGGAAGTAAAGAAAAAGGGGGAAGGAAGGAAAGTTAGAGAAAGAAGGAAGAAGAAAAGGAAAGAAAAGGAAAGATGGAAGGAAAGAAAAGAGAGACAGCAGAGGAGAAAGAAAAAGGGGGAAGGAAGGAAAGAGGTAGAGAAGGAAGAAATGAGAGACAGAGGGAGGGAAAGAAAAAGGGGGAAGGAAGGAGAGAAGGAAAGATAAAAGGGAATGAAGGAAGGAAAGAGGGAGTGAAGGAAGGGGGAAGATGTAGAGAAAGAGGGAGGGAAGGAAAGAAGGAAAGAGAGAAGGAAGAAAAGAGACCAGAAGAGAAAGAAAAAGGGGGAAGGAAGGAAGGAGAGAAGGAAAGAAAAAAGGGAATGGAGGAAGGAAGGAGGGGGTGAAGGAAGGGGGAAGATGTAGAGAAAGAGGGAGGGAAGGAAAGAAGGAAAGAGAGAAGGAAGAAAAGAGACCACAAGAGAAAGAAAAAGGGGGAAGGAAGGAAAGAGATAGAGAAGGAAGAGGAGAAGGAAAGATGGGAGGGAGGGAAGGAAGGAAGGAAGGAAGGAAGGAAGGAAGGAAGGAAGGAAGGAGGGAAAGAAGGAGAGAAAGAGGGAAGGTTGGCCACAGCAACACGTGGTGGGTAAAGGTTGTTATTTCTATTATTATTATTATTATTATTATTATTATTATTATTATTATTATGCTATTATTCCTATTAGACCCTGGGGGAATGGGAGAGGTGTCAGGTCCCAGAGGCAATGCATTGCATTATTGTTATTGTTATGATGGTGGTAAAATAAAAGGAAATAAAAAGTGAAAGAAGGAAGCAAACAGGGAGGGAAGAAAGGCAAAGGAAGAAAGGGGGAGGGAATGAAGGAAAGAGAGAAGGATGAAACCAAGTAGTGAAAGAAGGAAAGAAAGAAAGAGGTAGAGAAGGAAGAAAGGAGAGAAATGGGGAGGAAAAGGGGGAAGGAATAGGTAGGTACCTCTCTTTCATAATAGTCCAGATATCTACCTCAACTTTGATAAGTTTTACTATAGGCCACAGTAACGCGTGGCAGGGCACAGCTAGTTCTTCATATTTGTGTTCCATATTATTTGAACTGGCTAAAGTGTGCATTGTATTACAGGATAACTGGGTTACATGCACTGAACAATCCACAACATACCTCAGGTTATTCATCTTCGAGTGTATTATAAAAGTACTCATTTTTTTGTGGGTGTGGGAGATGGCTATTTTAAATTCTGTAAAATTGTCCATTAGAAAAAGAAATTTTCTCTAAAATTCTTAATAGAAAATTAGTAGGTCAATTTAATATATTCAAAACTTTATATTATAGTTTTTACAATGGAGATGTCATTTGAGAGTTCTTTGGTGGGACAACTGTTAAAACATAACACAATGGTCCAGAAGACATTTCCTACATGTCTAGGTGTGCTTGTAGTTCAGTTTGAGATAGAAGTAAGTCCAATTTGACACTGCTCTCAATACACTATCCTTATTTTGCCAGCGTTAGTCATCCAGGCTTTCCTACTTAGGACCTCATCACATCAACCTTGAGAAGCACAGGGGACCATTTTTCTAGCAAAGGGAATCATATCTTTGATCTCTAATCATCTTATTACAAGTTCTGTCTTTCCATCCCATGTATTTCCCTCTTCAGTTTCCCCCTGTTATTACTCACATTCAAACCATTACATGGAGAATCCCTTTTCTCCACCCTCTTTGTATTACTTATTTTTAATAAGGGAAAGCCAAGATTACTATGGACTTCATCCCATTTTCAGGGGAAAGTGGGAAAATTTTAAACCCCTTTGCCATGATAAGTGTTTTCCATGCCTTCCTTTCCTCCATTATATCAGTATAATTATAAGCCTCTTTACCAAGACCCCCTCTTCCAAGGCCAGTGTAATTATAAACCACTTTGCCATAATCCCCTCCTACTAGGCTTTCTTTCCCTACATTAGACTAGTGTTATGTTAAACAGCTAGCAAGAGCACAATTTTGAGCCAAGATTACTATTAAGGAGAAGGGACTCTCCCAGCCAACGCAGTTGGTTGGGAGAGCGATTTGCCCCTCCCCCCAGAAGGCAGAGAATGGAGGTTCCTTCGAACCTCCTAGAAGAAGGGAGGGGGCTGGCTGATCACGTGAGCCAGCCTCCTTCCTTAAATAGACATTTGCCCCCAATCCGTGGCATAAATAGATCAGGAAAACACAGACATGGAGGTATACGCAAGGCACCCCTTAAGGGTGGGGGGCAGTGTACAACAATCACTCACCTAGAAGTCACCAAATGGGTGAGGGGACATCACTTGGCACAGAAATTGGAGAAGCCGATTACAATAATATGAGACAGGCTTCTCCAGACTTTTACCTTCAGGTTGCCTGGTTGGGGATCCAGGGCACACAGATATTACACACTAAATAGCCGAGGACGCTGCCTCGGCTAGCCACCAAGTTCCTAGACACATAGTTTAGTTCAGTTGAACTTAAATAGGTAACATTCAATAAAAGTTGCCCAATTTGAATCCATATCATTGTTGTCTGTCTCGTTATTTCTGGGGTTGAGGGGCAAAATTCAGTGAAAGCAAAGTGGTGAGGAACATCCATTCCTCAATGTCATTGAAACAATTCAACATGAACATATTGGTCAGATCCCATCATATGTGTTTTTCGGTATTAGCGATGGTTCTGGTATGCACCAGGGGCTCGGAACCTGATTTCTCCCCCATGTTCAGAGTTCCCTCCTTTCAGCACACATCATCTCCATTTAAAGGACAAAGGGCAATGGATGATGGCCAGAAGTAGGCAAATGTCATGGGATGGGCTCCATGCCTCTACATCCTTGTAGAGGCATGGAGATAAAGTATTTTATGACAAGGAAAAAACTCCATGTTATGATTTCCCCAGAATGTCTTATATGAGTTGCCCTGCTGTCTACCTAACCAGTTACAGAAAATCATATTCAGTAATTATGCTTGCACATTTCTATTCATTTCTCAGTTTGAGTTACCTGATGGTAAATTGAGAAAGCAATGATATCTGGCAGGTGATACTTTGAAAAGCATAAATACCTTTTGCTGAAATACAAATTGGCGTAATCTCACCAGGAAATCATTAAAGTGTCATTATCATCACCATGCTCAGAACTATAATCCAGCTGATGTACCAGTTGTTGGAAAGTTTTGACTTTATTTAACTCTTGGCAATAGGACTAAGTGAGACAGAATCTTTTTTCTGTGGGTGTGAAATGCAGTCTGGCAAGCTTCTTCAGCCCACCTGTTCTCATACATGTGCTCAACCTTCCTTTTCTAAATGGTCTGTTTAGGATGAAAAGTGATAAGTTGTAATCTGTTTGTGTGCAGGATGTAGTATAATGGTTCTTTATATGAATACTCATTACATGGAATAAAGAAGTTTTGCTGTTTTAACAGGATTTTAAGATGCAGCATGATATTGAGCAGATGTGTTGAAGAGACAGAGAAGGCTCCGAGGACAGGATAAATTAGTTCCATCCCAAAGACAGGAATGTAGACTTTTGTTTTACCTACACCATCTGCCTGAAATGCTAACAGGAGGCTTTCTTATATATAAAAGAAGATAAAAAATAGTTTCGTTAGAGAAACCATGCTTTTGAATTATCCTACTGAATGTAATCCAGCAACAATTCATATTGCTCAGTATACAGTGAGATAGTGTTCACAAATGTATACGTACTGGCCAAGATCCTGTACACTTTGAATGTCGTGAAAGTTTGTCAGCATAGTTCTGCAACCAGTTATACAATGGGCACTAAGGACTGAGCCCACTTACTGCACAATGACCTATTAGCTCTCTACTCACCAAATCAAAAGTGTCAGTGATATCTGAAATCTTAGGCTTCATCTTGGTGTACCAGCTCTGATAGATTCCAATGAAGACATGCAGAGTTGAGGGCAATGTCAGAGATCACTTTATTGTTCCGGTTAGCCAAGAAAGGATGGCAGGGGAACTCTTCCAGATGTGACATGCTCTTCAGTTACAGGCATTGACATTTTTTAGACATTTGAATATAATAGACATTCCTCTGATTGGTAAACATTATGACCTGCGGTCTTATTGGTTCATAATACATTCATTGTTGTCATGTTCTACAGTTTGTGGTTGGTGGAAAGCAGGCCTACAGCCCTCCAGGAGTTTTGGACTTCAGCTCCCAGAATTCCTGATCATTGAACAAGCTGACTAGGGCTCCTGGAAGTTGGAAACCAAGACACATAGAGGGCCACAGGTTGTGCAGGCTGGTGTAAAATGTGGTGGGAAACTTAATAAAATATTTTATTAGAGGAATCTTATTCTATGACCCTATGAATCTTGAGTATTTTTGTATCCACACCAGCCCTCTTTCTGCCAGCAGGGGCTTTTCAGAAATGGATGTGGGCACTAAGAGGAAAAGTGGTTGCTGGCTGCTATCAGGACTAGGAGGGGGAGATTTCCTTGATGAGACAATAGATAGCAGCCCAGGATGCTTGGTTTTGCATACAATGACACAAGATAACCAGGGCACAATCCCCCCCCCCCCCACACACACACCCCAGTTTCAGAAAGATTCACACATCTACTTCTTTTGGGTTTTTTTTAAGTTTCCCACCTCTGCAGAGCAGGTGCAGCAGCCCCATGAGATAGGGATACAGAGACAGGGCAGGATCAGGGGCTTCAGGAAGCAAACCAGAAACTAGCTATTCCATCTAGGCTGCAATCAAGAACCTTTGGCATTCAACCGAGAAAATCCAGTCAGTTTATTTCAATTTATTTCAAGCATTTATATCCCATCCTTCTCACCTCCGAAGAGGGACTCAGGACGGCTTACAATATGCACCATAAGGTGTCAACATAGCACATTAAAATCACAGATACAATTAGACAAGTTAAAACTATTATAAAACATTCAATTTAAAAACAGTTCGCCAGTTCAAATCATAGTCCCAGGCAGTCCATTGTGGTCACTAAAACATTCTTGGCTGATAGGAGGCCCATCAGGTGAGATTACTTGGGAAAGTGGCATTAGTAGCTTGAGATTGGATCAGCTAGGTTCCGGAAGCAATGTTGGTGAAATTGCTGCAGTCTGAATCTTTGTTGGTGAACTTTGATGTGTGGCTTACTTTTGCTTGCAGCTTCTGTGTTAGTGGGATTAATTGACTTTCAACATTTTGGAAAGGACTTTGGCATAGTCTTGTGTCTCACCCTTATTTTGGCTGGCTGCTGTGGATGACTTTGGACTGCTTTGTTCTATGAGATGGTTAACAGTAATTTGGTGAACAGGACTCGGACATTAGTAAACAGAGCAATACAACAACAGGTTCCATTGAATCTTGATGAAATTCCACATACTCCCCACCAATCTGTATGTGGATCCTTCTTCCCGATACTGCTCCTAGTGTGCTAGTGATGCTGCTCCTAGCTCAATCAGAGCAGCAATGAATCAAACAAATGGGCAAAGTGAGAAGTGGCATAGGATCAATTGTCGAGGTCATCAAAATTCACAGTATCAAATCTTGAATTGATTGAACAATTAATGTTTTAGTACTTTGGCATGGTATATGTGGGAGACAGGTGTGGATGAATCCATGTGTGGTATAGGGAAAGTGGAAGGGAATGCCATAGAGCAGTGTGGAACTGTGGAATTTTCCACCAAAATATCTTATGGCTATTTTTAGTATACTCTTTGTCAAAATATTTTGATTACTTTCTCCTCAGTGAATATGCCCAATACCTTGTCAAAGACTTGAGGTACAATAAAGATAATATTAGATTACTTACTTACTTACTTACTTAGGCGATCCCTTGTTGTCCAAGTAGGATAATCCTCCAGGGTGGGACCGTAGGTGACTATGGAGCCCTATTCTTGATCTGTATTGTCTCCCGCAGTGAGGGCATTGGTTTCCAGGTGGAAGACGGTCCCAGTCGGGGTTGGCTTGATGTGCCTTCCTCTTGGCATGTTTCTCTCCACTCAAGAACAGCACTCAATTATAGATTACCTCCAGAATCACACAAAGTATGTGTTTCAATATCAGTTGCTGGGGGAAATGACCAATATAGCCATATTGCATTTGTGTCCTGATTGTGGGCATTCCATTGACTGACTGGCCTTTCTGCAAATAGAATGCTGGAATAGATAATCCACTAGAGCTTTTTATATTCTCAAGCCATCAAATTGCTTTTAGAGAAATACTGCTGTGCAGGCAAGTCATTCTACTATAATAGTCCAAGAAGAGTCCTATATAATGGTGCTACTCAAGTGTGTTTATTTGCAGTACATTATCATGATTTGACATGCATGAATGCAAAAGACAACAATGCTTGGCAAAATGGAAGGAAGTAGGAAAAGAGGAAAACTACACTGTGTTTGCTCTCAGGCTTGCAAGATATGAGCAACTAAGGTTCTGTGTTGATAACTAAGGTTCTTGGAGATCTCTTATTTATAAGGTTACCATAATAGAATGATAGAATCATAGAGTTGGAGGAGACCTCATGGGCCATCCAGTCCAACCCCCTGCCAAAAAGCAGGAAAATAGCATTCAAAGCAATAAGTTGAAGTCAGCTTAATGAAAAATAACAGCAAACCTTGAATATGCACTGAGAAAATAATCATGACCCAGTAATCCCAGTTCCATGTAATCCGATATCATTTGTTTACCTAATTGTTTTTGAAATAGGCTCTTATTTGCCAATTTTAAAGTAAAAGTGTCTACTTTTGTATTACACATTTTTGAAAAATAAATTTTATTGATCATTTTCAACACATACACATGGAAAGAGGGGGAACATTCAGGAAGAAGATAGGAAAGTAGGAAACACATCCACCCCCAAAAAAGAAAGGGGTGAGGAAAAAATAAAAAATAAAAAAATAAACTAAACTAAAATGACTTCCACTCAAATCCCAGGATCTTCTTCAGTTATTCCTTCATTTTATTTATATCTTCTTAGTCACTATTCTTTTTTCTTTTCTTTTTTTCATAGTCGTAAAAAAGGGTCCAATCTGTCCTTTTTACAGATTTCCAGGTATTTTTCCTCAACAAAAAAGTTAATTTATCCATGTCTCTTATTTCTCTAAGCTTATCTAACCATTCATCAATAATGGGAATTTTTTCTTTTTTCCAGTGTCTTGCAAAGCTAATTCTAGCTGCTGTTTGTGATATATGTCAATAATTTGTGTTCGTTTTCATCAAGTTGCAGTTCCAGGTCTGTGAAGCCTAATAAATAGTATTCTGGTTTCTTCTTGAATTTCCTCTTAAGATTTTTTTTGTGTTTCCTCATGTATCAATGACCAATATTTGGATGTTTCCTTACATGACCACCACATATGATAAAATGTACCTATTCGGTCACAACACTTCCAGCATTTATCAGATGTGTTTTTATACATATAGCTTAATTTTTTTTGGGGGGGGGGGGGTAATATACCATCTGTGGAACATTTTAATCCAATTTTCCTTCAAATCCATTGCATATGTGTATTTCAACTTTTTGTTCCACATTTGTTCCCATTCTCTAAATTGAATCAGCCTTCTTAACTTTTCTGCCCATTTGATCATACATGATTTGACCTGTTCCGTTTCAGTCAACCACACTAATAATTTATTATAAATTGTTACAATTTTCTTTTCCATTCTTAGGATTTTATCCCATGTATTCTCCTCCCAGTCAAATCCTGTTTGTTTATCTTGTTTATAATATTATTTAATTTGTATATAATGAAGCCATGTTATATTTTCATAACTTTTCTTTAATTATTCAAAAGTTTTAATCTCAATTTTACCTTTAACTAAAATGTCTTTGTATTTTGGCCTTTGTATTACACAATTTTTCATTCATTGAGACAAAATAATGTAGGGGTCAGAGAGAAAAAAAATTATTGAATTTCATAGTAAATAATAGTTATCATGAGGGCTACCTGTCCTCATGTAAGAGAAAAAGTTTGTATCGCCTTTTGAAGGTGATCATCTTCAAGATGTTACAAAAATATTTCATTGATAATCTATCCTTCCCATTATTATAAACTTTCTTAATATTTCCATTTAAGATTAATAAACTTCTTTCAAAACTTATATCTAATTTATGTGGCTTTAAGGGTCATGCTTTAATAACAATGATGAAACACGATTATTACTTCCTAATGCTGAAATTACAATTTTTTACATTGTAATTTTTTTCCTGCTATGCACCCCGTGGCACTAGCATCTTTATCACTCCATGTGTTTCTAGTTTTAAAACCTTTACCCCCTACTGTTTGAAAAATACTTCTCATTTTCATCCCCTATGGAGTACAGAAATCCCTAAAGGCAAACCATTAGTGATCTTTCTGCCTTTTCCCAAACACTTATTATGATCACCAGTGTTGCCTTCCACTGCCTCATTGGCTTTTGGTAAAGTATGCAAATGAGATGTTGAAAATACACACTTTTTTGCAACTGTGCAAGTTCATACTGATTTATAAAATGGGCAGGCTATTAAAGTGACTGAAAATGTCAGCAAGATTTATGCATGGGTGACAAATTGTATTGGAAATGTTCTTTTCAAACAGTCTGCTCTAGGTTTTCCTTTCCTTTTTGAAACAATTCAAATATTCTGTGTGATGTCCTCCCTCCTTGCCTTTCAAAACATAGTTTGACAGGTATATTTAAAGGAAATGCAAAGTTTGCCTCAAGTCATATAAATACAACATTACAATGTAAAAATGGCATTCTTTTCCATTCTACTTATTGTTTGCAAGAGTTATGAGAAGTTTGGTCACTGCATTTAACATATCATCAAATGCTCTGTATTTGTATATGATACAGTGATCATTCATCTGTCCAAATACTGGTCTCTTTTGTTTTTATCAAAAGACTATACTTGAATGTTAGTAAAGTGACTAAGTAAATACAAAGAAATATTAATAACTCTTGCAAAATGCATGCAATTTCAGACACCCATATGGGATAATTTGATCTTTAAGATAACTCTTGTAGTTATGGTTCTTATGTTTGTTGCCATCAAATCAGCTTTGACCTATGGCAACTTTATAAAGGAAAAACCTCCTTGTGGCCTTGAAAATGGAGAGCCACTACTTCCTTTGTTGAGTCTATCCATCTATAACGATCTTCTTCTTCAACTTTACCACAGATTATCATATTTCTAATGATACATATCATACCATGATATATTTAAGTTGGTATTGGTTGGATGTAAACTAAAATAAATTAATAAATGTAAGCATGGACATATCCACATCATTTGTTTTCAGAAGGCTCTTTCAACGTACACAGTTGTATTGTTATGGTTCTTCTTTGATGTGATAGTTGAATACTTTAAAATCCTGGGTTCTGTAGCTTGAGGAGGAATCAGAGAAACCTTTTAGCAGAAAAAAATTGAAATGAGGTGTGCAAGCAGAAAGCAAAATGATGGTACATTACAGACATTTAAAATATAATGAATAGAATGCTGCTCCCTGGCCACCAATGGTGCTTACGTCGTGAATTAAGGAGAAATTGTGTGCATGTACCTGCAGATCCATTTGTATGTATTAGTGTTGCCTCTGTATGTGATGAATCAGTTTTATAAATCTAGTGAGAAGGACAGCAAGGGTAGGAGTGCATGCACATGTGTTTAAAGGGTGACAGATTGGTATTTATTTATCATGTCAGGGGCAACCAGACATTAGTATTACATTTCTAACAGAACAAAACAAACAAACAGATAAAAAAACACAGAGTTTGCAAACTTGGTAGTTTATTAAATGTCCTTTGACCAGTATCTGGCTACTTGGAGTGCCTCTGGTGTTGCTGTACGAAGGTCCTCCATTGTGCATGTGGCTGGGCTCAGGTTGCATTGCAGCAGATGGTCAGTGGTTTGCTCTTCTCCACACTCGCATGTCATGGATTCCACTTTGTAGCCCCATTTCTTAAGATTGGCTCTGCATCTCATGGTGTCAGAGCGCAGTCTGTTCAGCACCTTCCAAGTCGCCCAGTCTTCTGTGTGCCCGGGGGGAGTCTCTCATTTGGTATCAGCCATTG
Organism: Anolis sagrei; assembly: GCF_037176765.1. NCBI lineage: Eukaryota > Metazoa > Chordata > Lepidosauria > Squamata > Anolidae > Anolis > Anolis sagrei. The sequence continues at coordinate 207,181,777 of NC_090021.1, read as the reverse complement.
GTTGAGGTGCTGGGTTTGAGCCTGCCACCTTTGGACGCTCGCTTGCTGAGGTGTTCCAACGAGTGTCTCTGTAGATCTTAGAAAACTATGTCTGGATTTAAGTCGTTGACGTGCTGGCTGAAATCCAAACAAGGGATGAGCTGGAGATGTCCCTGCCTTGGTCCTTTCACTATTGGCTGCTACTTCCTTGCGGATGTCAGGTGGTGCGATATTGGCTAAGCAATGTAATTTCTCCAGTGGTGTAGGGCGCAGACACCCCGTGATAATGCGGCATGTCTCATTAAGAGCCACATCCACTATTTTTATGTGGTGAGATGTGTTCCACACTGGGCATGCATACTCAGCAGCAGAGTAGCATAGCGCAAGAGCAGATGTCTTCACTGTGTCTGGTTGTGATCCCCAGGTTGTGCCAGTCAGCTTTCGTATGATATTGTTTCTAGCACCCACTTTTTGCTTGATATTCAGGCAGTGCTTCTTGTAGGACAGAATGGTTAATTCAAAGAAAAAGACCATGTAAAATGTGGACTATGGATTTATGGTCCACATGTGGCCTCAGGACCATACTTTTGCATATTTGGGTGTATTGAGTGCTTGTGCTAAGTTTGGTTCAGATCCATCATTGTTTGAGTCCACAGTGCTCTCTGGATGTAGGTGAACTACAACTCCCAAACTCAAGATCAATGCCCACCAAACCCTTCCAATATTTTCTGTTGGTCATGGGAGTTCTGTGTGCCAAGTCTGGTTCAATTCCATCACTGATGGAGTTCAGAATGCTGTTTCATTGTAGGTGAACTATAAATCCCAGCAACTACAACTCCCAAATGACAAAATCATATTTTTTGAGTGATTTTCACTCCTTGTGTTGTGAGACATTTTGTTGCCAAATTTGGTGTGATTTTGTTCATTGGTTCCTTCCTTCCTTCCTTCCTTCCTTCTTTCCTTCCTTGTCTTTTTTTCTTCCTTCTCTGCTTTCTTCCTTCTCTACCTCTTTCTTTCCTTTCTTCCACACAGCCCTCTATCCCAGAATATCAAGGTAGAAAATCCCACAATATCTGCTTTGAGTTGGTTTTTCTGAGTCCACACTCAGATAATGTGGGATTTTCTGCCTAGATATTTTGGTTATAGGGCTGTGTGGAAGGGCCCTGGTTTATCTGAGTCTACACTGCCATATATTCCATATGAAAGCTGCTAATGTGGGGTTTTAATCAGGAATGTGGAAGTGGCCTTAGATAGAAATGCAACCAAAGAGCAAATCTAGAAAACGGATCTTGTTTGTAGGTTGAAGACTGCCTGTAATTCTACAGGGGTGTCTCTTCCTTTCCCTTTGTGAAAGGCCTCAAAGGCTGTAAAGTTGCCCGCACCAACATGCACCACTCTCCTGAGGCACTCTGTTGATGCTCAAGGGTGGCCTTGATCTGCCAGGCTCATCCTCCTCCTCCTCCTGGTGCTGCTGGATGGATTTCCTTTCTCCCTCAGTCATTTTCTCTCTCCCTGTGGGGCTTCAGTGGCCTGCACACCTTCTTGTCTCTGTGCCAAGGAGGGATCCCTTTGGCGGTGACACCAAGCCCAGAAGAGAAAGTGATGGGATGGGAAGGGAGGAAAGAGACCTCCAAGGGCCATCTAGTCCAGCCCCTTCTACCTTATAGGAGAAGCACAACCAAAGCACTCCCGACAGATGGCCATTCAGACTTTGATTAATAATAGAGTAGTAGGGTAGAAAGAGACCTCCAAAGGTCATGCAGTCCAGCCCCTTCTGCCATATGGGAGAAGCACAATCAAACCACTCCTGACAGATGGCCAGCCTCAGCTTCATAATAATCTGTATCAGGCACATGCACACACACCTTTATCAGCAAAGGGAGTGGGAGTGCTCAATTTGGTGCGGCTGCTCGGGGCCCACTTCTCCCCAAACCGACTCCCTCCTGCACTGTTGGAGCTGCCAGCAATGTACACGGAGGTCTGCCCTCACTGCCAGTAGCACAGCAGCCCCCTGTGGGGCTCCCTCCTTCCTTCCTTCCTTCCCTCCCTCCCTCTGAGCAACGGCGCTTCTCCCCGCCTCCCTCCCTATCTCCCTTCCCTGCTGGCTGCTACTTCTTTCGGCGATGAGGAGAAGCCAATGGGGGTGGGGAAAGCAAGTGGCCAGAGCAAGGAGGACTGTTTAGCTGAGGTGTGTGTGAGAGAGAGACAATGGAGGAGCTCTCCTGCGCACGCGCACTCTCCCCTCCCCTGTGCACATGCTCCATGTTGTCCTCTCTTTTTTTTAGAATTTGTTAGTTTGTTTTGGTGGTTTCTTTTAATTTTTATGATTGTTAGTCATACCTTGGGGTATGAAGCATTTCGAGGCCAAATTTGGTGATATTTGGACCTGTGTTTTTTTCGTTTTTAAGCCACTCACGACAACAACAACATTTTTAGATAGATAGATAGATAGATAGATAGATGGCGAGCTGATGAGATTTTTTAGACAAAACCATATCCTTCTTTTATTCCTGAAGTGTTGGATGGAAATGGTTGGGAATAATTGCATAAGGAGTTATTGGAAACCTCTTATGCAAAATATTAAAGCATGCCACCACCTCTGCAATTGGTTAGTTCTATAAATGTAAAGGAGAATTTTTTTCATATCTGTTGATTAGCCACAAATGTCACTAATTCTGCACTGCATATACCTCTCATAACAATGGATCCTCTGCCTCACGGGTAAGAAAGAAATTGTATTTCTGTAGTAGTTTCTGTATATTGCCAGTTATGTTCTGCAGTACTAGATTCTATTTATTTCCTTAACTCAACAACAACCATGTGTGTTGTTGGATAACTGCTAGATTTTACTTTAACATGCGGAATCAGTCAGAAGTTGACCCAGGATATGTAGGCATAATTTAAAATGTATGAAGCATTTTTTTAAAATTCCAATCCAATTTAGGCTGAAAAAGAACAAATAAGCTCTACTGAACTTACTTGTAATTTTGATTAAACATATTCCAATCCAAGTATATAATCTTTTTCTACATGGCACCATAAGGAGACATTGTCTTTTTCTATACATCAATTTTGAGCAGGCTTTCTAATTCCATCCAATCTCAGACTCCTAGATTTTTAAAATATTCAGACTGATGGAGGGTTCTAGAGAATTTTTTCTTAAAGTTCAAACATTGAATGCTGGTTGTGGGGTATAATACTTATAATGGGTTTTTAAAAGTCAAGAATTAAGAGTGAAAATTGTATATACAGCCCAAATATTCAGTTGCTCTAAGTCTCCAATTAAGGGGGGGGGGGCATAGGTGTCCCAAGCTCATTTCTAAACACTATGTCCTTCTCATGGCATGGAACTGGGGTGCTTTTTCCCTTCAAACTATGTAGTGTTCACACTCTCTGGGATGCTTATTCAGTTAAACAACAAATCATTTGCAATATATACAGAGCAAACTGTTGCTTGCAATCTTGAAATTTCTATTATCTTTTTCAATGGCCTGCATCCAAATTAGAAATGTAGTAAAAGTTATTATATAATCTTCTGGACGAAAAAACTTCACTACTAGAAGCCTAATTCTACTTTTTATATTCTGATCAGTCAGTACCCAGTACTATTACTGCTCTGATTTTGCTAATTAGTTCATTAAGTTGCATAATAATTGGTTTACTGCCACCCACCCCTTTATGAAGCTAGAATTGTGGAAATAAAATTGATTTAGGGCCTTATTCTGATCCATTATGCTTGCTCTCTCATACATCCTCATGTTTGTTGTATGTTTATTCCCTACTTTGTTTTTCCCTAGTCTGAGATCTGCATATTATACGAAGGGTTTCTTCTCTCCCCTCCCCAATTTTTGAATTTAAAATGCATGGGCATACTCTGGTTTATATAGGTTGTTTAAAGATGTGGATTTTATACAAAACATATAAGCACTGTTATGGAGGGAAACATCTGCTTCTCACCTTAGGAGGTAAAGATGAAACTCAGAGTGTGCAAGATATGTTAAGAGGCCCTATTCTCCGCTAGCTATTTCTGCTGAATAGTAGATGTGTATAACCACTTGACACCAAACTGAATAATGCAGCAGACTGCTGGCCCAAAAGATTAAAATATAGACAGTGACCAAGGTTGAATGGACATGGGTGGCAAATGATGACAGTTTAACTGTACTTCCTACTGGTACATTTTCATCTGATAAAATTCATAAAATAGCAACTGGGCTCATGTTTCCATGCTAAAGAAGTCACCCTGAAGGAGCCTATTTGCAATTCAGTATGCCACAATTCAACTAGTGGTATTTTTCCAACAATTGTCTATGTTATGAAGCTACCACACTTGAGTTCCATGATGTGTGCATGCATGAGAAGGAATGAAGGTAAGGATTCCAGTTCACCATTAAAGACCTCTCAAAATAATCATACATGCCCATATAATTACATTGGGTGGAATCCATATAAATTCTCCTAATGGACTTGTCTCCTTCAGTAAAACTGGAAAGAGGAGCATTCCTCCTATTCTTATGCCCTCAAAACCTACACTGTAGGGTTGGATAATTCTCCAGAAAAGATATGGAGATAGGTTCACTGTGTGAAAAAGAAAAAGGGGAAGTATTATGATACAAGTACATTTCCACTGACTTAATACTGGACAGTACATGATGGATAGGAATATATAGCCAAAGAAAAGTGTTCTGCTGCATTACAGTCATACAATTGTCTACTTTCACCCTACATCTGAGAGTTAGCATGGTGTAATGGTTTGAGCATTAGACTACGGCTCAGGAAGCCAGGGTTAAAATTCTTGCTCGGACATGAAAATCTGCTGGAAGATGTTGGGTAAGTCACACACTCTCAACCTCAAAGGAAGGCAACAGTATCCCCCTCTGAACAAATTTTGCTAAGAAATCCCCATAATAAGTTTGCCTTAGGGTTGCACACAACAGCAAACTTTTATCTCACACATTTGTTGGAGTTAGTGAGTTGTGTATTAGCAATTTCTCACTCAACTTAATTTTAGCTGCTAAAAGACTAATATTGCAATCTTGGAAAGATAAATATCCATCTTCCATTATTCACAGAACTGATCACCTAACACTTTTTAAGCACTAGACAGTGGAACATAACATATATCAGTTTTATACAGACATCTACTTGTCCTATATTTAAATGTGTGCCTAGATTTGTCTCCGTTATTATATTTTCATTTCTATTGAGCATTTTATTATTAAGAAGTGTTTGTTAAAAAATAATAAATAAATAGAAAAAGTCATAGTGGTTATGAGATATCCAAACAGGTATAGATTTATAAAACTATGCATGAAAAAGTGGTTATAAACACGATAAAGCTTTTACATCTCTGAGGATGGCAACATATATATATATATATATATAGAGAGAGAGAGAGAGCGAGCAAATTATATATATATATATATATATATATATATATATATATATGCATTGGGATCCCGTTTACTCAATTGTTCTTGTATTCAGGATCTAGTGGAGAAACTTCATTTATGAACTGGTGGTGAACCACCCACTAGATGGATACACAAAGCTGCAGTTTCTGTGACTGCAGAAACATTTATTGGGAGTCTACAAACAGATAATTCTGCCTGATGAATATAATGGTTGCTCTAAAAGCATAACCATCTCATCCCCTGGGGGTTTAAGTGGAAACAACTAAGTAATGAAAGCAGCGGGTAGGCTCAGTAACATCTGGCAGGGGAGAAAAAGGCCTTAACTTTGCTGACTTTTCTTTTTCTCTGTGTCAAGTGGAGTTCCTCTTTTGCTCGACGAATGCTCTGGAGCTGTTCAACAAACTTCTTCCAGTCTCTAGCTATAAAGAAGGTGGGATTTAAAGAACCACAAGAGGTATCTACAACAGAGGCCTTTCGAAGAAAAAGCCCAGCTTTTCACCCATTATTTCCATTTATTAAAATCTTAATCACAGTCTGCAGAAGGCTAAAAGTTCAATGAGAGTGCCAGGAAATAAGCAGCTGGAGATAAGGGTACAGGAAAAATGTTTAGAGGGCTGCTTCATAATTACAACTATTCAAAATTAGGCGTTAAGCAACTGTATTACATATCTATGCCAACATATTTATAATGCCTATTGTACAGTGTTTTCTCACATGCAAAATAGATGACTAACAGTAGTTTCTCCACAGTAAAAGAAAATGCAACTGTATGTACGGTATGACCCCGTATCTATAGAAATGGGGTTCACAGTTTCATTTATCCACACCCATCAAAATGTGTTTATTTATTTATTTATTTCAATTACTTCTACCCCACCCTTCTCACCCCCGAGGGGGGACTCAGGGCGGCTTACAAACGAAGGCACAAGTCGATGCCTAAATCAATAAACAAACAATACATAAAAGCAATTTAAACGATTAACAAGTTAAAAACATTAATACATAGTAAAATAGCAAAACAATCTCATGCTCAGTGTTCAGAGTCCGTTTATCTATTCCATTCCGTTCGCCCTTGTTTATCGTCAGATCTTTCCTTAGCTGCCAGAATATCCAAAAGCTTGGTCCCATATACAGGTCTTCAATTTTTTTCTGAACGCCAAAAGGGAAGTCGCTGTTTTAATCTCCCCAGGGAGTGAGTTCCACAGGTGAGGGGCCACCACTGAGAAGGCCCTGCTCCTCGTCCCCGCCAACCTCACTTGTGATAGTGGCGGGGTCGAGAGCAGGGCCTCCCCAGATGATCTTAAATTTCGAGATGGGATGTAGAGGGAGATCCATTCGGACAAATACACTGGGCCGGAACCGTATAGGGTTTTGTAGGTCAAAACCAGCACTTTGAATTGTGCTCGGAATTGGATCGGCAGCCAGTGGAGCTGGCGTAACAGAGGGGTGGTATGCTCCCTGTACGCCACTCCGGTGAGTAATCTGGCTGCTTCTCGCTGGACTAGTTGAAGTTTCCGAGCAGTCTTCAAAGGCAACCCCACGTAGAGTGTGTTGCAGTAATCCAACCGGGGTGTAACAAGAGCATGGACCACCGTGGCAGACTTTATTTCATATCACTGACTTTCATTTCCACTTTCTACATTGTTATGCCATGTGGCTACCAATCACTTGGCAAAAATTGAGGACAGAAATAGGAATAGGATAACCCCCAGCACTATGTCCCAGAAGCACTTTATTAGAGTTTAAGACTCTCTGCACATTGCACTCGCCCAGAATTCCAACATGTCACTTGCCACACCCAGCACTTTTTAACTTCTACCCATCACTGCCCCGGTCCTGGTTTTTATTGCGCAATGGTGTAATGTTTTGTTATTGATTATTTTTTTAATTTGCTTTGAACTGTATTGTTAAGTCTGCCATAGCAGAGCACCTGATGAACCAGCCTGGACACAGCATATTATTTGAGAACACAGAAATGCTGGACTACACCAACAACCACCATGTCAGACTACACAGAGAAGCCATTGAAATCCATAAGCATGTGGACAATTTCAACAGAAAGGAAGGGACCATGAAAATGAACAAAATCTGGCTACCAGTATTAAAAAACTCTAAAATTACAACAGCAAAACAACAGAGAGGAAACAACCAGGCACATCTTAACACCTCTCAGCAAGGGATTTTCCCAGGCTCAGCCAGGCCTTCAAATGCTAATGAAGGTGGTCAGTTGAAACATTCACACCTAGCTCCACCAGAGAAAAGCTCTTTGTCCCATCCCAGCCATTCCACAGATATATAAACCCATTGTCCTAATTCCAACAGACCTCACTACCTCTGAGGATGCTTGCCATAGATGCAGGCGAAACGTCAGGAGAAATGCCTCTAGAACATGGCTCTATAGCCCGAAAAAACCCACAAGAATCTAGTGATACCAGCCATGAAAGCCTTCGACAATGTATTGTTATCGTTTTGCTGTTGTTGTGTTGAGGCCTTGGCCTTTGTAAGCCGCATCGAGTCCTTCAGGAGATGCTAGCAGGGTACAAATAAATATAATAATAATAATAATAATAATAATAATAATAATAATAATAATAATAGGGCAATATTAGGAAGAGGCTCAGTTCATTGTGCCAGATTTGTTCCACTTGATGGAAAGGACAGTTAACACAACATGGTTTGGACTGGTGGCAGATAGAAAGATGGTAACTTTTTTTGCAATTATTTCACATGTAAAAATTAAGTGCATAATTAATATCACTTATCTGTAGACTTTTATGTTCACAGCATCACCATCTTAATTCATGGAACAACGCAGTGTCAATAGAGAATGCAAAATTACAGAAGCCAATTCCCTTAAAGCTTTCTAATGCTGTTTTTAATGGTTTCTTGTAAGCATCTAAGTCCTTCTGTCCGAATGATGTTTGCCAATGTATCTTTTTGCTAAATTATAGGATGTCAGACATGCTTCATGAGCAGTTTTCAGGGTCAAGTAACATTTATATTCTGGTGAAGCAGATATAAGTGTTATTCTGACATTACTGTATATAGCAGACAATATTCTCGCCAAGAGGCATCAGGGATTTGTTTTAGTCACTTCGGTGTGCTCAAAAGATGACATTCATTTAGCAAACTCTGCTATACTGGACATTATGGTGGTTTAAAACGGATAAAACTGATGAATATATAGCAGAGGTTTAAAATGCTTTTTATTATACTTAGTTTTTTAGAAATACCAGATCAATGTTTTAAAATGAGGAACAGATAAGCAATCTATGGACTTCCATTGAATTATAATGTCCAATAATAAAGGCATTTTTGCTGGTGTGTCTTATCTTTGAACAGGAGTAATGGATAGACATATGAAATTTCAGTCAGCCCTCCACATTTTCTAGGGTTAGGGGCGCAAAGCCAATGTGAAAGTGAAATATAGGAATTAAAACTGCTATTTTTATTATGTTTCTTGTCTACTGGTTGTATAAATCTCAGTAAATACAGTTTTGTTTTTGTTTTTTACTTAATGACAAGGGGAAACCTTTACCTTTGCTTAACCAGCTCCCCATATTGGCAGTGATGGTTTTCATGTGGTAAGCCTATTCTGGGTTTCATTCAGAATTTGAAAGGGCGTTCCAAGGTTTGAAACCAATTTTTTCAGACAGAGTTCAGCAACTTAGGTATCTATGTTTAAAATTCAGAGCCGATCACTGCCATACTAACATGGAAGCCACCAAGTATCACTCAACATCAGAACTTGAAAAATGAATTTTATAAAAAATGAATAAAACAACTTGCTCAGGCTATCCATACATGAGCAATAAAAGATTGATGTTTTGGGTTCCAGTAAATACAGTTTTAATTCCCCTTTTTAACTTGAGAGTATACCTCTCCAGGAAATTCTAAGAATTTCCATCATGACTCTGCAATATATATTTTTCTGGAAGCTAGTCATCCAATTTTATTGGAGGAACTAGAGATTTTCAGTGAGAACATTTTAGTAAAATCCACAAATAGTCATATCCAGAAAATTCAACATGACAAATATGGAGGGCCAACTCAACATGAAATGAATATATGTCTGAAAGCCATCTTCATCATGTTTCTATCCTGCGCTCATTTAGCTTTCCTCTAGAATTTCAGCTATGATTTATATCCTGGTAAATTTGAACTTTGGAGCTGATTCTAACAATTGCTATACACGCAAAAGCCACTTTTAAACAAACAAACAAACAAACATCATGTTGGCATACTGTTTATGCTATTATTTGTTTCCAATGTGTTACAGAGTTAGTGGTATGAAACAATAGCACAAGAGGAGTTCATTCTTATATCACAATACAACATACTCTCCAGTAAGGAATATTGTGTTTCCATACAATAGGAGAAGTATAGCCTCCCAGGTGTTAATGAGTCCGAGTTCCCAGCTTTCTTCAACACTAGTTTTGCCGGCTAGGACTGATGAGACTTGCAGTCAAGTTGCTACTTTTGTCTGTCTGCTAAAGAAACCAGTGGAATTTTGATGGCTTCCTTGATATATTTTGTGCATTTTGGTGACCAGTAAAGGCTTTGTTCTATTTTGTGGAATGGCCAACCTAGCTGTGGCTGAATTTTTTTTTCTCTAGCACCGGAATAATTACATTAATTAAATCTATTTGGAGTTAAATACATTCAGAATTAGCTGAGTAGATGCAAACTAACCACAAATACTGACATGTTGTTCCCATTGCATCATCAGAGTACACCTACACTGTAGAATTGATGCAGGTTGATAGTTCTTTAACTGCCATGGCTCAATGCTATGTAATCATTGGATTTGTCAGTTGGTGAGGTATAGCATTCTTTGGCAGAGAAGCCTAAGGATGAACTTGTAAAATTACAATTCTCATGATCCCATAGCATTGAGCTAGAGCAATAAAAGTGCTGTCAAACTATATTAATTCTACAATGTGAATGCATCCTAAGATGGACCAGAACGACCTGCTTATCAGAAGACAAAAGAACCTGAAGTGGGTGTGTTGATGGACTGCCCCAACTTCAATTATACAGGGAATGAGTAACAAATGAGGAAGGCCCTTGTACAAGGTTGACAACCTGTGTGAAATGGCATAGATTCGCAATGGCCAAGAATCACTACCAACACAAAACGGTGGAACAAAATGCAAAAATATTCCAAGATGTGAGAAACAAGCTTTTGAGTCTTGCAAGATGGAATCTGGAATACTAAAGTCCTACTGTCACATCCTTGAGATAAGTTCTGTGTGCCAAATTTCTTCCATAGAAGGAGCTTTGCATTTATCATATATTATTACCAACTTCAAATTTTGTGACAGGAGAATCAAGAAGCCACAATCCATCAGATATTAAACTATTAACAAGAGATAAGTACACACACACAATCCTTAATTAAATATTTGACAACTAGAAATGCTTACTAAATGATTTAATTCAAATTCCCCAAAATAACCACCATACACGTAGTTTAGCACCATGGTAAATATAAGAATGAAAACAGAGACATAGGAGAAGCCATCTTGACTGCATTAACTAAATTGGAAATATTGGGAAGAGCTTAAAAATAAATATATATATCACAGTAGTGTTATATTTATTGCGCTTAATTTAACAAATTATTGCAGGAACAACATAGACAGCATTTTCCCTGTAAAATTATTATTCTTAAATGAACTTTTGACAATGTATTAATTACAAGGACATGACCGCATTTATTCTGCTGATCCAGTAATTACATGCATTAAAGAAATATTTATCAACAGACCATGTAGCATACTTGGATGATGGAGGGGGAGGGGACGCAAGCTTTCCTTGCCAAGTTGTGCTTTCTCTCTTCAATGACTTTACTGCTTAGGAAGCCTCTTTTGAACTTTCTCCTATCAACATGTGAGGAAATGCTGAAGCATAGCATATTTGTCTTTAAGTTGCAAATACATAAATGCTCCTTGGGACCAGCCATTTCAGACTGCATAGGAGTATGGCTTTCTCTACTGCAGTCTATGGAATTATAGTGTCACACAACACTATAGATTAAATGTTTCACAGAGACATGAAAAGATCTTTGAAGGCTCCATCTGAAAGCCTACGTCATGTTGTGTGACCAGCACATTCTCCCTTTGTGATTACTGAACAATTCAAATTTCAACATGACTTAAAAACCACTCTTTTGAGATGCGGGGCTAGTGGCCATGGGAAAGGGAGTCTTGTATTTTAATCTACCCTGAAGAGATGAACTCACAACCTTTTCACACAGCTTCCGGCATCTCTCTGCTTCATCGAAGGATGTGTGGAATCTAGCACTCTATGCCCTACCTTGCCTAATCCAAGTGAGGGCGAGCAGATGGGGGAAGCATAAGCGTGCCTGGTGTGCACAGCTTCCCCCCCCCCCCCCATGAATTCTAAGGCAATACAGGAGTCCTCCCATGTTGCCCTGGTGGTGGCATGAGCCAGCTCTACCTCCTTCACCCAGAGAGTGAAGGAGGCCAGCATTCTGTGGGCTAAAATCAGCAAACCATCTGATTTTGTTAACTTTCTCTGCTGGTCATGGAGGGCATCCACAAGTTTTTGCTGATTGAATTGCCTGCATGGAAATCGGTTTAGAACAGAGAGACCCAAGATCAAGCTACATTTCTGCCATGACCCCTGGATTAACTACTCTCTTGTGTGAGGGGGTCCTGATTCCTAGCTTTACAGTTATCTGCTGGTGTAGGTCAAATGACACACACTGTCAACTTCGATATGCATGGGGAGAAAAAACAATTAGAACATCATAGCCTAAACTATTATAATACACACTTTCTAATACTGATGTTGCAAATAATCAATGAGGAAGAGATGAGTTGAAATTCAGAGCAGAATTAGTTCCACTGGTGCCTTAACCCAGTTGTTTATTTATTTATTATTTATTTATTTTGAGTATTTCTACCCCGCTCTTCTCAACCCCCGAGGGGGGACTCAGGGCGGCTTACAACCCCCTTCGATGCCTACACAGTAATACACATATGTATAAAACAGCAATTAAAACAATTATAACAGTTAAAACAATCAATATATAACACAATCAATAAAACTAATCTCATGCTCAGTGTTCGTCCTTCAGAGTTCCATAATTTCATTCCACTTTGTCCATTCTTGTCAACCATCAAAGTCCTTTATTTATCTGCCAGATTGTCTGATTGCCTGGTCCCAAATCCATGTTTTCAATTTTCTCCCAAAGGAAAGGAGGGATGTCGCTGATCTAATTTCCCTGGGGAGTGAATTCCATAGGTGAGGGGCCACCATCGAGAAGGCCCTGCTTCTCGTCCCTGCCAATCTCACTTGTGATAGAGGCGGGGCCGAGAGCAGGGCCTCCCCAGAAGATCTTAGACTCCGAGGTGAGACGTAGAGGGAGATCAGTTCGGACAGATACACTGAGCCGAAACCGTATAGGGTTTTGTAGGTCAAAACCAACACTTTGAATTGTGCTCGGAATTGGATCGGCAGCCAGTGGAGCTGACATAACAGGGGGGTGGTATGCTCCCTGTATGACACTCCTGTAAGTACTCTGGCTGCCTCCCGCTGGACTAGTTGGAGTTTCCGAACAGTCTTCAAAGGCAACCCCACTTAGAGTGCGTTGCAGTAATCTAATCGGGATGTAACAAGAGCGTGGACCACCGTGGCCAGATCCGACTTCCCAAGGTACGGGCGCAGCTGGCACACAAGTTTTAATTGTGCAAAAGCTCTCCCGCCCACCGCCGAGACCTGGGATTCCAGGCTCAGCGATGAGTCCCTCAAGGAAGGATCGGAGCCACTGCAAAGCAGTGCCCCCGAGCCCCATGTCCATGAGGCACCCCAGAAGGATACCGTGATCGATGGTATTGAAGGTCGCTGAGAGGTCCAGCAGAACTAACAAGGACACGCTCCCCCTGTCCAGTTCCTGGCGAAGATCATCTACCAAGGCGACCAAGGCTGTCTCAGTTCCATGTCCCGGCCTAAAGCCAGACTATGCCGGATCTAGATAATCAGTGTCTACCAGAAACCCGTGGAGTTGTGTTGCCACCACACGTTCCATGACTTTGCCCAAATAGGGGAGATTGGAAACTGGCCGATAGTTGTCGAATTGAGTGGGATCCAGTGATGGTTTCTTCAACAGCGGTTTTATAATAGCTTGTTTTAAGCTCGCTGGAAACTTTCCTTCCTGTAAGGAGGCGTTAACCACCACCTTCACCCACTCTGCCAAACCCCCTCTGGCTTCTTTTATCAGCCAGGATGGGCAGGGGTCTAGGATGCATGTGGTAGGTCGCACCTCTCCAAGGATCCTGTCCACATCCTCAAGCTGAACCAATTGTTCAAGAATGACCCAATACTTCTCATCACCAGAAAAAAAAAATCAGTATTCTTATATAATGCCATCTGTATTACTTTTAACACTCACAATATTTTAAGCATTTTCCAAATAATATTAAAAAGCAAGAATGAATATAACCAATATTCTCTTTTAAAAGAGAAAGACAAATATTATAATTTAGCAAAAATGAATTCTGAGTATGGTTCCACTAAGCACAAATAGCTGTATTTGAGATCACTGATTTTGTAATAAATATTCATAGGATTAAACTGGGTAGTACGCTATAATGTTCTGTTACTTTCAGCATCACCAAAGTTAATTCACAGGTACCTAACAACACCGTATTTGGAGAACGGTGAACACAGTGTCTGAGCTCAGTAGCCTTAGTATGAAATTTATGATGAAACTATAGGTGCATCCTCCTAGTTGTACTTCCATAAGGCACCAACACTATTTGGCAGAAAATACTACAGACCTTGTAAAACTACAATTCCCATGATTCCATAGCATTCAGCCACGGCAGTTAAAACAATGGTTGCAGAGACATAGAGCCCTTCTACAGTGACTCCTAATGCAAACCTGATTTAGCATGCCAGCTGCCAAATTGAGTCTGACTTAAGGCCTCCTACTGGGCAGCCAACCTAGATATTTCTGCTCACATCCCTGTGTCACAACAGTCTTTAGCAATGAGACAGAACCCCACCTGTCTAGTCGCAGATAATGTAGTTCCTGGATTTGGTTCCGATCTGTAATCAGATTATATTGTGGCCACAGTCCTAGACTCAAACCAGTACATGGGATGTCTGCAGACAGGCACTGCACAGCAAAACTAGTTTGTTTAATCCATTTCTAAACTGTAGAACCCACCCACAGAGTAGGTTATCAAATCCAGCCTCCTGTTCAATTCAGAATCTCCAGCTACAACATCTCCAGCAAGTAGCTATCTAATCTCTTTCTGAAGTCATCCAGAAAAAGAGAAGTCATAACTTCTCTAGGTAATTGGTTTCATTGTCAGAATGCTCTTACCATTAAGAAGTTCCTTTTTCTGAATATTGCATTTTGTGGGCCTGGTTCAGGGTTCCTTGTGCAAAACAGTTGGTTGCTAACATACTGTTTATGATGAAGGATCTTTCTTGTTGAACAGATGGTTAACACAGTTGACTTTGACAGGGCTGATGACTACTCAGGCAAGGACGATGAGATGCCACATCACCCTGCAACTGCCAATAAGATGACACTGACAGTTGTCCATTAGCTAGTGCAGAATCAACACATGTACAACCTACGTGATGGATCTGGATTCCTTCACCAGAACCATCTGCTGCTCCCTTTCAATACATGAAATGAGGCCTTCCTAGAAATGTAACCATCAACATTGTGTAATTAATATTATTTGATGATTAGTTTAATTAAGTTTGTAAAATTTACTGAATTGCCTTATTTTTATTGAATGTAATTTTGCTTTAGTAAACTTAACAGTTTGTAATGCTTTTCAACTAATCAGAAAATTAAAGTTAAATAAAAGCAAAACAAAAAAGCAAATGGCCCTCAGTACTCATGCAGTTGTCCACACCTTTGATAAAGGAATGACTCAGTTTAAATTTAGTTGAACTCTCTTTCATTATTGGATTGAGGAAGGAAAGAATCTTCATTTGATTTGAAAGTCTTGATGAAAACTTTTATTCACATTCTGAAATTTATTATCAGAAATTGTGAACTTGCAAGTATTGCATAACATAACTTTGCATAACTAAGAAAAACAAACAAGAAACGTAAGCAGAAATATGTTTTAGGCAATGTCAAATAAAACAAGTTTCATACATTTAGTGAACTGTGCAAATAAATGTACAAATCTGATAATATGTGATTTGAAAATTATATGAATTTTAGCATGAAAAGAAAAGAAAGAATTGCAATTGGTCACAAGAGAGGACAAAGGGAACCACTGCGGAAACTAAGATCTTCTGCGGAAACTAAGATCTTCTGGGGAGGCCCTGCTCTTGGTCCCGCCACCATCACAGGTACATTTGGTGGGGATGAGAGATGGAGCCTCCTCAGTGATCCCCCCCCCATCTAGCAATATTAGATCAGCCCCCTCCTTCCTGTCCTTCAGAAGGATGGTGAAGACCTTGTGGGACCAAGCCTTTGAAGCAGTGCAATGAGGCAAAATTATGTCCTGAGATGGATTTTAAGCCACTGATTTTAATGTGTATATAAGTGATTTTAATGTTTGTATATCTTTATGATTTTATGTCCCAGCATTGAATGTTTGCCATATATATATTGTGCTCCACCCTGAGTCCCCTGCAGAGTGAGAAGGGCAGAATACAAATGTTTTAAATAAATAAATAAATAAATAAATAAAGTGGAATACAGAGAAGTTCAGTGAAATTAAGTGGTTCACATACCTACAATTGGGTAGGATTCTTGATTTGATTTTTTTAAAAAAACACAGTTGCTGAGAAACCTGAGAGAAAGACAGCTCTTCAACTTTTATTTTTTTCCCCACTACTGGAATAATCCATCATAACTGAATGAGCATACACAATTATTTAGGGGAGGTGTAAGAGCTCAAGAACAGCAAGGTTTATGACAGGGACCATAATAACAATGTTGTTATTGCTACTGTTCCATTATTTGTAGTCTTAGCTGCAAACAGAGGTTTTGAAAAGCAAATAATAAAGCATACAAGGTAAGTCTAAATCAAATGTTACTGAAGGTTATGCAAATGCAGGAAATTACAATCTCATTTAAATATCATGTCGTGCGTCTACTTAGATGTGCATTTCTGCTATGTTTAAGTTAAACAAAAAACAAACTGACTGTTTAGCATGACATCTCATTAATATGTTTCAATTCACATCTGTACTGTGTGTGTATATATGTGTGTGAACGTGTATCAGGCAGCTACAGAGATAAGAGATTAGGTCCTTTAATTAGAAACAAAATGACAAATCGCCGTTAACCCCATGTGATGCTTTCTAAAACTTCCATCAAAAATCCCTCTTAAAACATTATTAAACACAAGTTCACCAAATCTACTTCCTAGAAAGTGCCATTTAACAAAACTCAGGCAGGATGTTAATACAGGGGGGCGAATTACAGGTTGCCAAAGCTGTTCCTCCAAGGGGATTGACAGGGGATCATTTTGTTATGGGGCCACCTCCCGCGTGTTGTGACAACCAGTCATTACACCTCTGAGCGCAGCACTCAGCTGTAGGTTTCTACAGGATGCAAATAGCTCCAAATGGGTTCAATTTAGAAAAGGCAGATAATGTATCATTCACTTCTTTAAGGTAGAAGCTTTTAATTTTCAAAGAAAAAAAGGAAGTAGAGTACATTTCAGTTTCTGGGGGAAGGGGGGTGAGATCAACTTAACAAAACACACTATAAAAACAAATGAACAATATCAAAGAACGATTAGGGGGTAGAAAAAAGCATAAAATGCCAGTTTTCTTCTGATTTGTACTCATGGACACAGGCACACACACACACACATGTGCTCTGATGTAGCTTACAACATCCTTTGTGCAGTTAGCTATACTTAACATAAAGGATGACCTCCTTCCCCAGAAATCCAATACCAGCAGTGTCACCTATGCTCCTGAAATTATTTTTCTTCACAAGTGTTTGAGTTACACTCTAGGTCCTTCAATGTAATTCTGTGGTATGTTTTCAGCTCAAGAATATTCAAAATATGGGGTTCACTATTATCCAGTTTCAGGTATTCATAGAGGATCTTGGAAAGTATTTCCTGCAGATATGGGGTTGCGCTGTATTGCAAATCAAAAGACATGAGTTACTTGTGACTAAGGACCTCATTACATGAACCTTGAGAAGTGTTGGGGACCATCTGTCCAGCAAGGGAATCATAGTGTTAGATCCCCAATCATCTTGCTTCAATTTCTGTCTTCTCTCTTCAAGTTTTCACCGATTGTTGCCTGCGTTCAGAACCATCACATGGGGAATCCTTTTTTCTGCCCTCTTCATATTACTTTTTCAAAAAAAAGTCAGGGAAATTTTCAATGTTGAAAGCCAAGAGATTCCTAGCCTTCATAGAATCATAGAATCATAGAATCAAAGAGTTGGAAGAGACCTCATGGGCCATCCAGTCCAACCCCCTGCCAAGAAGCAGGAATATTGCATTCAAATCACCCCTGACAGATGGCCATCCAGCCTCTGTTTAAAAGCTTCCAAAGAAGGAGCCTCCACCACACTCTGGGGCAGAGAGTTCCATTGCTGAACAGCTCTCACAGTCAGGAAGTTCTTCCTCATGTTCAGATGGAATCTCCTCTCTTGTAGTTTGAAGCCATTGTTCCGCGTCCTAGTCTCCAGGGAATCAGAAAACAAGCTTGCTCCCTCCTCCCTGTGGCTTCCTCTCACATATTTATACCAAAGCCTTACACCAGAGGAGACAGGACACCGCTTTAAAAACTCTTCTTTCCATGGGATAAAATTGCCCTTCCCAAAGCCAGGCACACCAGAGGAGGTGATGTCTCCTCCATGTCACAGTCTCTCTTTCTCTTTCTCTTGTCCTCTTTTTCACTGCCACAAATATTTTCTCTTTCCCTTCTCTCTCTCTCTCTCTCATTCTCTTCCTTACATCTTCTGACAGATCCTGTGTGTGTATGTACCTTCATATTGCTTGATAATTTATGGCAACCCAAGTATTTCTTACCATTTTCTTGGGCAAGGAATACTCAGAGGTGACTTTGCTAGTTTCTTCTTTTGAAATTTGGCTTGATATTCATGGGCAGTCTCTCATCCAAGTATTAGTCAGGGCTGACTGATCTGATCTAGATACTTCCTTTTTTTTCCCCTCTCCTTCTTTATCTTCTTTTACAATTATCTCATTTATCATTATTATCCTCTGTGTGTGTGTGTGTGTGTGTGTGTGTGTGTATCTTTCGCTTCTCCTCCCATCATCATTTACTTTCTTGTTTCTTTCCTCTTTGGACCTCACCACATTGATGAGGTCCAGTGTTCTGATTTGCCTGCCTCCATGGTGAATCCTGGTGCTCTATGCTGATGGTCCCCATCACATGTGGAAAAGCATCATTCCACAGCTTCCCTCCAGTGTAGCCCCATTGCTCCAAATGGAACACAGGGAGGTGCCTATGCTGGTGGCACAGTGTCCTAGAATGTTTCATCCCCAGCTGATCCATGGAGCCCCACCATGAGGCTACATTGTGTGATGGGCAGTGTGGGGCTCTGTGGGTCAACTGGGGCAGAAGCATCATAGGATGCTGAATTTCCATCATGCAATGAGGTTCTTTGTTTCTTCAACGCTTTCTCCTAATCCTCCAAAAGAAGCATTGAAAATATGAATTAAATATGTTAGATTCTTAGTATTTTAAAATTGCAATTTTCTTAATACACAGTATGACTTGGTTCTAAATAGGATGCACATAAATAACATTAGTCTGACAATCTATGTTTATTATTTCTTCTTTTCTTCTTCTTCCTCCTCCCCCATTCCCCAAATTTTTAATGGTTTAAACAGTTTGATTTCCTTATTTTCAATAGAATTTTAGAAAGATTATTACAATTATGATGAGTATTACTTGGGTCTAGGGAAGGGAAGAATTTAGAATTTGACTGAAAAAAAATGAAAATGATGTTAAATGAGAAAAAAATATCCATTGTCCAAGTTTGCTAGAATATGTGAAGACACTGTTTACTTCTGTTGGGAAAATATTGCTGTCATTGAAAGACCTATAGTCAAGGTGACATAATCATTCATTGATCAGACTATCTGTTTCTGAGGGAGTCTTAAATAAATAAGGAAAATAAGAAGGATACTTATATTTCGGTCTTTTTAGGAATTGTAACAGAGGCTTGGCTAATATGGGCAAAGTTGAGAGAACTAGACAATTAACGGGAGGGAATAGGAGATCAAAGTGAAGAAAGCTGATTGCATGTTGTGCCAAAATGGCAAAGGTTAAGCTGTTGGATCTGCATCTGAACATAAAAGTGGCTTGAGTTTCAAAAGGTGCAGACCACCCTCATGTGTTAGATTGTCAATAGAAATTGTTAGCAGTTCTGAAAAAAAAAAAGTCCATCCTACACCAGAGGCTATGCTCAACATTCAAAAGATGCCTTCCCTACCCTAAAAGTATTTGAACATCACAGCTTGGAGAACTGCTTTCTTCAGAACATTTTTCTTCCCAAACATAGTTTTGATACATCTGGTTTCACGTCACCTTAACAAAGCCATCACCATCATGGTAAATAAAATGCAGGAAATAATGAAAAGGAATAGATTTCCTGTTTCACTCTCCATTTCCTGAAAGCAGGAATTTAAACATTTAAATAATTTCCATCAAGCTCAAGAACAATGTGAAAGTGACACTTTCTGCTAGGCTGTACCTAACCATTAGCTTCTTAAAAACTGATTTATCATCCAGGACAAGCAAGTAGTTTAATTTTTCCCTGTGTAAATGTAGGAAGAAAAATTGTGGAAATGATAAGGGTAAAATGTGAAAATATACAACAAACTGCTGCTGTTGGGTAGTGGTTTGAATGTTGAACTACAATTTTGAGACATCAGGATTCAAATCCCCACTGAGCCATGGAAACTCAGTGGATTACCCTGGCCAAGTCACACTCTCTCAGCCTCAGAGAAAGGCTTCATTGCAAAGAAACACTATGATAGTGTTGGAGTCAACCTGTTGGTCACAGTATGCATAAGTTTACAGAAAATGAATAAACTGACCTATGAAGTCCTGACTCTGTGGAGAATAAGATACTTTTATCACACACATTTATGCAGGAACAGTGAAAGAGAGAGAGAGCAAATGCAAACAGTAGTTTAAAAACTTGGTGTCCTTCCAAGATTGTATAATGATGCTCATAACAAGAAAAGGGACCTCATCACACTTATTAAAACAAATGTCCTAGAATGCTTCAAGCCTTCTTCAGGGACAGAGCCCCATGCCAGCCATTGTGTGACTTCTGGTGGAAGCATCCTTAGACACTTCCCCCCCAAAATGGGAGCCTTCCGGTGTTGTGCTGGCTCCAATGGAATTAGCACTCTTTTGCCCTGTGATGGGAGAAGTGTTGCTGCACCGGAGTAGCATGTGGGACACTGGAGTTGCCCCTTGTGCCTATCATTTTGCCACACTTGTCTTAACTCACCAAGTTGTTCTTACATTACACTAATTACCAGTAGTTGAGACTAATTGGATTACACTTCTTTCCTCTATCACTGCTGCTCATCAATGAATATTGAAAACAGTAGGTGAATGTTGAACAATTTATTAGGATCAACCGATCAGACAGAAGAATCATGGTATTATGAACAGGAAATACAGTTCTGCCCTATTTGAAGGCAATGATCTGGGTGGATTCCATTATATTGCTAGATGTAAAACTATACACACACAGCAACTAAAATTACCAGGTGCAGATTACACACAGATACAGTATTTTATTTTAATGATAACAAACGTTTTCATGGAACAATGTTTGTTCCCCTGGTTTCAATTCAAATTATTATTGTTAGCTGAAGTAAAGCCTTATTGTTATGATACAACTGTGGTGAACAAATGCATAACAATCATGTGTAGATTTTGGAAATAATTAATTAAACATTGATTGGTCACTCCCCCAATCATTGAAAAAATTAAACAGTCACTGTAAAAGCAATTCTTCAAACTTTTAAATGCCAGTGGATTGAGTAACAATTAACATTTAATTTTATTTAATTCATTACTTTTATGGGGTAATTTTGGCAGCCTTCGCCCATTTTTTGTAATTTTAATTGATTTTTTTTAAAAAATTAAATTAACATGTAACTAATGTGTTTTTCATGATTAATACAACAAATCAATTTCATCTTTTTCTCTCAAACAATTAATACTGATGAACTAAGTTCCAAATCAATGATAACAATAGTGAATTTGCTTCAATGCTAACATTTCCATGTTCTAATCCTGGAGGTCTCCCACCACACTGCTACATGCCTATAAATGGTATTCTATCAAACTATGTAGGAGAAGACCTGTGTGTTTGTTCAAGAGACTTTAACAAGGGAAAATCCTGAAAAAATCCTGGAAAAAATGGGTTCCTCCATGGTTTGAGGGGAACGCTGTAAGTTGATGATCATCATGATGACAACACTTTATTTATATTCCACACTTCTCCCCACATGGACTAGAGTGGATTACAGTATAAACAGATACCGGCAAACATTCAATGCCTTGTTACAATACAATGAGACTCATAAACACAAACAAAGGCAAAGGCTTCTCCTTTCATTTCTGGATTTGGAGGTGGTGCTCATCTCTGGCTTTGGGGGAGATGCTGTTCTCCATTTCCAAGCCCAGGAACCTGCATTGTCACCTCCTGGTCTTATAACTGGCATGACTGTTTGGAGTGTCTTATGCCTTGATCATATGCTGGCACCAGAAAACCATGCAGAGAATCAAATGATTAGTTCCATTCATATGGGTTATTATTCATAGCTGTGTCTAGGAAAAACAGGGCACATTTTATATTATGAATTAGGTAATTGGATGCTTCTCCTGTTTTAAAGCCCCTTTGAGACACCTGGGATCCGTTTACACTACACAATATAATTGCCATATTCTGTGTTAACTGCCATGTCAACATTCGTGGAATCTTGAAATAACTATTTGGAAATGACATTTAAATTTCTCTGTGGAAGATCTCGAGTGGCTCACCAAACTACAAACCCTGATATTCCATAGAATATTGTCATGGCAGTGAAAGTGTAATATAATGCTACAATTATATAGTGCAATAACCTCCTCGTAAAGACTACCACAGTTTTCCTTACTGAACTTCTGACATTCATTTCAAGATCAAAACATCCTAAATGAGTTCAAATAAGGAACTCATGAAGTGATGGTACATAGAATCTATTAATACCCTTTATTTCACAGTAGGCTCAATAATGCTTCAGCAATTTAAGAGATTTTAAGTGAGCTAGTATGCTGTAATATTTGAATATTGGACTAAGGACCTCATAGCATGGAGGTCAAGAAGCTGGGGGACAGTGGGGGATAGCGGAGGGAACCATAGGTCAGTGTACTGCTTTGTTCCTTTACTGTGGTTGGTCAGTAATAGGATCCCATCCTATGACATTTCCATGCTCTGTCCCCAGCTTCCTCCCATTCTGTCCCTGGCTTCTTCTATGAGGAGTCAGGTGACTCTGGATTCCATCTCTTTGCACTGCTGCCACGGAGCCCTGCTGGAAGTAGCCCTGCATCATTGAATGGGCTCCAGCAGACTCCATGCCGGTAGTGTGTCAGTATCAGAGAGGAAAACATCCATGTGATGAGGTAATATGACTCTAAAGACCAAAATGGAAATCCACACTCAGTCATAGAAAGCCACTGGGCGATCTTGGGAAAATCATACTCTTTTAGCCTCAGAGGAAGGCAAATGTAAGTGCTTGCTGAAGAACTCTTGTCAAGAAATTCCTCTGTTAGATCCACCTTAGAGTCATGATAAATTGAAAATTACTTCAAGCACACAACAACAAGGCTCAGAAAGGCTTCCCCCCAAAAGTGGCTTGCAAGTTCCTTTAGTCTTAACCAGGATAGGTAAAAAATGAATGATTGTGAAAATTACCATTTAAGTGGGACAAACTTGATTGTCTTTTCATCATGCCCATTCAGGAATTAGTGCCAGATGCTGAATATGTAGATTGCTATGTTACTGCAGCCTTAGGAACATAGGAAACTGCTTAATTTGTACATCTAACCCAGAATTATCTATTCTGACATGTAACAGCTGTCCAAGATCTTAAATAGAAGCCTTTGCCATTACCTGCCACCAGATTCACTCAACTGGAGACAGCAATTATTGAATTCAAGACTGTTCATATAAAATGGTTACTCTGCCTTTGAGTTAAGGTCCTCACTCTCTCTTTCCAGTTCATTGTGAGGTGGACAGAGAATTTCAACTTCTGCAGCAACCAAGAAAAGATAGACAAACATAGGTATAAGTTGGACCTACATCTGTGTATGTCACTAATAAAATACCAGTCATTTATATTTCTCATTCTCTACTAGAAATATTCTTATTCTGGGTGAATGCAGTTTTGAATAGGTCTACTGTTTCACTTCATTACGAACAGCAAATGATACAGACTTCTTCAGGGCTTCTAGTGATAAATTACAAACTGATACTGAAGATTTACACCCAGGTATCACATTTGTTATTCTTACCTCAGCAATGAGGTCTCAACTTGGACAGCTTTCTTGTTACTCAAACCTTCTCCTTTGAGGAATGTGAACAAATTTTATGGCATATGTCACATTATACAATTAACCCATTGCCTCACAGAACAGCCCCACTAGCAAACTACCCAGTGTTCCTTTCTGTGTTGACAACTGATCTACCAAGATTCATGACTTCAGAGATGTTGGGAAAAAAGATCAGACGTTGAAAATGAATTTGCCAAGAACGATGTAAGTGTGTTCATTGAGAATGGGCAAAGGCAGCTGTGCATACTAGAGGGGCAACAGTTGGTAAAGCTGCCTGTATTTTCCAAGACAGTGACTTGTGTTTTAATTGGGGGGGGAAGTTTACAATCCAAAACCCAAACAGCAGATACACTTGAATCGCTCAACATTCATTCACCCCAAGTTCAAAATGTAATCCAATGAAAAACACAAATGTAGTTATAATTTAAGATATTGTATGGAAGTCTTAGCTTTTTTTTCAAAACATAAATTATATCAGATTATTGATCCTTTTAAAAGCTTACTCTAACAATCAGCTTTCTATCTCATTCTCTCTAACATGTGCTCATTTCCTTATGTAAAAGAATTTAACCAAAGGAAACTAGCATTTTAATTCAATTTTGCCTATAAAATATATAATTTTATTTTGTCATAATGGGTGCTTTTATTTCCAGGGTCAGATTTTATTTAAATTTCAGCCCATTAGGAACAAAAACTTGCCATTTTCTGATAAACAAAATCAGCAGGGAGGCCTCTTCAAAGTAGAAATGTATTTCCATAGACTTTTGTTCAAGCTGATCTAAATGACAGGTATATCCCACTTTTCCAATGTTTAATTTTAAAGAATCTTGGGAGGGGAAATAGAAAAAGCATGACATTTGAAACAACAAAACTAGCAATCACCCAAGCAATCCTGTGACAGGGAGATGGAAGGAATATGTGTAAAAAAGAAGTAATTTATTGCTTTGGACCACCAAAGAGGCCTAATATGAGTAATTAGCAGAAAACCATTCATTTTCTTTTATTTCCCTCCTCTGTGAGTGTTGTTTGTAGAAATGTTCAGTCCTTTTGGGATGAAGCAATTTAACCGTTTCTTTGAAGGATGTAAAATGGATTTCGAAGTACCCATTTGATTTGTGGGTG
Source organism: Anolis sagrei (assembly GCF_037176765.1). Classification (NCBI taxonomy): domain Eukaryota; kingdom Metazoa; phylum Chordata; class Lepidosauria; order Squamata; family Anolidae; genus Anolis; species Anolis sagrei. The sequence continues at coordinate 207,156,695 of NC_090021.1, read as the reverse complement.
GGAGGAAACAACACAACAAAACAACAACAACACAACACTGCAGTGGCCTTATGACTTGCTAAAACTGTTATACAGAACTGGATTTAAACCCCTACAAATTAATCATCATTTGAACCATAATATCTTAAATCTTTGAATAATTTATTATTTAATGGAATTGTAGGACTTACTCACATGAAGTTGCCATTTTATGATCACCAATAAAGCCTATATACCTGCTATCTATCTATCTATCTATCTATCTATCTATCTATCTATCTATAACGCTCTGTGCATAATGAGTACCTTAAAAACCAAAGAACCAATGAACGAAATCACACCAAATTTGGCAACAAAAGTCTCACAATACAAGGAGTGACCATCACTCAAAAAATAATGATTTTGTCATTAGGGAGTTGTAGTTGCTGGGATTTATAGTTCACCTTCAATCAAAGAGCATTCTGAACTCCATCAATGATGGAATTGAACCATACTTGGAAGACACAGAACTCCCTTGACCAACAGAAAATACTGGAAGGGTTTGGTGGGCATTGACCTTGAGTTTGGGAGTTGTAGTTCACCTACATCCAGAGAGCACTGTGGACTCAAACAATGATGGATCTGGACTAAACTTGACACAAGCACTCAATACACCCAAATATGAACACAGAGGGAAATAGACCTTGACATTTGGGAGTTGTAGTCACTTGGATTCACAGTTCACCTACAATCAAAGAGCATTGTGAACCCCACAAACGACAGAATCGGGGCAAACTTCCCACACAGAACCCCCATGACCAACAGAAAATACTTAAGGCCATCCAATCCCACTCCCTTCATCAGGGCAAGAAAACGTAATCAAAGTCCTCCTGACAAAGCGCCATCCTGCCATAGATAGATAGATAGATAGATAGATAGATAGATAGATAGAGATAGGGAGCTGTAATTGCTGGGATTTATAGTTCACCTACAATCAAAGAGTGTTCTGAACCCCACCAACGACAGCATTGGGCCAAACTTCCCACACAGAACCCCCATGACCAATAGAAAATACTCAAGGCCATCCAGAACTCTCTTCACCAGGGCAAGAAAACGTAATCAAAGCTCTCCTGACAAAGAGCCATCCAGCCATAGATATAGATAGATATGATTCACACACACAAATATAATTTCATAGATTAGAAAGGGACCCCTGAAGAAGGACAATTATATGTTGCATGTTCCAGAATAGGAAAACCAGACACTCTCCACATCAACACTGACAAAGAAACAGAAAGAAATACTGTTTACCCACAAGGATAAAGACATTACATATATTAGAAACCAACACTTTCGCACTACTTTATTTTCCAGATCACCAGACTGGGACACAACAACGCGTGGCAGGGAACCGGTAGTTATATTATATACCCTCGCCCTTATTTCTACATCCATGCAACTGCACCGATTAACCAAGCCATTGTCCTACACTAATGAGTCTGTACATCCTCATTATCCTAGCTTATCCCTCCTGCCTCCTGTCTCCCACCCAACCAAAATCACCCCCTTACTCCAAAAAGAAAAAAACAGCTATATTTTAAATCTGCTCCCATTAAATCCAGTGGCTTGAACCACTCATTTTACTCCATCTTATCCCCTTCATCTGCACCCTGACATCACTGGCATGCTGGTACAGAAGTGGAACGGTCTCATCACCTCGGTAGCAATGGGAAGATGGTTCAATATGCAGTCATTGATGGGTTTTGCCCCTGGTGAGTTTTGCCCATCATTAGCAGGATGTTGGTTATTCACAGAATGAAGGCAGACCTGTAATTGAGTGTTTCAATGCCATTTAGCCTCCTTTGTGTGATAAAGTCTCTAATACTTTTTTTTGTTTTTCACTCATATCTTGATTTTGGCTGATATTTATTTATTTATTTATTTACTATTCTTGTATACCGCTGTATCTCAAGCCCGAGGGCGACTCACAGCGGTTTCCAGACAGCAAACAGCAAAGACAATAAAAACAGCAATAATTAATATGCAAAACAGTTAAATTACACATTTCCATTACTAGCTAATAAACCATCATCAATACACAGTTATCACAATCGCCTCATCATCCAAGCGTGATCCAAATACGTCGTCCATTGTTCCGTTCCTATGTTCAAATTACCAGAATTGCACTGAATTACTCAAACGCCTGCACAAACATCCAGGTCTTCAACTTTCTACGGAATGTCATGAGAGATGGTGCCAGCCTAACATCTACAGGAAGGGCGTTCCACAGCCGAGGAGCCACCACCAAGAAGGCCCTATCCCTCGTCCCCGCCAACTGTGCTTGAGAGGCTGGCGGGATCGAGAGCAGGGCCTCCCCGGAAGATCTCAAAGTCCGGGTGGGTTCATAGGCCGAGATGCGGTCAGATAGGTATCTTGGGCCGGAACCGTTTAGGGCTTTATAGGCCAGTACCAACACCTTGAATTGGGCCCGGTAGCAAATCGGCAGCCAGTGGAGCTGGTGCAACAGGGGGGTTGTGTGCTCCCTGCGCTCCGCTCCTGTTAGAATCATGGCTGCCGTGCATTGGACTAGTTGCAGCTTCCGGGCCGTCTTCAGGGGCAGCCCCACGTAGAGAGCGTTGCAGTAGTCTAGGCGGGATGTGACAAGAGCGTGTACCACCGTGGCCAAGTCAGACTTCCCAAGATACGGGCGCAGCTGGCGCACGAGCCTGAGCTGTGCAAATGCTCCCCTGGTCACTGCCGAGACCTGGGGCTCCAGGCTCAGCGACGAATCCAGGGTCACACCCAAGCTGCGAACCTGTGTCTTCAGACTAAAACAGATCAAAGTCAGTCACAACCCTCTGTTAATGAAGGATAGGTCAGCATAAACATCCTATGAAGACTTTTAAAATAATATTATGGGCAAATAACCCATAACACTGTTTTGCTGTAACAGATCTGTGTTTCAATTAAATACCAATACATTGTTCCATAAAAAACAAAAAGACCAAGGAAATTTACAGCATTCCATCTAATTTGGTGCTACAGTCTATGGCATGCCTTGCAGTATTAAAATGTCAAAATAGAAGGGAAAAAAAGGTGCTATATCCCCAGGACAAACATGTGAAAGCAGCCTGAAAAAGCTTTCAGAAGATACTCTGGAATTAAGGAAGCCCAATCATGAATGTAATATTATGACTTTTGCCCCTAGTTTCTGGCAAGGATGTGAAGAATATTTATGAGTCTATGACATCCTGACAACTAACGGGAACACAATTACAAAGTTCTTCACACTGTACAAAAAATATGTTGTTTTTTTCTGCAGAGAACACAGTTGTTCTTCGGGCAGAACCTCCTGCACTGGAAAGAGTGTGTGGGAATCTCCTACTCAGTAGACAACTGTTTCCACTATGGAAATAAACTTATTATTATTATTATTATTAACTTTATTTGTACCCCGCTAGCATCTCCCAAAGGACTCGATGCGGCTTACACGGGCCGAAGCCACAAAACACAATACAATAGAAAACATAACACAGCGATAAACAAAGCAAATCAAATAATTAAGCAAAATAACCACAATGACAATACATCAAGACACTATTAAAACTGGTTCGGCCAGTGCAATGGGGTACAGGGTTAAAAGTGCTGAGATGGCAGGAGGAACGTAGGATTAAAGTGTGGTGTGCAGCAATGTTAGTTGTGCTAAAGTGCATCTAGGACTTGGGATGGGGATTCCTAATCTGCGAAGGCACATCGGAACAGCCAAGTTTTTAGGTTCCTTCTGAAAACTGCCAGAGTAGGGGCCTGACGAAGCTCTTTTGGAAGGGCATTCCAGAGTCGGGGGGCCGCCACAGAGAAGGCCCTGTCCCGCGTCCCCACCAAGCGCGCTTGCGACGTAGGTGGGATAACGAGCAGGGCCTCCCCAGATGACCGGAGCGAGCGTGTGGGTTCGTAGATGGAAATGCGGTCACGCAGGTAGGGTGGTCCCAAACCGTTCAGGGCTTTGTAGGTGAGCACCTGCACCTTGAATTGGGCTCGGAAAATAAATGGCAGCCAGTGGAGCTCCTTGAACAAGAGGGTTGACCTCTCTTGATAATGAGCTCCAGTTAGCATCCTGGCTGCTGCCCGCTGGACCAATTGTAGTTTCCGAGCCGTCTTCAAGGGCAGCCCCACGTAGAGCGCATTGCAGTAATCCATTCTAGAGGTGACCAAGGCGTGGACCACCCCGGCCAGATCCGCCTTCACAAGGTACGGTCGCAGCTGGCGCACAAGTCTCAGTTGTGCAAAGGCCCTCCCGGATACCGCCGACACCTGAGCCTCAAGTGTAAGCGAAGAATCCAAGAGGACACCCAAACTTCCTACATAATATACAAGATATTTGTGTAGAAAACCTTTGAGCATTTCTTTGCTAGGTGAACTGGTTGAAAAGCAGAATCCATGTAGGGAATGTGAAGTTTGCTAGGGATGGGCCATACACATGCACTTCTTGCAAGAATCCCAGTTGGCTTGGTGCCTCCCTCCCCCCTCCCCCCTCCCCTTAGGTCATTTTGCAAGCAACTGTGTGCAGTCAGTCCCAAGCAAGCCTCTGTAGACAAGAAAAAGTGATCAAAGAGTGGATTCCTTGTGAATATAATGGACCTCACCTGTATTTTGCAACCATCTAGAGAGTAGAATGTCAAAAAATAATTCAATTAAAGTCAATATGCTACATGCTCTGATACTTCCAATATCAGGGATATCATCTTTCGGCAGTAGGAAAGAACTATCACCTTCTTGTTCTGGTTTAGGAAAGCCATTTGAAATTGTGGGGATTTAATGTTTTTACCAGCTCTCAGTAAACCTATTCATTGGCTTTAGGCAAGTTACTCTCTCTCAGCCCTATATCTGCAAAGTGCTGGAACTATAATATTGAATGAATTAAATTCAATATTATAGTTCCAGCACTATTATAGTTCCAGCAAATTTCTCTAAAGACCTCAAGCCTTGTTAAGGTTGCCATATCCTAAAGAAAGTCAAAAACATTGAAAGCTCAGGAGAGCCCATGAGGAAACTTGGAGGAATACATAAATGAAGTGCAGTATCTATAAATTAAATGCATCAAGACAATGAGATCTGGTCAAATCTGGACTTCCCTGTTTTTCCTCCACCATCTCATTGTTGTACCACCCAGCCAGAAAGGGTTTCTGCAAACTTGAAAGCCTTGCAAAATTTTGTGACAATTTAATTTATCCAAATAAAGGTCTTTTCCAACTATAGAATGTTGTTATTGCTGTTTTTTCATGGATCAACATGGTTACTTCTCTTTTTATGCTTGTATGCTTTTCCTTTCCAATACCAAGAACAATGCAGGAAGTTAAAGAGCGAGGTTGCTATTGAGTATTTGAATGAAATTCATGTTCACTCAATGGCAATTGTGCTTCAGTGTCTGTACGAGAAGGATTACATTGCATCTGGTGAAGGAAATTAAGGATTAACATGTGTATTATGCCAGAAAAACATTATAGGAAAACTGTCAGTTTTATTTTACAAGGAAATAATCCTTTAAGTCTCTTAGGACTGAACAAAATCTTTAGGCCTCCCCCTACTTCATTTCCCTCTCATGGAATGCCCAGCACTTTAAACTGCCATTTATGAACACTGACCATTTGCATTAACATCTGAGAACTGTGCTAGTCCTACCCATTCTAACAATTAATTTAAACCAGAAGCATTATTTTAGAAGTTATTCACCTTTGGGGATTGTGCATTAATTTGTCCTATAAAAAGAAAAGGGGGGTGAAATTAGGAATGAAACATTTGATCTATTTGCCCTTTTCATATTGAGTGTCCATGATTAAAGTTTCACCTGAAGAATATTTTATTTTATTTCAATGCATTAACTTAAACAGGAATACTGTGCAATAAATAAAATATATTTTTATTTATTAATTGACTACTGGGACTCTTATTTTAAACACTTCTATATTTTCTCTCTATTCTCCAAAAATGTATTCACTTCAGTCTCTTTATTGTTGTTAACCAACATATATCTCTTGCTATCATGTCAGTTACTGTGGCCAAAATCAGGGGTTCTGATTTGTTTTACAGCATAAAGAAATAGGAAGCTTAAATCCTTTCCGCTTTTTCTATTGCCCTTATAGGTTGGGATCAGTGGTTCCCAACCTTTTGGCCTCCAGGTGTTTTGTACTTCAACTCCCAGAAATCCCAGCCAGCTTACCAGCTGTTAGAAATTGTGGGAGCTGAAGTCCAAAACAACTGGAGGCCAAAAGGTTGGGAACCATTGCTCTAGAGCTCCCCAAAACGCATTTCCTCCTGTACAAACTTCTCTGGATCTCTGTTTCTCGGGCTCTTCCTTTTTCCTCCAATTATAGTACTCTGTAGCACTTTGTTTCAGCTCACATAGTTTGATGGCAGATAAGGTCCTGCAGAATTATCATTGGCCTGAAATAGATAAAGCTTATTAATAAAGCTGTTTGAGTGAAAGAAACAGGAGAGAATACACAACACAATTGCCTCAGCAGAGAGAAACGGAAGGAGTTGTACCTGTCCTTATCAGTATTTTTAAAAGCCTTTTGTGCCAGCCTATTTAACATGAATTTCAAGAACAGGCCATGATTGTAGCTTTTTAAACCTAGGTCAGGGTGGGTTTTCTCTTATCCTGAGTGTTTCTAATAAAAGCAGCAGTAAATCCCCACATATGTTGTGTTGTCTCAGTTTCTTCTATACTTTTGGGCCATCCCCACTGATGAAGTGTTGAACAGGGGCATCTTTTGCTACAGAAGTTTTCTTCTGACCTTCCTTCCTTTATCATATTTCTGGTTACCAGGTTAAACATTTGCTCTGGACTGTATTCACAGCATGGTCATTTCTTTTTCCTTTCATGACACCTTTGCACTAAGGCTATAAATGCTGTAAAAAAAAACCCTATCAGAACAGAAACAGGGGTGTTATGAGATAACAAGAAGTGAAGAACTATTGAGGGGGTGGAGAAAATGATGAGAAGGGAAGGCAACTCCTTCCACACCATAGTTAATCACACCTGAAGCAGGAAATGTCCTGGTATGTTTAGGACATGACTGGTGAGACCAGAAAATTTTCATAGGGATTTTTCAGCAAAGAATATTCAGAGTTGATTTTTCCAGTTCCTTCCTCTGAAATATAGTTTATAGTATTTGGTATTAACTGGTTGTCTCCCATCCAAGTATTAAAGAGGGCTGACTCTATTTAACTCTGAAGATAAGTGCCTTTAGGGCAGTGGTTCTCAACCTGGGCTCCCCAGATGTTTTTAGCCTTCAACTCCCAGAAATCCTAACAGCTGATAAACTGGCTGGGATTTCTGGGAGTTGTAGACCAAAAACATCTGGGGACCCCAGGTTGAGAACCCTGCTTTAGGGTATTTAGACCCAGGATTGTGAAATCCAGAAACAGAATACCCAACTTGTACCAGAATTATTCTCCCTTTTAGATAAAAATTAAATTTCTAATTACGTGAAGAGAACCTCTGCTTTCATTTAAAACAAAGCAGGTCTTGAATGAAGACAAGGCAAAGCACATCCTTACTATAAAACTGAGGAAGTTTATAGAGCCCCCTCCTTTCTTCAGCATTAATCCTAGGAAATGTTTCCTCTTCTAATTCTATTTTGCTTTAGACATGTTATGGCATTATGCATCAGCCCCTGTCTCAGAAGAGGATTTGTATAAACTCGGGATAGATGCTCAATAGTGAATTCTTCCCTAGGCCAATCAAGTCAGTCTATATTTTTTTAATCCTGAAGTTTAGAACAGTGGCCATTTCTCAAAAGGGCAATCTTTATGCAAAAATGCAACCCATCTTGCCATTTGGAAAAGCAATGAAATTATTTGCATTCTCACTTCATCTTAATAATTAAAAAATATTACACGCACAAAATATATGCATTACAAAATGCTTGTCTTAAGTAATTAATGTGTAAGTGACAAAGCTAAGGCAGTATACTGTCCAAGGCATGAAATTAAACCCATTCCCCATTTCAAGATAAATGTCCTGTGCTTGTAACTTCTCTGTATGTGACTTAAGTATTCAGCAGAATGCTATTCATTTTTGGAAACCCATGACAGTCTATAACCATGAGGGAAATCTGGTTCTAGTCAGCTTTTGCATTTAAATATTACTTGGAAATTCATGTTCCCTTTCACGTCATCTGTGTGTGCAGTCCTGACAGCATCAAGATAGACCTGGGGATTTCTCAGTTCCACAGTGAAGAGAATTACAAGGCAGAAAAATAATTACAGAACTCCCCTAGCATTCATTTATATGTACTTAAGTTAAAAGTAATAGAATAGGACTGTGTTTCCTACAGAAAGGTATAAGTCTACCCATAGCATTAAAGTTGAATATATCACATTTATCAAACCAGTATATGTGTGCTATATTTTTTATATTGTTTCATGTTGTAATCATTATCACCATCACTATCTTTTATTTTCTCCAATGTCTACAGGATCCCAGGGTACAGTGAAAATATTTTTTAAAAGCTTACCTTACACACTTATGTATAAGTCTAGAAGTTTTAGTCAGAAAATCAACCCCAAAAACCTGGTTGACTTATGGGTCAATGGAAGTACAGTACTTACAGAAAGTTATCCTTCTCTGAAAAAAATGGCAAAACGCAAAAGCTTACCCCATCCTAGGAGAACCTAACCTGACCTTATCTGCTCTCTCCATTGTGGTGCCACTTCTGGCCTTCCTGAAAGCATGGATAAGGAAAAGGCAGTGGCAGCAGCCAGAAGCAGCTGGACCCTAAGGTAGCATTGTTATATTTCCCCTCTTTATGGAATTACTCTTTACTTATTCATGGGTTATATAAAAATCCATAATTTTGGCCCCATAACTTGCCCTTGATTTATACATGAGGTCAACCTGTACATGAATACTATATATGGTATTTGCTCTCAGCTGCTTGTTTAAAGTTTTAAACTATTCAGCACAAAGAACATTCTAAGCCAAAATGACATTGAGCCAAGCATTGAAAGCAATTTTTTTTACTGATACATAGATTGACATATGGTTTGAATCTGGCATCTAATAGTTGGAATTGTATTGAATAATCCCAAATAGAGGAGACCATTTGAATAATTTGTTGAATAATCAGTCAATAGTTAAATTGAACTGATTCAATAGTAGGCCTGTGTCTTCAATTAAAAATAAATGTTTCAATACTCATTACAAAATTAAGGGGGGGAGGGGGAAATTGTTTCTAAAGTTTTTCCAAAATTGGACAGCATCTGTATCATAACTATAACAAGTTAACTACTTTTTGTTACTTTTTCTTAAGTGATTAATTGTACCAATGGGGAAACTTCAAGGGTGCCTTTTTGTCATTGAAACATGTTGTGATTATAGAACATATTTCTCACTGTTAGCTTATCAAGTTTCAGAATATTTCACTCATCCACAGATTTTGGGGAATTTTCAAAGTTCTTACAAACAACATTTTTTTAAAAGAAAGCTACAAGAACTATCTCCTTGATTTTTCTATAAATGACACAAGATAACAGGGAATCACCCCCCCCCCCCCCCCAGTTTCAGAAATACTCATACATCTACTGGGTTTTGTTTAAAAAAAACCAAAAATTACAAAAACATTTTTTAAACAGCCACAACAGTTATCTCATCAAATGTCTCTCATATTAACCAACAGAATTTCAATATAGGATTTTTCCCACTAGCCCAGCACTGATTTACTTACTTGTATTGACGTATCAGTCCGTCCTCCTCTTCACAGATTCAACAATTTGGAAATGGACTATGATAAGCGGAATGAATTTATTAATTACGGACTTGGCGAAACAATGGCCACCAGGCTGGATTTTTATTGTATTAATGTAATGTTTTAACTGTTTATAATTATTGTTACTATGTATTTTATTGTGTTGAATTATAGGCATCAAACGTTTGCCAGTTGGAAGCCTCCCTGAGTCCCCCTTAGGAGGTTGAGAAAGGCCGGGTAGAAGTACCCGCAATAAATAAGTAAATAAGTAAATTGGAACTTTGGCTGCTGCTAGGAGGGGAAAATCTTTCCCGTATCCTAACTGAAGCTTTCTGATGCTGAGTAGAATTCTGGGAAATGTAGTTTAGGGCAGGGCCTTTTGAATTCTCTGCCACAAGGCTCCTTGCCTTCCAAAACTGCATTTCCAGAATTCTGTTCTCTCTGTCTCTTTCCCAGTTCACTCAGCTTTGTCCCACCCTGCTACTTTCCTCTTCTCGTGGCAAAAGACTATTCATTTAAAAAGGAATTGCAGCCTTTTTGGCTTCCCCTTGCTTGCGCTGAAAATGAAACTGACTTTGATAGGCTTTGGAGCATTACATAATTCAAATGAAAAAGTATTTGGTGAGTTTTGATTCTTCAGTCTTTGCATGGACCTCCCCCCCCCCCCCATGTTTCTTAATATCTGTTCATATATATAAAACATACAGATTAGATATGACTTACTAATTAAAAACAAAGATTTGCACACCCCTATTCAATAGCATTAGTCTAGTGGAGTCTAATAATAGGCCAAAATGTGCTGACAGCAACCAGGAAAGTCTCTTTCAAGCTATGTGTTTTGGATGCTGTGGAAGAGGAAGGTCCTATAGAATTCGGGTTAGGCCAATAAGTGGAAATGGGAGTCAGGGTTATTGCAGAAGGTCTTGCCATGTCTTAACAGTGACACACAGGAATCTGCCAAGGCATCTTTATGATCTGCACAATGACTAAATAAAGATGTATGATATAAGTCCAACCTTGTTGTTGTTGTTGTTGTTGTTGTTGTTGTTGTATGCCTTCAAGTCATTTTCAGCATATGACAAGGCTCAGGCGACCCTATCACAGAGTTTTCCAGTACATTTCCAGTTAATCAAACAGTCTCTAGAGTCATAGTCCGATGCTCAAACCACTACATCTCTTATCTCATCAAATTCACTAGCAAGATGCTACCCTCCCTTGTATTTTCTCTTCAGGGAGTCTACATGACTGAAATTTTTTAAACCTCACATTTCTTTGATTCCTTTCTGTATATACTCAGACACACTCATCCCTCCTATATCTCAGATGCACACATTCTCAAACATGTATGTATGCACACATCTCAGTAGACCCACAATCACAAACAATATTTCAAACAAACATCACATCGAAACTATATTTTCTGTGCAGAAAAGAACATTGTGTAGAAAATAATATTTATCCAAATAAAATGTTTTCTATACAAAATATCCACATGCAGATTTTGTGCAAAAGAAAACTCGACTTGCATCAATTTTGTTGCACTAAGACAGTAGTTTGGAGGGGGGGCTACACTAATGGTACATCTACACTGACACTATAATGCAGCTTAGAATCAGTTTCAAAGAAACTGGTTTCACAGATGTGATTATTATATTCACAGGTCTGGAAATGGTTTAAGGCCAGGTATTAATAATGGAATCTGGCCTCAAACTGGTCTCTAGGTATCTTTTTCCATTTCCTGGAGAGATGCGCACTAGCACTCCAGAGTCACAGGAGATGGGGGGGGGAAGGGGGGGAAAGTTACAGGAATGGAGGAAATCAGTTACCCTTCTTAGAGGGTCAGTTATCCCCCTGGTAGCCAGCCAAGTCCTTGGGGCATTTCTTTTAATCCTACAAAGTGCTCTTGGGGGTCCACAATGCGGTCCACATTCTGCAGAACCAATTTCTCCCTGGGATCTGGGATATTTTGGGATCTACTGCAACTCATTAAATGACTCAACATGGAGTTTCCTGCAATTTTCTTTAATATGGGGTGTTAATCCATGCTGCAGCATGCTTTGGCAGTGTGTGTTCTGTGGCCACCACAGTTTCAGGTCAGCTAGGAGCTGCATTAAATCAGTGTAAATGGCTCCTATGACAACAAATGTGGGAAAACGATGATATCAGGATAGCAGTAAGTTGCCTATTACAGTGGACAGAAGAGAAGAAAGACAGGTGAGAACTAGAATTATACTGAACAATCCTCACTGAGTTACTTGGGACTTGCTTTCAGGTAACTGGATATATGAAGACATGGTTAGCTGTCATTTTGAAGCAGTTGCCTATTTAATCTAACACATCATTGAGCCCTAAGAGTCATTTCCATCGATATGCACATGATTGGATAAGAGTTGATAATGTAATGAAGTAATATATGCAACTCATGACTTAGATACTTCTCAGCGCCTATTGTATCTGAAATGCCAGATTTCTATTATCCAAAATTCTCAGGAAAAATGTTCTCTATTACTGCAGCTGAAAATCCTCAGCTTTTACATAGTATCTTTTTCTTGCAGTAAGATAAATCTCAAGAACCTACAACGCATCAAAATGTGTCACAGCAAAACCAAAGTGCAACACAATATTTTTAACTGGAGCCATTTTTGTTTCCCTTCTTTATTAATCAGAACATATGTTGTTATTACTAATCATTTATATTTTCCCATACATTTCAATAAACTCTTTCCTCTGTCTTTCTGCTGACTTGAACTGGGTGAATTATTCACACTGAATAAATTATTCAGCCAAATGTAGGCCCTTTTCTGTTCACAAATTATCTGTGAGTAGTCTTTATTTTTTATATAAAAAAACTTCTGTTGGTAATTCCACAAATAATTAATTTGAACATGTTTTAGCCTATGGCTAGCTTGTGAACCATTCACCTTAACAAACCAGAAATTCACTATTTCTCATGCACTATTTATGTTCTATCTACACACACACACACACACACACACACACACACACACACACACATATATATATATATATATATATATACACACACACACACACACATACATACATACATACATACATACACGCAATGGCACCTGTCCCCACACTACATAGATCTTAAGGCTGAAGTACTTCGAAAATGAATGAAGCGGTGCTTTGTTGCAATAATTACTTTCAATCACAATGAAACTCAGAAGCAGACATCTCTCCTGCAAAACATTTAATGCTAATAAGACTTATTCATTCAATCAATACTTAGAACATGAAAAATAATTTCGTATTCATTACCTAATGTTTGGATTTTAAATGTGTGCATATGTATGTTGGTGTTGAGACTAAATAACCATGAGTAGCACTTTATGAGAAAAAGAGAAAGCGAACAAAGGGACTATGCCTATGTGACAGGGTTTTCAATATTTCTTTTCTTCTCCATGCCACCCATAGAATGTGTGTGTGTGTGTGTGTGTGTGTCATCTGGCTTCTAATATACACTACAGGAGAAGAGAACCAGAGTATGATAGAGTTTAGAGAGACCAAGCCCAGGAGGATCACATTCAAATGTCTAATGAATCACTGGGCTCACATTTGGCCCACACATTTATCTTTCTAGGGACCATGTCAGATGGATTTACGGCTCATTTCCCATGTGCTTTGAAAACGGAGCCCCACGGAGGCCATCACATGGTATGATCTGTAGGGTTCCATTTCTATAGCCTCTGGGAAAGGAGTCCTACAACCATCTTCAGGAATCAGGTGTTATCCAAGTCCAAAGGAAGAAAAGGTTGTTGCCAGTAAATTCCAGGTTGTTGCCAGTAAAAAAAAAAAATGTCTGTAAGTGAAGTTGAGGAGCTTTGTGTTCCTTCAAGGAAGGTGGGGTAAAAATATAATAAAACAATAGAAACAGATATATAATTATGTGTGCAGCAAATTAGAGTCCAATATTGCCGCTTTCATAACCCCCATGATAGTTCAACTTCCCAATGACATTTTCTTTCTGTTAATTCTCTTTAATTTTGGCCAATAGTGAGACCCCTTCTCCCCCTTCACCCATTTTTGTCTCTGCCCACTCAATGAAGACTGTCTCACTACAGATCTCAATATAAATGTGTGGAATTTCTAGCAATATATCAATAAATAAAGAAATGTTAGCAGGAGAATGCCTCAAATAGCACACCTGTACCTAGAACGCTCTTCACAGCAATAATTGAATAATGTATTTTGAGTATATATTTGGATAAGCTATAACATGGGGGGGGGGCATAGTATCATGAGTGAGATGCCTTGAAGGCGTGGCTTTCATTTTTCTCATTTATTCAAGTCAATATATTTAATGATAGGCAATTATAAAAACACCACCAATGCAATTATTCACTAAATAAATGATTATGTTAAAATAGAAAAATACAGACTTCCCTGGTGAAAATATCAATATGTGCACTTTAAAACTTCAATAGATTTTTGTTTGTTGGTTGAAGTAACAACAGATTTCCATGGATTAATGTATAGTGTAAATGGAAATTTTAAAATAACCACCATGATTTAAAAAGAAATGCAGAGTATCTCACTGCGGTGGAGAAGACTATGACCAGGGGATCTCTATGTGCCCTCAGTCTGTTGTCTAAGTATTACTTGCTGATGGACAAATGTCAGTGTGCCTCTTTATCTTTAAACTGGACTTGGACTAGACAGTTCTTTAAATGGAAGCATCTTTAATTTGAGGGCTGTTGTCTGACAGCCCTTCAGATAGGTGAATGCTCTCAGCAAGGCAGACCCTGTTGTCAGAAAGCTGCTAAACCTACTATCAATTTTAAATGATTTATCTCTGCACTGCTCACCATACTGAGCTCATTCTACTCAGCAGCGCAAGATGTCCTTCACTTGTCAATTCAGAGGCACAGCTGTAAGAAGAAAACCAGTCTTGATCAATCAGAGGGACATATCTCATTTTGTCTCCTCCTACCCACTGTTCCCTCTCTCCATTGCATCCAGTGTGTTGTGGGAAAAACACAAGAAGATCAGGCCTATCTTATCCAGCTTTCTATTCACCTATGAGAAGCTCACCAACAGGATAGGAACACAACTAAACTCTCCATCACTCATCTCACAGTTAATGTACAGAGACATAGTTGCTGATGGACCAATGTCAACTCTTAATCTACTACTGCTGATGCTAAAGGCAATTTCTGACCTATGGGGACAACCCCCCCCCCCACTCTCCGGCCAATGTGCAGAACCAATATGATGTTGTTTCTTGACAACCCCAGGACAAAGCTGCTTGGCTTTGCACATCTGGCCACAAACAGGACTAGGTTGGTATTAGAAGATTAGTTATAGAAGCTCCTACTGCTAAGCCTGCTAAAAGGAGTAGGTTTCCTGCCGCTTAGGTTAATTGAGCATTATAGTTAGCTTTGCATTACAAGAGCATTCCCTTCCACAGTGGAAGACATTGCATGTCAGAAATGCATTCCCGCCTTTGTAGAAGGGAGCTCAACCTTTGACACACATACACACACACTTGACACATACACACATATATACATACACTCCAACAGAAAAGTTTCGAATCTGCCACATAATCCGCACAAACAAGTACCTTCATTTTTTAAATTAGTCTAAGGCCATTTTCCTTTTACTGTTGTATAAACAGAGAATTGAAGGGTAAAATAGTTAAAACTTAATGCTATAGTGCTAATGTGGCTTTTAAATCACGTCAGCAGCAATCACTGCATTATAATTAACAATTTATTGAACCAGCAATAAAATGAACATCACATTACTTCTTAAAGCAGCAGAATAAAATGGCTAATAAATAGCATAAGCCAGACAAATTGCAGAGTAATAGAAATTTTCTTAAGATTTATGGTGTGCAGAAAGATGGATGTGCTATTAGTAGAAGCTCCACTACTTGACAAAATTCTTCAGCAAAGACATAGTTACCAGGCGTGTCAGAGTTCACAAGTCTAAGTGGTTTATCCAAATCTCAACTCACTCCCATTACAGTGGGAAATACTCATTACCAGGCTTTGAAAATGCAAGTGATGTGTACATTTGCCAAGATTCAAACTGCTACTGCCAGAAAGATACTAAAATATTTTACAAACTGTCAAATAACAAGTCTGCTCGCTTAATCTGATTTTTAATCTAGAGGGTTTTTAAAAGAGTATTTCTTCAGAATTTTAAAAGAGTATTTCTTCAGCAAGCACTAAAATCATAGGCCCAGATGTAGTTCAGCCTTGATTTGGAAGAAGATGCAACTGGTATTAAGATTAAAAAGAAAACTTAAAAAGGGGAAAAACACTGCTGGATTGATTTTCATCCAATTAGTAGATTGGATAATCAAATGATGAGTTTATGCATTAAATTCATGGCATAGTTATTAGTTCAATAAAGTTGGGTCCCATGCCACACAGCCATAGGATCTGTAAAAAGCAGTAATATGGGATGGGCACATGAGAAAAGTGCTCTACTGTAGAGCAAGGAAAGTATAACAACAATCTCACACTAAGAAGATATTAATGATACAGTTTGGGGGCTTCTTCTAATATGCCATAGATAATGATGGGCTTGTCTGTCAGCTTTAGGTTTCTCTTTCCCCCAGTGTTAAATTCAATTCAACCAGGGCTTGATCCAATCAAATTTAAGATTTAAAGAAGGTTGTCATGGAAATTGTTATGTTTTTTCTGTTAATTTCTCCTAATATATTATTTTATATACATTTTGTATAGATTTTTGCAAACATTTTTGTTAATATAAACATTTTTGTGCAGTTTCCACTAATACAGGGGTTCTTAAACTTTTTTTTTGTTCCGTGGACCCTCCTTGTCAGTCAGGAGAAAACCATGGACCCTTTCTCAGAATGTAGTGGCAGATAGTTTTGTGACACTAAGCATCAGAATGCCTTTAAATTTTAGGATTATTCAAAATTACATTTTACAACTTTCCCACAGTTTTAGTAACTGATAACCCAATATCTGTTCAAACAGTAATTTTTGATAAACATTTAGAAATTTGAATTATCCCATGGTATCATAAAACCATTTCTGTCATCTTTACCAGCCTTTTTACAAGCAAATATCCACTGCACCCTACATCAAAATAAAAAAAAACATTCAAAGTCCATACTATACTCTGTGTGTGTGTGTGTGGGTGTGGGTGTGTGGGTGTGGGTGTGTGGGTGTGGGTGTGTGTATTCAATTCAAGCTCACAGATCTGAAATTTTTGCACAATATATCTATGTTTTAGACACCAGTTTATAGTGTAATTGTTGTTTTAATGTTGTGTGTTTCATCAACTTTTTATGATGATGTTTTATGATTTATTGTTTATAATGTCTATTTGCTTTGTTAATTATTCAGTGTTGTTAGCCACCCTGAGTCCTCATGGGGAGATGGGGCAGGATACAAAGTTTTGATTGATTTATTGAAATCAAAATTCAATGAATTTGGGAGGATTGCTGGATTTTAGTTAGCACCTTGAACTGAAAGTACAAATTTAGTCAAGTTTGTAAGCCAAACATGAACTTTGCTGTGCTGGCAGTAATTCAGCCACCAACACAAAATGGCTGCGCCAGTCTTCATCAAGAAAAAAAGACTCAAAATAACAACTGCTGTAGAAAATAATGATTGCCACCTCTGTCTCACATAAAACCACACTGTGGAAAATAATCTTTCAGGATGTTGTTAGGCTTTTTGCTTTTACTTTAGGAGGATTTTTGAAGCAGAAGATTCAGAGTCCATTATTCACTTAAACCTGCAGAAAGGGTGTTTGCTACCCCAATTTCTGTAACTAATTAGCACATGAACTAATCAGCATGAACAAGGTTAAAGTCTTCATATTTAAAATGAAATAGGATCATCAAATATTCATCAAACATTTCCAGGTTTGAATCTACATTTTTTAAGTGAAATACATAGTTAATTCTTGGACTAATTAGTTGCTGAAAATTGCTGTGGCTGGTAATGATAAGAATATATAGCCTTCTTTAATGATGTATTACTTTATAAAGTCAGAAGATAAACTATGATTAACATACCGGATAACATTTTGATGATTACTCAATTAGATGAACACTACGATGTATTTGAAAATGGCAATGATCCTGATTTGATCATTTCAAGCAGAGAATTAGAGCCAGGAGCAATTTCAACCTTATTATGCCTGGGATCAGAAAACAGATCCCACTGTATGAATGCAAATTTTGCAGGGACTTTAGTGGATGTTCTCGGCAGTTGTTACTTCAGAATCCTATGTGTCCAAATACATATAACTGGCAAACTACTAGAAAGACACTGATATAAACTACACAGGACAAAGACTATTCCCTGGAGAAGACATCCCAGGTCTGAGCTGAAATTTCCCCAGGCATCTAGAGATACTCAATAGTTAAGAAAACATTGCCCAGGATCTGTTTATTCCAGCATCTAATTTTGGTGGTGCCCACCTGAGCAGAAATAGGCCAATGTCCCAAAATGGTGGAGAGGTTCCTGTATATAGAATTTCAGACAGTTTACCTGAAAGAAAGGGCACAGTTCACTACTTCAATCAATCAATAGCTACTTCCTGCTATTGAAAGGTCATTCTACTTCTTCCAACCTTTATTTAATGTCTCTACTCTGCACTCTTCATCATATTTTAGAATATAAGTATGTATTTACCTTGCTGTGTGAAGAAGATTGCTGCAGATGTGTAATCCACCACAATGCTAAATATACAATAGGCTATATTATCTTCTATAGAGACACTGGAGCATTGCAGAACACCCAAATACCTGGGAGTCACTCTGGACCATACCCTGACCTACAAGAAGCCCTGCCTGAATATCAGGCAAAAAGTGGGCGCTAGAAACAATATCACACAAAAGCTAACTGGCACAACCTGGGGATCACAACCAGACACAGTGAAGACATCTGCCCTTGTGCTATGCTACTCTGCTGCTGAGTACGCATGCCCAGTGTGGAACACATCTCACCACACTAAAACAGTAGATGTGGCTCTTAATGAGACATGCCGCATTATCACAGGGTGTCTGCACCCTACACCACTGGAGAAATTACACTGTTTAGCCGCTATCGCACCACCTGACATCCGCCGGGAAGTAGCAGCCAATAGTGAAAGGACCAAGGCAGTGACATCTCCAGCCCATCCCCTGTTTGGATATCAGCCAGAACGTCAATGACTTAAATCAAGAAATATTTTTCTAAGATCTACAGAGACACTTGCTGGAACACCTCAGTAAGCAAGAGTCCAAAAGTGGCAGGCTCAAACCCAGAACCTCAATCAATGGCTGATATCAAATGAGAGACTTCCCCCTGGGCACACAGAAAACTGGGCAACTTGGAAGGTGCTGAACAGACTACACTCTGGCACCACGAGATGCAGAGCCAACCTTAAGAAATGGGGCTACAAAGTGGAATCCACGACATGCGAGTGTGGAGAAGAGCAAACTACAGATTACCTGCTTCAATGCAACCTGAGCCCTGCTACATGCACAGTGAAGGACCTTCTTATCGTAACACCAGAGACACTCCAAGTGGCCAGCTACTGGTCAAAGGACATTTAATCAACTACCAAGCTTGCAAACTTTGTGTTTTGTTTGGTTGTTTGATAAAAAAGGCAGTACAACTGTTTGTTCTGCTCCTGACACGATAAATAAAATAAATCTTCCATATTGGTAAATAATGATGAATAGCAAATATATGTTTGGACAAAATTAGAATTTAAAATAATTACAGACAGATCAGTAGTGCCCTAAATATTTCCAATGGATATCAGCTGTTGTAAAAGGACTATGGAAAGGGCTTGAGAAGTAATTGGGCATTGAAGGTGGAATGAAGATGGAATCTACTTCAGGGTTAGGAATAGACATTGTTGGACTATTAAGTCACATGGCACATTCAACTTAAAAAAACAAGATGAAAACAGAGGGTTTTTTTGTTGTTTTTTTTGGTTTTTTTTGCTTTTCATGGAGATGTGGGCAGGCAATGTGTACGCACAATTAAAGCTTCTTGAGGTATAAGAATGCTTGCAGACTACATTCCAAAACAGAGCTAACAGAGCTAATGGCCTATTTTCAGGACATCTATATCTCAAATCCATACAATCCCCACAACATTCATTGTTGAAGATCTAGACACATGTGGCCAAGCAACATAGAGTGTTGTCAAGATGGGAAAAGTTATCAGTGAGGAAGAACACACTAAGTAGAAGTAGCTGCAGCAGTTTCCTATAAGACTTTGCCTCTTTTCATCCTCATTATAGAAATGGTAAAACTCTACTTTCAACACTGACACTTAGCAGAAGGCAAATAGTGATTATGTTAGCCAGGGAAGGTTTCAAGCCTGTTATTGTCCATAGTGTCCTTGATGTAAATAAGTAATTTGAAGAACACAGTCCTGATTGTAGTTGGAGTAAAATGAAGTTTGTTTCTGCTTAGAAACCTTGGAAAGTTACTTTTTAGAATAATACGGCTCAGTTATAGTTCTGAAAATCCTGCCCTAAAATAAATAGTTACAAATCAGCCCTCCACATTAGCTAAGGACTGTGAGGCCTGTACCTCAGCCACATAAAAGGGAAGAGCCAAATTCATTTGTTAAACTAAGAGTAAAAGAATACCAAACAAAGAGACAATCATTCTACTAGAGATGTGCAAAAAGGCAGAAATACATTTCAGATTTCATTCGGATGCCCCCCTTCTATTTCAAAAAGATTTGGAAGGAGCTGTTTCAATTTGTAAACAGAATTCCAACATTTCATTATTGTTTTGGTAAGATTTGTAACATTAGCAGCAATGGGATGAATTATGTGGTTGGTTTCTCTGTCATTTTTATGACTACCTAGATCCATCTTGCCACGCTTGTAGGCCATAGTTACGACTGTAAGCCTGCCAAGTTTCAGGATGTTTCAGTCATCCACTAATTTTTAGGAAGTTTAAAGCTTTTTCTATTCTTTTTTAAAAAGAAAATCCAAAATAAGTATCCCCTTGAATTTCTGCATGATGATACATCATATGCAGGGCATCTATCCTGCCAAGTTTCAGAAAGATTCAATCATCCATTAATTTCAAGGAATGCTTTCCAATTTAAGCACCTTGGATAAGTCAGACCATATCAACCTCAGAGGCTTGAAAAATTAAAATATTTTAATGGCTATTGGGATGAAACTTGTCATACTTGGTGGCCACATTTGCCACTTTAGACCTGCTAAGTTTCAGAAAGTTTCAGTTAGGATTTTCAAAATGTTTTTATAAACAAATGTTTTTTTAAAAAAAAAATCCAAAGAAGGCATTAACAACGAGACAACATAGGGAGGGTATCAATCCTGCCAAGTTTCAGAAATTTTTGATCATCTACTAATTTTTATGAAACTTCTCTAATATAAGCATGTTGGACGAGTCACGCTCTCTTCCCCTCCGAGGCTTGGAAAATTAAAATATTTTATGGTATTAGAATGAAACTTGATACACCTGTAGGCCACATTTACCACTTTAAGCCTGACAAGTTTCAGAACATTTCAGTCAACCACTGATTTTTAGGTGATTTTTAGTTTTTACAAAAAAAAAATTAAGCTAAAAGAGACATCCCCTTGAATTTCTGCATGAAACAACATAAGCAGGTCATTGATCCTGCTAGGTTTCAGAAATATTAGGAGGGCCTGGAAAGTGTCCCTCTACCTGTTGAGTAGAATTGGACTGGGTGGCCTTTGGAGGTTTATTTAAACTCTCAGCATTCTGTGATTCTATAAGCAGAGCCTGGATGGCCACCTGTCAGGAAGGATTTAATGGAGTTTTGGGCAGAAGGGGGTTGGAATGGATGGCCCTTGGGTTCTCTGCACTAAGTGTAGATATCTATCAGCACTGCATTCCTCTAAATGGGACATTAATTCCATTTAACTTTCTTCTTGTTACAAGTTAACATGTTAACATTATTTGGCATGCATGGAGTGGGCCAAATATGTATTAGTTTATAGCTCTACGGTATTTGGGAAACAAAAAAAACCCTCAGCATTAGCAAATGTTTTAGAGGAAAAACAGTTACTAAAGGCATTCCAAAAACATTCTACTGATACCCAAATATGCAAGTAATAGTAAGCTGTATAGACAAAAAGAAGATGAGTCTATATTTTCTACCAATAGTACAATCTAATACTGAAACTTCCCAGGCCTTGTGTTTCCTATTCTGAAATCCGATCCATCACATGTCGGGATCTGTGCATCTTTTTCAATTTGCTCTCATCTTTGTAAAGTTGGATATTATCTCTATTAGTATGTGGCATGTCAACTGAAATATAAAAACATTGGAACCCCCATTAAAGGACTTTGGTGCCCCTCTTTGGAAATTATCTGCATAGGACTTTAGTTAAATTAGGTTAGAGTGAATATTATGGAACATTATTTACCAAGAAAATCAGGGACGCATTACAGATTACCATCTGCATGCTAAATATTTATCAAATCTTTTGCAAATGCTGTCCACAGTCTTACATGCACTTTTTAATGTACTGAGCACTATTAGAACAGAGGTGCATTTATTCTTACCATGAAAAGGGCCTTCGAAGATTATTAATACTGCAAGTGTAAAATTCTACAACATTAATGCAGAAGACACCATAGATTCCACATGCTGGTTGCTCTTGTTCCAAGGGTAGCACAGATTGGCTTGAATTAAACAGGGAAGATCTCATTAGCGATTACTATTCATATTTATATGAAATTGATCCGTTGCACAACACATCAAGCGGTAACATAATAACGTATTTTAAACTGCAGTTTACTTGCCATGGAATTCTGATGAGTTAGTAATTGATAATGACTCACTTGTTCATGAGTGGTTCATTTGGTCAATTTCTTTTGATATCGGTTCAAACACACCACTTCAAAAAGTTATTATGCACAGTCAAATGGTTTTGCAAAAGGAGTCAGTACAAATAGCAGGGAATGAAAAATCAAATAATTTGTTCTTTCACAAAGAGGAAGAGAATCAAATGACAATTTTTGCAGCTCTTCTCTACCACATTGAAGGGCCAATTGTAAAAGAGGCATGAGATCTAAATGACAATGATGGAAGTGACCATTCAACCTGGGTAAGGTGTGCTTAAAACTATTGAAATTATCAGTGTTTGTTGTCAGTACTTTTCAAGATCATGGTAATATTTAAAATTACTATTTTTGACCTGTCCTTCAGAATCATACCATTGTGCTTTAATTAACTCAGGAAATCTACCATTCCATGTAGAGTCTTCTAACAAGTCAAAGACCTACTTTCCCTTGAATTCTTCTCCTTTATGAATCAATCGCTACTTTTACCATTCTAAATAAAACATGGTATGATTAAAGGAACTTTAAATAATAATGACAGATTTAACTAAAATGAAATTCTGTGCATGTTTACACAAACATTAGCCATATATTGTTTGATGGTACGTACATACTCACACATTTTTAATGTAGTTTGAATCCCATATAATGACTATGAAGCTATTGTAGACAGAAAAAATGACTTCAAAACCATTGTTTTTGGCTAGCCTTTCCCAAAATTGTGCCTTTTGGATATTTTGGGTTGCAGTTCCCATGTGTCCTATCATGCTGAGGGGGAGGGGACAATTGCCAAAACATGAAAAAACAGTCAGTTGGATAGCCAGTTCTAGACCACAATATTATCATCAAATGCTATCTGGATTATGACCAATGTATTTTTCTTTTTTCTTTCTTTTTTAAAGCTCATCTCAGTATGAAATCTATGGTTATTGTTATTGTAATGCACAGAAAAATGGGTATGAGATGGATGAAGTTTTTAAAAAATAAACTGTAAGAATGACAGATCAATTTGGGGCTTGTCTCGATGGGCTTAAAAAAATCCATTGCAAATCCACCACCACAATTTCTGGTGGGTATCCCAGGTTTTTGTCTTTCAAGGAGGTGGGTTCTTTTGTGTTTGCTTATTTGCAACTTTGCCCACTTTAGGCAATTTGGGATATACTCCCAAGTTTGCTTTAAACTACAGAGTATCCACCACCACCACTGTTTTTCTGTTCTAATCAATGCAAGAAAAATGGATGGCTTCTGCCCATGCCACTGTCACCAACACTCCTTTCCATCCACGGAGTTCCAGTGACCACCTTGTCATTTCAGTCATGTCTATGATTTCAGAACAGCATGCCCATGGATCTGACCCTCACTGTGGCATGACTGACATAATTGACATGACTTGCATAGAACTCTTTGGCCAGCTAGGAGCAATAGCAGCAACACAGTGAATGAAGTGACAGCACAGCTGATCAAGGGCTTCTCTTGGATTCGAATTGCAGAAAAAGAGATTCCACGTAATCATTAGGAAGACCTTCTTAACATTAAGTGCTGTTCAGCAGTGGAATGTGATGCCCTGGACCATGGTGGAGTATCCTTCTCTGGAGGTTTTAAAGCAAAAACTGAAAGGCCATCTGTCAGGGGTGATTTGATTGTGCATTTTCTGCATTGCAGGAGCTTAGAGTGAATGTCCCATGTGGTTTCTTCCAACTCTATGATTCTATGATTCTATGCCAAATTTCCATTAGACTCACCCACTTGGTGTAGATGAACCCTTGGGAGTTGATTTTGCAAGAACTATGGGCATAGAGGATTTACGACCTTATCACATGAGCCAGGCAAAGCACCCCATTTCACCTGGCTTCACCACCAAACAGCAGAGCCACAGGATGAATTCATTGCCCTGCATGCTGCTCGCTCACAGTGATGCTTCCCCCATTACACATGGGAAGCATTGCCTGAGTGGCAAGGATCTGTGCTGGCTCCATTGGAGCCAACATAACATGGGCTGTTTCCCGTGTTGGGAGGGAAATGTCATATGACACTTCCACTCCAGCTGTAGGCAGGGTCTCCACCAGAAGCCCAGCAATATAATGGATGGACAGTGTGTGCATCCATCACTAGACTGGCAGGGAAGCATCCTAGGGCCCTTCCCAAGCCCCATCTGATGAGATCAAAGTTGAGGTAACTTTGGGAGTTCCTCTTCACTCTGTGACTGGATAGAAACCATCACACAGGTTAGAGATACACAGTTCTATAATCCAGTTTCAGAATGTGGATTAACTGCATTGAACTGGATGATATTAGTCAATGCTGCCCTATCATCCAGATCAATGCCATTAATCCACATTCTGAAGCTAAATTATATGGCAGTGCAAATCCAGCGTGCAGTAACGAACATACTTTGCCAAGGTAAATCCTAGACCTAATTGCTAGAATTACTAAGTAAATAATTTGATAACAAGTGAAATGAATGTCCTGTCTGAGACACTACAGAGCCAGTTAAAATATACCATATACTTGAATGCAAACAGACTTACTGATATAAGGTAATTTTCTGTGTTTTCTGCCTGGATAGCTCCACCTTGTTCAACATAAAACATCCCTATGATCCACTGTTTCTGAAAAAGAAATATCTAATTGCCATTAGTTCCAAATTCACAGGCAATACATGCCAATGCTTACCAGAAGCTTGTGTGGGTCTCATGACTGGAAACAGTATATTTGGTTTTATATTGTATCTTGGGTTTATATTATGAAGACTTTTCTTATGATCTTCGAGAAACTGTATGTTGTTGAAAATAGCCTTGAAGTAAATGGAATATCTTCTGTGTTCCACAGAACCTTGAATCATGGCCAGCGAAACACAAGGAATTTAGTAAGAGCTGAAAAGGAATCTTCAAAAGATTGCCTATAAGAATAAAGATTCACCCTACAAATTCCCAGAAATTTTGCAAAATCCTCTGAGGAATTTCAGTGAAGTACTTTAACCGTCCCTCCCCCACTTCCAAGTTATGGGTTTCCTCTAACCAGTTGTATAATTGCTTCTGGAAACAAGTGCATATTTTGAATAAATAACAATAAGCCCTTTACATCTTTTCAGACCAAAGTAATAATAAACATGTTTAATAGTCTATAAAAGAATGGCCTCCCCAAAGAGTGCTAGAAATCCCAATTTACTGATGGTTAGCTTCTTTCTCTGAGTAGAAATACAGTAATTTAATAATCTTGGCTTAGCAGTCTTCACTACAGAAAATTAACCAATTCATTATTGCTTATAATTTGCTGAGGCATGGCTGCCATATTTGTAAAATCAGCAGGTTAAGAAAGGGAGGGAAAATGCTAGTTTTAAAATGAATGTTCTCATTTTTCTTCTTTTTCTTCTGCTTCTTTTCCAGCACAAATGACACAATTACTTAGCTCCCTCTAGTGATGCTTCCTAAAACCAACTTCTCAGAACTCATTGCATTTGCCATGTAATCTTCAGAGCAAATTAAAAATTCACTTGGCAATAATTAACTAGTGAAATCTCAAAGGGTTTAGTAAGATTGTCAGGGACTGAAGCTGGATTCAAGTAATGTCACACTAACAAAGAAGGGTCAAATGAAGGCACTTTTTTGCAACAACAAAAATATGACAGCACTGTGTTAGTGTCATATTGTTTGAACAATAGAGGTACATGCCAATAAAGAACAGCAGCCAGGGAGCAGTGATAACAAATGCAACCTATCTGTCATAGTCATGACATTTGAAGTACCATTATTACAGCAGTATTCATTTTTCCATTTAAACTCATCAGTTTCAGGACTGGTAATGTGGATTCCTCCTCCTCCCTCGCCTTTTAAAGAAGGCACTCCTGACAGAAATGCAATGACCAGAATTTACTACATCTTTCTTTTAAAATCTCTGGCATCACCCACATGGCTAGCGCTCATGGTGGACCTGAATGAATGAAGTGTGGCTGTACAAACAAACATTTTTCAAGTGTTCCACCTAATGTGTGTGCTAAAAATACCGAAAGAACCTTAATCGGATTTAGATGCTACCATCATTTCAAGAAATGTTGTTTTATTTTATTTTTGTTGGGACCCAACACAATTTATTTAGTTTTTGGCTAAGAGTTTAATTTATTGGCACATTGTATGAAGTAGTCAAATGTTTGTGTATGTGCCTTCAAGTTGATTGTTGAATTATGGCAACCACGTGAATTTCATAGGATTTTCTGAGGCATGATTTTGCCAATTTCTTCCTCAAACTTACAGTACCTGGTATTCACTGGTGTTCTCCCATCCAAGAGCCCTTCCAGACAGACCTAAAATGCAGAACCTTTGTTGCTTTTACCTGAGGCATCCAAACAGCATCTTAGGTAAAAGCGAATTAATGTGGAGAACTGGATTTTCCAAGTTTGCTCTGCATTAATTTGGCATTAATGCATTAAGCTAAGGTCTGGATCTTTCCAGGTGCTGGGCCTGTGAGGATTGACTCCCAGGACTGTGGTCAATCCCCAGAGTCATCCTGATTCTTTCGGCTCCTGGAGACTTAAGGAGTAAGAGGGTGCCCACCTCTATCCTCTGGCCCTCTATTCCCCCCACCCCAAACAACTTACCAGAGAGGCCCCCACCCAACATTCTGGCATCATTTTTATGCATCAGCAGTACTGTGCAAAGGGGTGTGAACTGCTGGCAGGCCCTTCTGGTAGGTTTAATTAGGGAAAATGGGAAATCTGGGGGTGGATACTATCCATCAAGGGAAAGCCCAGGAATTGTGTTGGGAGTGGCGACAAAAAAACTGGGTGGAAGCAGGTTATTTTAAAAATGGCAAGATTCTATGCAAGGTTTCGAGGCTCAGTTTATAATATGTAAGTATGAAAATCTAGTAGCCTATTTTTACCCTCAGCCCTGTAGACATAGGATAGAACTATATCTGGAAGGCAAGGATCTTACAATATTGTCACCTGAAGAATCATAAACTATGTCCTCAAATTTCAACCATCTGACAAAAAGTGGTTGTTTCAAGAAATCTATAACATTATTATTATTATTATTATTATTATTATTATTATTATTACTTTATTTGTACCCCGCTAGCATCTCCCGAAGGACTTGATGCGGCTTACATAGGCCAAGGCCTCAAAACACAATACAACAATACAATACCTAACGTTTGTCTTTGTAACAAGGAACAAAGGATGTTTGTCAGCTACTGGGAACAAATGTTCTGCCTCAGGTGGTCATATAACTTCTGTAACTGGTTGTTTTCTTCTTGTGAAATACTCTTCATTCTGTTCTCACAAAACTTCCTATGGACACTTGGGAGAAAAACCCTCAGCAATACACTAGGAATCTCATTGGGACCAAAAATACTGTATTTATTTACTCAAATCTAACACTCACCTTCTTTAGTTAAATTACCTTGCCAAAATTAGAGTGTACATTAGATTAGCATAATAGGGTAATCTTAGTGCTTTAATCAGCTTTAGCACAGCTGGATAATCACCAAAACTGCAGCAACAGATCTTTCCCAACTGAAAGGGTTGGCAGTTCAAGGTCTGGTTGGGGTGAGCACCCAATTTTGAGCCTAGCTTGCTGTCGACCTAAGTAGTTCAAAAATAGTTGTGAACTGTGAGTAGAGAAATTAGGCACCGTCTAAGTGGAGAGGTATTTTACAGCACCGTAAGAAGCAGGCAATCAAGGAACAGGAGAAAAGTCTGTGATTATTAAAAAAGGCTTGTCATCATAGAGTATGGAGCAATAGCATCCCCTGTGCCCAAAATTGAGCATAGCTTCCAGGACGCCGAAGCCAAAACATATCTCTATCTGTTCCAATGGCCTGATCCTGGGCTGCAAGATCAGGCCTTCTGTCTTCTTCTTCAGTGTTCCATTCGTGAGCCATAACCAGGTTTTCTCCTTATCAACTTTTTCTTCAATTTTGTCAATGCTTTGTTGTGCCAGGTGTCAGCTCTGGTTTGGAGTGCATTTTCTTGTACTGATTCTTTATGTGCAGTGCTTTGAGAAGTTTCTGATTTTTTTTTATAATTAGAATTTTTTATTATTTTTTATATAGATTACAACAAAAGAGTGAGAACAATAAAGTATAGGAAAGTGAGGAAATAAAGAAAAAAAAGAGAAAAAAGAAGAAACACAAAAATTTACTAAAATCCCAAATAACTCCTAAAAAAAAAAAATTCTACAAAAATACACAAATACACAAAAAAATGACTTCCATTCCATCTACTTGGATCATATCTTCTTATTATTCAAAAATATAAAATAAGTTCAAAAAGAAATTGTCTCTCTTGTTTCTTATTTTCCCAAATTGTCCAGATATTCATGGAGATTATCCCAATTCGTTCTTCTTAGTATCATACCTGTATTTTTCTTCAACAAAAAAGTCAATTCATCCATGTCCTTTATTTCTCTGATTTTTTCCACCCATTCCTGTATGGGTGGTACTGAGTCTTTCTTCCATTCTCTAGCAAAAACAATTCTAGAGGCAGTCGTCATATATGTAAAAAGTTTATCCTCTTGTTCCGTCAATTGTAGATCTAAATCTGTAAAACCTAACAAATAATACTCCGGTTTTCTTATGAACGTTCTTTTTAAAATCTTTTGTGTCTCTTCATGAATTACCCTCCAAAACTGTACTGCTTCTTTGCAGGTCCACCACATATGGTAGAAGGAGCCAACCTGTTCCAGGCATTTCCAACACTTATCAGAAACTGTTTTATACATTTTAGCCAATTGTTTCGGTGTGGTATACCATCTGTGGAACATTTTTATCCAATTTTCTTTTAAATCCATTGCGTATGTATATTTTAATTTTTTGTTCCACATCTGTTCCCATAATCAGAAGTTTCTGATTATTGTCTTCAATCAAAGCAGGTTCTTTGCTTTCCTTTACATATTCTGCCGGGGCGTGTTTTTCTTTTTCGACTGCTTGTTTTACTTGTAAAAGTTCTCTGCTGGGGGGGGGGGGGGGCTTAACTGCTCCAAGAATGCTGAGAGCTGTGCTGGAGGTAGTGTAACTACCAGCAGGTCCAACCAAGCTAGAGAGGTCTCAGCTGAGGAGTGGAACTAAGAGCACCTAACCCATTAGCACTATGGAGTAACAAACCAAAATGACGTCTATACTGCTTTGGTCATTACCCAGGATAAAAAGGACCATGGTGGATGCTGTTGATTCTGGACATCCATTGACAAGTGGGCTAAAGAATCAAAATACAAATGAACAGTCACAGAAGCAGCAGAAATATACAATGCCAGAAAATTGAATCATCATCATCATCATCATCATCATCATTATCATCATCATCATCATCATCATTATTATTTGAAACACAACAAGATGAGCCCACAGCAGATAAGATCACTCTGCTGGCTGTTGCATTGGATCACACGTCAGATACTTCCCAAGTGTCTAGGACTGTGTGATGTATGCATGCAGATCCCAGTAAGGTGGCCTTTTGCAGCTGGCAGATGGTAATTTTGTCAGCCCTGATTGTGTTTAAGTGCAGGCCAAGGTCTTTAGGCACTGCACCCAGTGTGTCGATCACCACTGGGACCACCTTTACTGGCTTGTGCCAGAGTCTTTGCAGTTCAATATTTAAATCCTCATATCATGTCAGCTTTTCCAGTTGTTTCTCTTTGATCCTGCTGTCACCTGGAATTGCAACATTGACGATCCATACTTTGTTTTTTAACATGATTGTGAGATCAGGAGTATTGTGCTCCAGAACTATGTCAGTCTGAGTTCGGAAGTCCCAGAGTAGTTTGACATGTTCATTTTCTGTAACCTTTTCAGGCTTATTATTATTATTATTATTATTATTATTATTATCATTATCATTATCATTATCATTATCATTATCGTTATCGTTATCTTTATCATTATTTATACCTCAGCTTTCTCTCTGTGGGGACTCAAGGCCAGTACCAGTTCATAAGTGAATGACTGCTTATAATTGATGGGTTTCTAGGAAAGAATAAAATGGTTGTAGCCAATGGACTAAAAGACGGTCCCTGGTACATTGTTGGTCCCCATACTAGACAAAGTGAGGTGCACCAAAGTGCAAATATTTCCCAATTTTCATTCTTGCCTGCCTCTGCTGTGAATATGCACTCAATGAATTGTCAGTCATATTTCTATTTTATAATTAGGGAACCAGATATTGATTCTAGAGAGGGAGTCCAAAATTGAGTTCTGCGTCCACAAAAACCTGTAACAGGCATTAACAATGAGAACTTTCGAAGAAGCTCAAATTGACACCAGCGACATAAACCATATTAATTCCATTTAAGCCCCATAAACTTCATTCTGGCTGATTGATTAATTGATTGATGGATTGATGGTTGATGGATAGGTATTATAAATAATTTATATCTGAGGAGTTTAGAATGGTGCACAGTAAGAATAACTCTTACACCATGACCAATAACAGTTTGTTCATTTGCATCTATAGGCATCTATGTTTGGAGTAGTATATTAATACATTGGGAGCTATGAATGCTGGATTGCAATTGACAATAATAGATTCCTCTCATATTCTTAAATAAAAGCAGAACAGAACAAGTATTTATAGAATGGGTGTTAAAAGTAGTGAGAACAGTAAACAAACTGTAAAGTTAAAAGTAACCTGCTGTTGTTCTCCATTACTTTCCATTATGTGTGTGCCCCACAAAACATATTAGGGATGATCAGAGAATAGTATAAATTTACTGCCAAAAAATCGTAAAAGCATACTTTAAAAGTAACTTTTGAGACTATCTTGAAATAAATGGTCATACTCATTGCACTTAGGAATGTGACTTTCTTATTTATTTATTTATTTATTATTATTTGCACTTGTTAACCGCCACTCTCAGCCCGGGGGCGACTCGTGGCGGTGTACAGAACATAGAACATAGAAAAGACAACAGTTTACAATAGATCAGGACCATAACACACATCTTACTAATACACAACTAATTAAACTAAAAATCCGCTTCGTCTTGTTTGGGGTCATAATCAATCTCATAGTCATAGTCCATTCCGGTGGTCATTCCGAAAACATAGCACTTAGTTGAAGGCCTTTTCGAAGAGCCAGGTTTTCAGGCCCTTGCGGAAGGCCATGAGGGAAGGCGCCTGTCTGATTTCAGCAGGGAGGGAGTTCCATAGCCGGGGGGCCACCACCGAGAAGGCCCGCTCTCTTGTCCCCGCCCGGCGTGCCTGTGAGGCAGGCGGGACCGAGAGAAGGGCCTCCCCAGATGATCTCAAGGTCCTCGTGGGCTCGTAGGCCGAGATGCGGTTCTCAAGGTATTTTGGGCCGGAACCGTTTAGGGCTTTGTAGGATAACACCAGCACCTTAAATTGGGCCCGGTAGCAGATCGGCAGCCAGTGGAGCTGGGACAGCAAGGGCGTTGTGTGCTCCCTGCGTCCCGCTCCGGTTAACAACATGGCTGCCACGCGCTGGACTAGCTGGAGCTTCCGGGCCGTCTTCAAGGGCAGCCCCACGTAGAGAGCGTTGCAGTAGTCGAGGTGGGATGTGACCAAAGCGTGTACCACCGTGGCCAAGTCAGACTTCCCAAGATACGGGCGCAGCTGGCGCACGAGCCGAAGCTGTGCAAATGCTCCCCTGGTCACCGCTGAAACCTGGGGATCCAGACTCAGCGATGAGTCCAGGGTCACACCCAAGCTGCGAACCTGCGCCTTCAAGGGGAGTGCGACCCCGTCCAGCACAGGCTGTAACCCTATACCCTGTTCGGCCTTGCGACTGACCAGGAGTACCTCTGTCTTGTCTGGATTTAATTTCAGTTTGTTCGCCCTCATCCAGACCGTCACAGCGGCCAGGCACCGGTTCAGGACTTCGACAGCCTCCTTAGTAGCAGGTGGGAAGGAGTGACAGAGTTGGACGTCATCTGCGTACAGGTGACACCGCACCCCGAAACTCCGGATGATCTCACCCAGCGGCTTCATGTAGATGTTAAACAGCATGGGGGACAGTATGGAGCCCTGAGGAACACCACAGGTCAAAGGCTGTGGTGTTGAACAGGAGTCCCCCAATAACACCTTCTGGGTACGACCCTCCAGAAATGACTGGAGCCACCGCAAAGCGGTGCCCCCAAGGCCCATCTCTGCAAGGCGTCCCAGAAGAATACCGTGGTCGACGGTATCGAAGGCCGCTGAGAGGTCCAGGAGCACCAACAGGGACACACTCCCCCTGTCTAGCTCCCGGCGGAGATCATCCACTAAGGCGACCAAGACCGTCTCGGTACCATGTCCCGGTCTGAAGCCAGACTGTGCCGGATCCAGATAATCCGTGTCTCTCAAGAATACCTGGAGTTGTGAGGCCACCACGCTTTCCATGACTTTGCCCAAGAAGGGAAGATTGGAAACAGGCCGAAAGTTGTCAAATTTGGTGGGGTCCAGTGATGGTTTCTTCAACAGCGGCTTTATAATAGCCTGTTTTAGGCTCGCTGGAATCGTGCCTTCCCGAAGGGAGGCATTAACCACCACCGTTACCCACTCAGCCAAACTTCTTCCACCCTCATTACCTAAAAGTGTAACTTCTCCAGGTAGTAACAATTCATTATTATTAGTCTCTGTTCTGCAATTATCATACAGTTTCTGTACACATATTCTATG
This sequence comes from Anolis sagrei, assembly GCF_037176765.1. Taxonomy (NCBI): domain Eukaryota; kingdom Metazoa; phylum Chordata; class Lepidosauria; order Squamata; family Anolidae; genus Anolis; species Anolis sagrei. The sequence goes on along the minus strand of NC_090021.1, from coordinate 207,123,572 downwards.
AACATTATAATATCTAGTTTGGATAGACAACAAAGTGCTCTTGATTGAGGAGTAGCTTTATCAACATAACTTTAGAATTCCTGCTATCCGAATACTGAACAATTGCAGATTCCTGAACTACTTCACTTGGCCCAAAGGTCAAATTTTACATTACCTTGAATCCATAATGTGCAATTGACCCAATCTCTGTTTATTTTTTTCCCTCTAAAAAATTGGGTTGTAGAATCTTTAGCTGGTCATTTGCATTCCAATTTGCAGAGAATCTTGGCTATCATGTCCCTGCTGTAGGTAAGGGCTAAGAGCACAGGGGATTATGCATGGATAAAGAGAAAGTCAGGAAGGGGACTTTCAGGAAGCAAAGGGGATCCTTGCCTGTATATAAACATCACCCTACACAGAGATCAATTGATATGACTTCTCTATGTGTACACCTACAGTTGTATAAACATCAAAGTCAACAGATGAACACAAGAGGACACATAGTGAAGACATTGGGTGTATCTACACTGTAGAATTAATGTAGCTTGAAACCACTTTTACTGCCATGGTTTCCTGGAATTTGTTGTTTCGTGGAGCACTAGCACTTTTTGGTTGAGAAAGTTCAAAGCCATGGAAGTTAAAGTAGTGTCAATTTGCATTAATTCTGCCATGTGGATTCATCTATTGTCTCACTTTCATATATATTAGGCATCTTTGAAAGTGGGAAAGTGATTTTTTTATTCCCATATATCTGTACCTTTTGTTTTGGTCTAGCAATCTAGGGTTTAAAAAAATAATTACAGGTAGTCCCTGAGTTACAAATATCCAACTTACAAATGACTCATAGTTAAGAACAGGAGTAAGACAACAAGAAGTGAGAGCAATCTACTCCTAGGAAGGGAAATTCATCCCTGAAAGAGTTATCATGGGGAAAAGGTGTCTCAACCTACATGCAAACATTTTCTGTAGAGATTCTGTATGGAGATATATGTAGTATGTACCAAACAACCTAGAGTCTATATGATGTATTGATTTAAATTTTGGACCAGGAATCTGAGAAAAGAGGGTTGAAAATCTCCCAGTTAGCCATGGAAACCCACTGGGTGACCTTGAGCAAGACAAATCTTTGAATATATCCTGCCAGAAAAACCCCATGTTAGAGTTACCATAGTCAAGCTCTTTTGCCATCCCTTTATAAGCTCGCTCTCTGTAATAAAATCAGAAAACTGACATGTTCATATGCACACTTGTGACTGTCATGAGCTAAGCTGAAGAAACATTGCATATAATTTTATTTTAGGGAAAGGAAGGTGTTTTGACAGATGAATTCTGCCACTGTAATTTCTGCAATGAATGATACTTTCCTCAATACTGCCACAGCACCTGCTGCTAAGTACAAAGATGATTAGCCACAAACTAACCCACTACAGAATTATTATCAGTATATATTTGCGTGATGAAGAACTAATGGGAATTATGCAGATTGCATTTCCTTCCCTGCTGAAGGCAACCAACCTTCACCATCAATAGCAAATGGAAAACAGAGCTCAGCTGCAGAAGAACAACAGAGGAAACTAGCTTCTTCGTCTTCTTTATATTGTTGTTGTTGTTGTTGTTGTTGTTGTTGTTGTTGTTGTTATTATTATTATTATTATTATTATTATTTCCAGATAGGTATCATTGATTTTAGTAAAGCTTTAAGACACATGTTTCTTTTCCCTGTAATTATATGACAAGAAATCCAAGGCTCATTTTTTAAAAGCTTAACAATTTCCAGAGCATGCTAATAGAGTTAAATAGAAAGTAGCCTCACTGCTTTAATGCAGCATCTCGAGCTGCCGCACATCAAAGGGGCTTTTTATAACTCCACCAGTACGTAGGGAAAACCAGTAGCAATTGGACTCCATAATCACATTAGGGAAGCTGCTTTGAATGTTTTCTATGTAGTGGAAGTATTAAAGGCTGATTTTACTCAATGGAAGTTTATTTCGGCTTTCGTCTGGATAGACCCTCTGGCTATTCCTTTGCATGTCTCAGTGAAATTACACAGTGGAACTGACTGTCCTGTGTGAAAAAGGCCCACACCATAATGTGCTTTATGCACTGCTAAGAGAAAAGGGGAAAGGGTCTTTGTTCTGTATTTCACCAGCACGACCCAAGAGCCACTTGCCATTACTGACTGTGGCAGGTAACACTCCTTGAGCACACATAGGAGAAACTTTCCTCTCTTACAGTGGTCTCTTTCCTAATTCACCCAACACATAGTTGCTTCTTTAACTTAATGAATTCTGCTGGATTGCACCCTTTCAGTTCCATCAAGTTAAGGCGAAGGATGGTGGAAGAAATATGTCTGTGTTGATTTCCAGTATGTTCATTTATTAGTATGATTCATTCTATTTCCACAGTAATATGCACTTTTTAAAAATGTGGACAATTGAGCTACTTCCTTTAAAATACAATTTCTCACAAAATGTGTATTTCCAATAGTATTTTCTTTCAAAAAAATAATTTTGAGAATTTGTATAAATGCTTTTCTTTTGAAGTGAGAACAGCTTTGGGAATGGGGACAACAGCAACACTGATGAGCATAGAGAAAGAATTATGGCAGCGCTGTCTCATCTGGACAGTGACTGGTCCAAATTAGACCCAATCTAGCTGCCCAAATGCCAAAGCCATGGCCTGAAGTGGAGCAAAGCTGATTTAACACAGAATAACCCAAAAGGCTCACAGGAAATACAGGAACATCATGAGAATAGCCAGAAGTCACTTCAGGATGAGTCCAAATTTTCATTTCTGTGTAGCTTCATGGCTTTTTGTCTAAGATCAAGTGTAGCATTTTTGTGTAGCCTCACCTTATGTTTCCTGAATTTCCCTGAATTCTAATCTTCTACCCAAATTCAATGTAATGGCTGTAAATTTCATCATATTTTAACTTCTTGAAAGAAAGGTGGAAAAGAGCAATTTTTTTCAAAAAAATATTCTCACAGAATCACACAGATATGTATTTATATAATTTGGGTGGGTTTTTTTTAAATTTATTTGCTTGTTTGCTGGACTTTAGATTTCTTTATCAATAATCACAGAAATATTTGTTTGTCCTCTTATTTATTTATGTATTTCCTTATATCCTCAGGGCAGTGTGAAATAAAATCAATTTAATGTGCAATTTAAAACAGAAAAAAAACATTTTAACCTATTTTGAAAAATTGAAGTTACAATCATGTAGAGGCTATGTCATTGAGCCTTAAAGTCTTTAATGAAAAGCTATGTTTTATCTTGGTACAGGGGGACATGAGAGAAACCTCCCAGCAGGATTGCAAGACATCCGGGCGTCCCCTGAGCAACGTCTTCAGAGACACTGATTCTCTCACTCCAGAAGCAACCAGTAGTGACCTTGGTACAAAAAGAAAGCCAAATTGGCAACAATGAAGCCAATAAGAGGAAGACATTTCACAACTAGAGTGCCACAAGAAAGAAGGTCCTTTCTCCCTACTCTAAGGGTGTTTCCTCACAGGTACTTAATCCAAAGTAAGTAAATGGGATTAAAACCCCCAGTCCAGTACCTTAAGGAGAGTTCTCCCAGGAAATTGTCTCATGGCATCCAGAAAGGTTTGGAAAATGCAGATTGAAGAGAATTGCAAAACTTCCACTGAAAGTTTTCTCTTCTTCTTCTTCTTCTTCTTCATCTTCTTCTTCTTAATCTTTTGAGATGTGCTGCACCTCATAAGCACTGATGTGAGTATAACAACGTGCACAAGCAGAATTCCTATCATCTTCTTTCCTCACCTTCCTGATGCATTTAACTTTGCTCTCTTGAACCCCGTTTCCCTTTGGGGTCATTTCCCTGCCATGCTGGTGCTCACCATAGAAATTCAAGCTCTGTTTAATTTCAGAAATATGAGAACAAACGAATGGTTGGAGAGAGTTCTCATGGGAATTTTTTTTCTCTCGTGCTTCCATTTGGCTCCATCTGTTTACATCCTTCATCAACTGTTTCAGGATTATAAAATGAGGATAAGCATTAGAGTACTTTACACCAGTGTATCACAAGGAACTCTCTCTTTTTTTGTTTTTGAGTGCAGAGATATGCAGTGATCCGTAACAGTGTATTTTTTGCCCAATTATGGATTTTAAGGAAATATTTTTATCATGTGTTTTTCATGCCATCCAGCAAGCCAACAAACATCATCTAGTCATCATCTAGTGTCATCTAGCCACCCGCCCCCCATCCCACTTTCTTCTGACATTTAAGCCTGTGTAGAAGAGGGCTAAGTGACATAGTATATTGCCTCTTATTGGTACCATTCCAGTAGATCTTATTCCTCAGGCATCTGTAATAGAAAAATGTGTGCTGTCAAGTATTGGGACCGCAAGCCATTTACTTATTTAAAAGTTATCACATTGATACATCTAGGAACATTGCAGACTACATCTATCTTTCTTTCTTTCTTATTCCACCTTTTTACAAGCATTGGAATCAAAGCGATGTACAATATTTTAAAAGCACAATACAATTGAAAGAAGACCTCTAAGTACAAAAGTTAAAAACACGATTAAACTGAACTTATATTTTAAAAACACAAGTTAAAACATAATTGAAAAGGTAGTAACATACTAAAAACCAATGACCCCCTTAACTAATCAGTGAGAAAGGGATTGGCTGGACATCCTTGGGAATTCCAGTTTAATTTCAATGGGTGCATGGAATTGTGAGGTTTATAGTTTGATCAGTAGCACCAGAGGAGAATTGTGTGGCTGAGGATTTTACATGTTCTTCCTTAGCCTACTAATCCCAGAAATCCATAGGATGCTTTAGTTTAGTTACTGTAATTGTAGTGTGGAAAACTTTCAACAATTGACACTTTTCATTTGTATAAGAATCTAAGTAAAAATTATGATGCCATAACTAGAAACCACTTGCAGCTATTTAATATTGCAGTATAATAAAAGAGGATGTTGCATCTGGAGATGTATGTGTATCACATAGCTACATTATGTTTCCCACCCTTGCAACCTACCATATCTCTTAAGCATTTCAATTCCTCCCCAACACATCTTGTTTAGAAGGTTGGGGAAGAATCATCCATTATTTTCCTGTTGCTGGATGCACTGCAACAAGTGTTGGCAAGAGCTGTCAGGGTCTTCAGGATGTCTCTATAAATAACATCCTTGTAGATAAAATGTTGGTCATTGTATGGTTCGAAAAGATCTCCATTCTTTCACACAACAAAAAGATGAGCTGTAAAGCCCAAGTTCATGAGCTGTAAAGCCCAAAGCCCAGTGAGTACAAGTGTGCATGTGCTTAAGGCAACCCCATGAATTTCATAGACTTTTCTTAGGCAAGAAATACAGAGGGTTGGTTTCCCATTTCTTTTCTCTTAAATCTGGCCTACAGTTCCACGTCATTGTAATTTATTGACAAGATGCTAACCAATATTCATAGTAGGAAAACAATGTTGTTGTTGTTCATTCGTTCAGTCGTCTCCGGCTCTTTGTGACCTCATAGACCAGCCCACGCCAGAGCTCCCTGTCGGCCATCACCACCCCCAGCTCCTTCAAGGTCAGTCCAGTCACTTCAAGGATGCCATCCATCCATCTTGCCCTTGGTCGGCCCCTCTTCCTTTTACCTTCCACTTTCCCCAGCATAATTGTCTTCTCTAGGCTTTCCTGTCTCCTCATGATGTGGCCAAAGTACTTCAACTTTGTCTCTAGTATCCTTCCCTCCAATGAGCAGTCGAGCTTTATTTCCTGGAGGATGGACTGGTTGGATCTTCTCACAGTCCAAGGCACTCAATAGTAACATGCTAATTGTTGTAGAAGCAGGCAAAACCAACTCATCCTTGAAGTTGCAACCAACTCTTTAGGACATCATCCTGTAAGGCAGATTAAAGGAAAACAGTTTGATTGGTTTTGTCTGCTCCCACAAATACTAGAAAGGCTTTGCCCGAGTTACTGGGTGGAGTGATTGTGGCAGAGGGCACCCTCCCATATGCCATTACTCCAGTGGGGGCCTTTTTCTTCCCAGAAGCCCTATGGGCAGCAGGAAAGCTTCCCAGTCATGAGCAGTGTGCCTTTCTGATGTCCATTCCCATCCACCCTTCATATGTTTCTTTGGATTGGTGGTTTTCATTGAACTTTGTTCCTTTGTCACAACTTGTAGGTGTGTGGCATGGGCCCGGGATCTGGCTTGCTTATACCCCCCCCCTCCATTGGAGGAGGTTTATCAAGGGTGCAATGGTAATGGTGTCCCAGTATTTTGCAAGTTGGAAACAGCCGCACTCCCTGGGGTGGTAAGCGGTATCAATCAGCAACGGGCTGTCTCATCACTGATCCAGGACCCATGCATGGTGGCCAACCCTGATTCTCTTCTGTAAACAATATACAAGTTGTGGCCTTTTGGTTATCCCAACACTCTGTGTGTGTCATAATTGGGTTGCTAGACGGAGGCAGTTTTGCAAATATCCACACAATCTACATTTCACATTTTGATTGCGAAGGCTCCCTCTGCTTGATATGACTCAAAGTAAATGCCTGAAGTAACTTATTTTAGAAAACAGTTTTTCATTACGAATACCCCAACGTTTACATGGAAATCAGGAATGGATAAGATTTAAATACATTACTAATGAAAGTGTGAGGACTGGGATTTCCTTAATTTAGTCCCATGTAAATATTTCTACATTAGAAGTAATTGCTTTCCAGTGAGTACAATTTAGACTGTATATTACATTTACAACATAAGGTTTTCCAAAATAATAATTTACCCAAGCAATTCCAGGATCCACCAAAGCTACAGATCTTTTTGCATACTCTAAATGTACAGAATACTTATGGGAAGAAGAATCAACTGCCTGTTTGATTAATTGCCTTAGTCACATATTAAAAACTTTTGCTTCTTATCCCATTAAAAGTAACACTAATGAGCTATGGCTGTGACCTTCAAGCGGAAAGGCACACGCGCCTCAACCCCTTCAATATTTACCACCCAAATTTAATCTTTATAATGGACGCCTTAAAAGGAATCTGATAGAAAATACTAAGAGCTGCTCCAAAACTAAAACACTTAGGGAGGATTTTGATTAATGCTTCGTGATTAATCAATTGATTAATATAGTTTTCAATACAGATGTTAGGACACTGTCTACTTTAATCAACCATTCTGAAAACAGAAAAGACAAATGATCTATTTTTGTGTCAATTTTTTCTCCAAAAAGGCCTATTTTAGCAGCTATGTAAATTATGACATCAACCCTACTTAGTATGCCTAAATTTTCCCCCATACGTTACAAACCTTTAAACAGGGGAACTATTAATTAAATAATTGTCACCCCTTGTGGCAGGACATAATGAGAAAGTGGGGGGCGGGGAGAGAAAAGCAGAAAGCAGAGAGGGGGAAGAAGAAGAAAAAAGATTCAACCCAATGTGTGTGCACTTTACTTTCAAAAGAAATTGTTTCAGCATTATACTATAATCCATATTTAAAGCCTTCCCAATATTTTTGTTTAACTCTGAAGCAGCCTCTAATTTGTGATTATGCTCTCCACCATACTAAAACTGAAATCTTTATTTCAGTCAAAAATAATCACCCTGTAATTACCATGACAAACTGCCCAGGCTGTATCATTGTGGCCATTTCGACTAATGATATTGTATTATAATGCCTAGCAATAGACTTCAAATGGAAAATATAATTATGTGCATTAGTTTGTCTAAGCATTTATAAGATCGCATATCCATCAGTTATCAGGCTTCATAAAAAAAACTATACATCACTGTCACTGCTGGTTTTGTTACTGGAAATGTGGGCCTTTATAAACTGAGCTGAAGATGTAAGTTTTAAATTTCACTTCTAAGGGATCCCAAGTTGATTCACGAAAACTAGAGTCTCATAACATGGATTTTTGTTACTGTGTGTGTAAAAAAAAATCATCTTGCTTCCTAAATTTTCTATCTTGTCATTTAAATTCACTAATGTTTTTGTTTTGTCTTTTCCTACAATGCTCATAGTGAGTAGCTGTTATTTGTCCACCACTTAATTTTTTAATATTCAAAAGTGTCACTAGAATGAAGAGAGAGAGAGAGAGCAACCATGAATATATAATTTATCTAGCTACATAGTTTCCTTTGGCAGGTCCTCCCAATAAATTTTTTGTCTACAAACCCCTCATCAACTTCCACCCAATTTCAAGGTAAATCATGTCCAAAAGCAGCCAAATACTTTTTGATGCAAAACCCAGAAATTTCCACAAACACAAATAAAAACATGGACTAGCATTGTCTATTGTGGTTAATAATAATAATAATAATCAGAGACATAACACCATTGCTCAGATGATTCATTGGAACTTGTGCCACCAATACCATCTGCCTGCGATAAAGAACTGGTGGGATCACAAGCCTGAAAAAGTTACAGAAAATGAACATGTCAAACTATTCTGGGACTTCCAAATTCACACAGAGTTTTGGAGCACAATACTCCTGACCTCACAATTGTGTTAAAAAACAAAATATGGATCGTTGATGTTGCAATCCCAGGCAACAGCAGAATTGAAGAGAAACACCTGGAAAAGCTGACACGATACAAGGATTTAAAGATTGAACTGCAAAGACTCTGGACTAAGCCAGTAAAGGTGGTCCCAGTGGTGATTGGCACACTGGGTGCAGTGCCTAAAGAGCTTGGTCTGCACTTAAATACAATCGGCGCCAACAAAATTACCATCTGCCAGCTGCAAAAGGCCACCTTACTGAGATCTGCACGCATTATTCACCGATACATTGCACAGTCCTAGACGCTTGGGAAGTGTCCAACATGTGATCCAATACAACAGCTAGCAGAATGATCTTGTTTGCTGTGGACTCATCTTGTTGTGTTTCAAATAATAATAATAAGAATAATAAGAATAATAAGAATAAGAAGAAGAAGAAGAAGAAGAAGAAGAAGAATGATGATGATGATGGCCTATGTTGCATAATTGACTGTATGCATATTTAAGGTACACAGAAGTGGCTAAGGAACACTATTGACACCCCCCACATGCCATTTTGCCAACAAGCGTGGCAAAATGGAAGGCACGAGCGGTGATCACCATTTCCATGTGCACTGTTCACTTTACTGGCTCCCCCATAACAGCAGCCCCTTGCTAAACATGAGCTTTGTATAAACACAGTTCTATTTCCTGGCCAAAGGAAATAACTAAGCAGTCAAGGAAGCATAGATGGCTCATCTTCATACGTTAACCACATAGTAGAACATCTGGCAGAAAGAGACTGGTACACAAAGTGAGTTTTAAGGTTCAGTGAAGGATTTGAGGGTGGATCCCTGAAGTTTCAGTCCTACACTTCCTCCATTGCACCATACAAGCATGTAAGAAAAGTTAGAACAAAACAGTGTAACTGACATAAAATTATCCTTCCTGTTGAGAGAGTAGGGAGTCAAGCCTGGATCTCTTGAATAAAGTTATTTCATCACACTAGAGAATGAATCCACTTTAAATCCGGTTTTTGTCTCCTGCAGAATTCTGGGGTTTGCAGTTTGCAGTGGATTCATTCTCTAGTGTGATGAGGTGTTATAGACTGAATTTGATGAAAACATGGGAGATTTAAGATGGCTGTCAACATTTCAGAGATTTTTTTAATTTTGTAATTTCAGTATGTACTTAAGGATATATCACTTGATATTAATGAATGTTGGATGCAATTATCCACAACTGAGCAGAAGTCATTGCCTCTTTGGCCAAGAATGAGACTGAAAGTGGGGCTCCAGCGTGACTCTCCAAATCTGGTGCATCAGATCGAAGCCAACGCAGCACCCACCATCACAATGTCCCTGCCCAGGGACTTCCGGTGGACATGGCGACGGGATAGCCTCGTCGAGAGAAAGCTCCCGACGAGGACCGGTGTTGTGGTGGGTTAGGGTGAGCCTAGCGCTCCCCCTCCTTTGCCGGATCGAGTGCAAAGGGGTCGCGAACCCCAAGAACGCGTCGGACCCCAACGATTTTCTCCCCCCTCAAGGAGGAGAGATCAGAGGGTCCGAGCAGCGCAGGGGAAGCGAACCACCCCACAAGGATCGAGCCGTGAGGCTCGTCAAACCGTCGCCGATCCACGCCAAATTTAAGAAGAAGAAGAAAGACGAAGATCCGGATGGGAAAAAACCGGAGAGGAAATAAGAAAGACACCATCCCCAGGTAAACGGGAATTTACTCCCATTTTGAACAGAGAGAACAGCGAAGTAGCTGGGGGAGAGAAGGAAATTGATTGAAGCTTAAGGAGAAGAAAAGGAGTGGAGGAAGGGAAAGTTGATTTTATCCTGATTTTATCCTAAAGGAAATTAATAAAAATTAGAAGGAACTTGGAGGTCTGGCAGAAAGCCGACCGTACTGGTGGCCACACTATTAAATTGAGTGTATTTGGATCGATTTTCCCAATTAAGGGGACCCCTGGAATTAAGAGTTCAAAGAAAAGAAAAGAAAAAGAAGCACACTCCTGACCTTGAAGCCATATTTGTTGTGTCTATCCCGGCCGTCTTCATAAACAAAGTGGGAGAACGGAGGAAGAAGGAAGTGACGAAACAGGAAGGCGGTAGAGGAGGGACGTCAGAGCGAGTGACACAAGGAGGGGACGAAAAACGGACGGAAAGGAAGTGACGAAACGGAAGGGGAAGAGAAGCCATATTGGATACCATAGAGAAACTACGAGATAGAGTGGCCCAGGAAATAATTTTAAAGTTAAAGTGAGTTAAAGGCCAAAGGCGATAGAAGCTCAAAGGTAACGAAGAAGAGAACCGGACGGGAAGACGGGAAGGAGATCTACTAAAGTAATGCTAGGACGAGAAGTAGACGACAGCGGACAAGGACGAGAAGTAGACGCATAAACAACGCAAGGAAGAGAAGTAGACGACGGCGGACAAGGACGAGAAGCAGACGGCAGGGGTGATCGAGGAGGAGGAGAAGAAGAACGAATAGAAAAGAGATAACAAAAGAAGTAGATGACAGAACATTGATATATATATAATTTGAAAAAATTAAATATTAAATCGCAGAGTAAATTTCGAAATATTAAACATTGAATATCAGATATATTATTAAATATTATATTAAATAAAATACTGGGCTATATCAAATATTAAAAAATCAATTTAAAAATATTAATTCAGTTTAATAAAATAAAAAATAAAAAATAACAATAATAATAATAAAAAAAAAATAATAATAAAAAAGCCCAGTACTGAATTTATGAATATGGATTATTGATTATTGACTATTGATTAATTAAGTGGTTAAAAGGGAGGAATGACAGGTTCCTTTGTCTAATAAATTAATGAATTAATGAATTAGGAGGTCTGATAAGAGATTAGAATTGATTGATTGATATAGGTGATTGAATTTTTTGTATGATATATTTGAAAGTTGATAAATTGTAGGAGAATTAATTATGGCAACACCAATCAAACCAGAAGCTCGGAGAGGATCACTGGATATGAATCCAAAAATGGATAATTTATTAAAAGAAATTAAAAAAATATCAGAGAAACAAGATGCGCTAAAGGAGGAATTAAAGCAGGAGGTAAAGACCAAACATGAAGAATATTACAAGAAACAGGAAGGAATTATGACAAAGATGACTGAAGAATTTAAGATATTGAAAACTGAAATAAAGGAAGAATTTGGCCAGGTAAAAAAAGATATCTCACAACTTCATAGTGAAGTGAAAGAATTGAAAGAGGCTAAAGAGAAAATCGAAGGATCTCAAGCACAAATGGGGCAGAAGATAAAAGGTCTAGACAAACAAAGGGAGAAAATGGAATTAGAGCAAGAGAGATTGTTGCAAATGCAAATGGATTTCCAATTGAGACTAAGAAACTTAAAAGAAGATGACAAAGAAGATATAAGACAGCTGGTGACTAATATGTTAGCAAACTGTCTGGAATGTGAGGAGGATGAGTTAGAACAAGAGATTGACCAGATTTATAGGATTTCTTCATTTTACTCGAGGAAAAATAAAACGGATAGGGACGTTTTGGTGAAGTTTACAAGGAAGAAGATCAGAGATGACATTGTGTTCAAAAGCAATAGAAACCCAATCCTGTATAAAGGGAAAAAAGTGGTGGTATTGAAGGAATTTCCGCAGATGACGCTAGCAAGAAGAAGAAAGTACTTTTTCTTAACAGATGAATTGAAGAAAAGAGGGATAAGATTTAGATGGGAGAGGAAAGAAGGAATAATGGTGACCTATCAAGAGGAGAGACATTGGTTGACAACGGAATATAAAGCAAAGACTTTTTATGACAAATTGTTGAGAAAGAAGGAAGGAGAAGAAGAGAAAGGAGAAGGAGGAGAAGAAGAAGGAGATGAAGATGAAGAAGAAGAGGAAGCAGAAACAGTGGAAGAAAGAAGACTATCCACGCCGAGGAAAGACATAAAAGCTAAGAAAGCAAGATATAGATCACCAAAGTATTACAGCTATTTTGCTGAAGATCCCAAACCACAGAGAATGACATTACGGAAAAAAGAAGAAAGAGATGACCAGGGTTCGGAACAACCAACGACTTCTACAGCGGAAATGGAAATTGGCGACACAGGACAGGGATTAGATAAGAATGACTAATAAGATGGGATTAGATAAGAATGACTAATAATGGGATTAGATAAGATGGGATTAGATAAGAATGACTAATAATGTCACACAGCAGCTTTAGCTACATCCACTATCCTGTTCATAGTAAAATATAAGATTCCTTAGCATGTTCTTTTAAAGAGTTAAAGCACAAAAAACTTCACGAGGCCTACTCTTCTTTGTTCTTGTACACATAACTGCCAGGAGAGAGAAGAGAAGAGAAAGATGATTTCTTATCACTGCAATGAAACATGGAAATTAAGCCAATCTGCAAGATCGCCTCCAGCCTATTCACTTAATGTTAGATGCCATAGTCTTTTATATGATCTGAAAGAAATGTTCTGGGGGATAACAGTGTTTTTTCTATCTCTCTTAGAGCTTAAATCAGGTTTGGTCGTTTTGCTGAAAGGTGTGTTATAGTTCAAGTAAAGGCCACTCTATAATGTTACAAATATGCAGTTTATGCATCGAAACTCTTATCCTACATGACTATGAAAGCACCACCATAGATAGATAACCATGCATACAATTGAAATAAATAATAACGTGTGAAAATAAGTTAGATTTGAAGTTCATGAAAAACACATCCTCAAATGCATCTCAGTTTAACCCGTACCATTAGCCAAGCTAATAAAAATAAGCCCATTTCAATGGTACCAATAATCTAACAGAACTATGTGAGTCATGCATCTGTTTCTCAACATCACACATAAAGAGAGATATTGGGTTGATGTGAGTTTTCCGGGCTCTATGGCCATGTTCCAGAAGCATTATCTCCTGACGTTTCACCTGCATTTATGGCAGGCATCTTCAGAGGTTGTGAGGTCTGTTGGAAACTAGGAAAATTGGGTTTATATATCTGTGGAATGTCCATGGTGGGAGAAAGAACTTTTGTCTGTTTGAGGCAGGTATAAATGTTACAGTTGGGCACCTTGATTAACATTGAATAGCCTTGAAGCTTCAAAGCTGTATGTTTCCTGCCTGAGGGAATCCTTTGTTGGAGGTATTAGGTATTAGTATATTCAATTTCACTTTAGGGTGATTTCATGTTGTGATCTCCCATGAGTCTCATATTGGAAGAGAAGAGTGATGCAAAGTATCATTCATTCAATGTATTGTCGAAGGTTTTCACGACTGGAATCACTGGGTTGTTCTAGGTTTTTTCGGGTTATATGGCCATATTCTAGAGGCATTCTCTCCTGATGTTTCGCCTGCATCTATGGCAAACATCCTCAGAGGTAGTGAGGTCTGTTGGAACTAGGAAAATGGGTTTATATATCTGTGGCCACCTTGATTAGCATTTGATGGCCTGGCAGTTGTTTGGTGTGGCTTGTTGGTGCCTGGGGCAATCTTTTGTTGAGAGGTGATTAGATGTCCCTGATTGTTTCCCCTCTGTTGTTTTGCTGTTGTAATTTCAAAGTTTTTTTTAATGAATATCATTCATTCAAATCCTAAACCAGGCTACCTTCATAGGAGAAAAGTGGAGGATAAGACCAGAGGCACTGTACTCATCATATTGATCTCTCCCCCCCCCCTGCCCCATTTTGGTCTGTTTCACAGGGAAACAGCAGGCACGTATGGCACCTCGTGATGACCCATGCACCCTCCTTCCCTAATCACATAGGGGCATCAGGACAAGCCACATTGGCACCCTGTCCCTGCTCCCATCAGATGAGGAAAGAGGCCAAAACCATTGCTAGCTCCATCAGAAATACCCAAAGTATGACTTACCTAGTGCTGTTGGTGAGGAAGCATTGCTAGACACTTCCTCATCACTTCAGCCATCAATGGGGCAGGGCAACAACCTACATTATCTGATGGTGCTCAGCAGACTCCACACCCAAAAAGGAGCAAGGGGCTAATTTCCCCCTGTGTAATGAAGTGAATATACACACACTGTCATCATTCTTCCTCAGAAAATTTGATAGCACTGAAAAGATCAGTTCAGAGAGTCCACCACATTTGCAGGTTTGATTTTTTAAAATGTGATGATTCAAAGATTCATTCACTATGTTCTCTGGGAATGTCTAGATCCTCCAGTGCATTTCTATGGCTAACCTCTGGCCACAAGGACCTTGAAATTACTAGAGAGGTGAGCTCTCAGGTTAAAAAAAAAAGCATTGGGTGGCCCCAGTTTTGCATAGCTCCCATGCCTCTAATCTTGGTAAATGTGGAGGACACATTCTATACTTCACATCCTTCTAAGATTGCTGGTCCCCACATGTGGGAAGTCATGATGGAGCTAGAGTAACCCTTCCCTAAGATGTCAATTTAACCAAACTTCAATTGCTTGAATAAGGCTGAAATTAATCACTAGGCTGTCAAAATTCTATAGTCTCCCACATGCCTCTAAATCTTCCACTACCAATAATTAGGCATGTTGAAAGGTAAATCCTAAATTAGAATCTAAATCTGAAAATTTCTGAATTAAATTGTGACTAGGGGAAGTTGCTAGTGATTTTTTTTCCCCCAAATTAATTTCATATGCACTTTTCAATTGCTGGCACCTTACGCATATGTCTATGTTTTCAGCTCTACAGTTGAGCAATATTGCTTATTGTATTTTGGTGCCAGTATAGATTTAAGCAGTCCAAACAAGACTGTGTATTTGAACTGACAGAGAGTAAATTATTTGTATCTGGCATAACTGATGGTTGTGTCAAAACCTTGGCATAAAATTCATTGGAAAACATATTCTTATGAATGCCTATTCAAACATGCCCAGTATTTATTATCATGGGATATAGCCAGTTCTGTGCCAAAAGAAGGCTAGATTGGGAAAAATGTATACCAATATTCTTCTTTGTGAAAACAAAACAGTTATTCATGAATCTGATAAACACCAATCAAATAATGTCCTTTGACACTGAAGATCAAAGATTTGCTCTTTTAGAGAGAATTTCCTATAAAGATGTTTTTAATGAAATTATGATCATAGTGATATAGTACTAAAATGTGTTTTGGAAATGTCTTGGCATGTAATTTTCTTGCAGATCCAGTTAGAATTGTAGATCCAATCGGTAAGATATTTGTTTAAGACTGTGCATGTGAGTGTGTGTACACTGGACAATTAATGCAGTTTGACACTACTTTAACTGTCAATGCTATGGAATCATGGGAGTTGTAGTTATAAAACGACTTCAGCCTTCTCTGCTAAAGTGTACTAGGGCCTTACCAAACTACACATCTCAGGATCCCATAGCACTGAACCAATGCTGTTAAAGTGGTATCAAACTGCATTCATTTAGACAATACTGGATGAATAAACAAAAAAAATCTGATTTAAAAGTCACATTCTTTTGCTAGCATTTCTACCAGCCTACAACAGGTCGAAATTGTCTTTACAAGCTCGTAAAATAAAAATGTGTTTTTCAAAACTATAGAAATTTTCATTGTGTGTCATTATCCTTGCTTCTAGGTTCCTAGTGAATATCTGATAAAATAAAAAATATGCTCTTAAATCTATTCTTTATAGAACCAGTTTGTATATTTTCCTGGTGTGTAAGAACTCTGTGCTGTGCTTTTTGCCAGATTTTTTAAGAGAAAAGCCACAATGGTGTGTCTTCATCAAAGAACATCATTATTTCAATTTAGAATGAGGCTATAACTGAATGAATGAATGAATGAATGAATTACATTTTATTTATAGCCTATTCTATCTTCCCAAGGTGACTCAGAGTGGCTTACAACAAATTCACAGTGGGAAACATTCAATGCCAAAAAGGCAAGGCCCGACTTACTGGACCAGGGACGTTGTGGCGCGGGGCGTCCTCCGCCGCCATTTTTGCTGGAGGGGGTTTCTTCCTCCCAGAAGCCCCCTCGTATGGCGAGAAGGTTTCCCGGCGTCTGGCTGGGTGGCCAATCGGCCAGCTGGCCATGCCTCAAGGCGGGAGAGGCTGGAGCTGGCCTCTCCCTCCTTGTGGGCAGCCTACTTAAGGTTGCCCCATGCTCCTCAGCAGGCACTGGGCCTGCATCAGCTGATCTGCATCAGCTGTTTCACATGGGGAACAGCAGCGGCAGAGGCAGCAACTTCGGCGAGCAGAAGATCCGGGAGCGTCAGATTGGGTCTTGGGCTTATGGCCCATCTTCCTTTCTTTCTCAGCACCCACCTCCCAGGGCGGAGGGGATTATCCTGCCAGCGGCTGCCGGAGGGCCGCGACTGCGTGCCAGGTTCCACAGGGCCTCCAGTTCAGCCCTCGCCTCTCCTCCTCTTGCCCTCCACGCCAGCGCAAGCCACAGAGGCATCTGCACTCCCACCCCCATCGCCCTCTCACCCCACTGGCGTATGCCCAGTGGGCCTTGCAGCGCAGGGAGGTTCACCTGGGCATACGGCTGGATCTGGCAGCCTATACCAGGGAACCAGCAGGGGACCTTTTGGCTCTCTTTTCCCCGCAGGGCCCTCTCCCCGGTGCTGCCTCCCGGGCAGCAGCCTCTGCAGCCTCCTTCTGGCGCAAGCCCAGTCGGGCCTTCCAGCTGGCCCGGGCCTACCTTGGGCCCATGCCCCACCCAGCACAAGGACACGGGGCCTCAGTGGCCTCTTGGCAGAGACCCAGGCAGGCCTTCCTGTGTGGGGATGGGGCCTCCGCGGGCCTACGGCCCTCCCCATCACTTTGGCCTTCTGGTTTGTGCCGGGCATGCCCTCCCCCCCAGCAAGCCTGGCCTGGCCTGGTCAGCAGCCTGTGCAGCACTCTCGCTGTCCCAGCATGGGTGCCAGGCCCCAAGCAAAACCCTTTGCTGGCAATCACAATAACTTTATATATACTAGCTTGGACTGGATATTTGGTGGGCCAGCTCTGGATTGTGTCTGGTTGGGAGGCCACCAGGCATTTGTGTCCCCCGCCAGGAGTCTCCATCTCCTCCCAGGCCTTAACCACCCCCCCCCCCCCGTGGGCCTTCCCAGGAATGTTTGGGAAGCTGATAGGCTTCAGGGGTGGACTGCAACATCAATTCTTACCTGCAGTCCAGAGTTCTTTCTCCCACCAGAGACATCATGCAAAAAAAATACCCTCTTGCCTGGGTTGGCCAACTGGCCCCCATCTTGGGTCTACTCATTCCTGCTATGGCTCTCCCCCTTTGGTTTTCACTTCCCTGGGAGTGCTAACCCCTCTTTAATTTGGGTTCATCTTCCAGGTCCCTATCATGGCGCTGATACACTGGGCTCACTCATACAGCCCCCCCCCCCCCCCAGAGCCGCCTCTAAGCGACGTGTGGTTTTGTGCTCAGTTCTGTCCCACAGGGCATTGTTCAAATGGATCCAAGGAGGAAATCGGCCAAGAAGGCTGTGGAAGTAGAGTCAATGGTGGTGACCCCAGTTCGTACCACCAGGAGAAGCGGTTCTGGAAGTGATTTCCCAGAACATTGGCAAGTCGGTAGACAGGCTGGGTAAGCTTGAATCTAAGGTGTATTCTGAAACAGGAGCAGCAGTAACTGCCCCGCAAGGAAGGGGACAACAGCAAAGAAAACGAAGGAGGACTAGAGAGGGCTCCAAAAACACCTCAGCTGACTCTGGGCTCAGCGATCATGCATCCAGTGATACTAGATCCGGCGACGAGGAGGAGGAGGTTTCGCCAGGACCCCGACGCAGTCATCACTGTAGCACTGCAAAGAAAAAGAGGTGTAGGCCTTCCAGACGCTGTCACCACTACTCATCAGACAGCAATTTCTCTGAGGGTGAGTATGCCCAAGCTGACTCGGTGGACAAGGAGAATTATTGGAGGACAGAAGCTCTCATGCCAGGCCTTCTGGAGTGGGCCATTAGGTGCAGATCAGAGACAGGTAGTACCTCTGACTCTCCATCCTGGGCATGGTAGTGGGGCAAGCCCCCCACCCCGGCTCTCCCCCCTCTCTTCCTAGACAATGAGGACCCACCTGGCACCCATCTTTCCCCTCGCCTCAGAAGTAAGATCCTGAAAAGCTATTATGTTGAAATATTCACCCTGCTAAAATTTGAAGGGGAAGAGGGTCGGGAACCCCCTTCCAAGAGCAGGCAGCAGAGAAAGGACAGGAGCAGACCGGCAGAACATACATTTGTCAACTGGATGGCCAGTTACTCGGTGTTTATGGGAGTGGTGGTGGCAGCTTTCCCTGATCATGGTTGGCACCTAGCCAATCACCTCAAACATGTCATGAGGGCCAGAATGCTAGCTGGGGAGGCAGCTGCCATCACCTATGACTCGGCTTTTCGAAAGAGGGCATCTCAGAGCGTCAGAGCCAGATGGGAGCCATGCATGGCTGCCAACCCTTGTTCCTGTTATCAATAAATGAATTGTGGCCATTGTTTATCCCAACAACCTTGTGCGAGTGATTTTATTGGGCTGGCTGTGGGAGTTGTATGGCCCAGGCACATGCAAAAGGCATGGCCCGCCTTACTGGGCCAGGGACGTTGCGGTGCGGGGCGTCCTCCACTGCCATTTTTGCCAGAGGGGGCTTCTTCCTCCCAGAAGCCCTCTCGTACGGCGGGAAGGTTTCCTGCCATCCAGCTGGGTGGCCAATCGGCCAGCTGGCCATGCCTCAAGTTGGGAGAGGCTGGAGCTAGCCTCTCCCTCCTCACAGGCAGCCTACTTAAGGCTGCCCCATGCTCCCCAGCAGACACTGGGCCTGCATGAGCTGATCCACCCCACCCACCCTGCATGCTGTTTGCATATTTGTCTACGGTTAGCTTGTTTTTGTTAGCTTGTCATGGTTACCTGTTCTCAGTTGCTTGTTTTGGTGCTACTTGTCATAACTCCTTGTTGGTGTGGGGCATGGGCTCTGGATCTGGTTGGTATCCCCCCCTAGCAAAAGGGGGGAACACCTGGTGGTCCCAGGGGTGCCTAGTTTATGTTGGCCCGGTATTGTGCCGGCGGCACCCTGGTGTGTCTTGCGGTATCAGACAGCAGTGGGCTGCCCAATCCTGATCCAGGACCCATGCATGGCTACCAACTCTTGTTCCTGTTATCAATAAATGACTTGTGGCCATTGTTTATCCCAACAACCTTGTGTGAGTGGTTTTATTGGGCCTGCTGTGAGAGGTGTATCGCCCATGCACACGCAACAATAATATGCAAACAAATCAAAAACAATTCCAAAAATGACGAAACAACTCACGTAACTTCTCCAAGCTGGATATACCACCATCTATAGTAAAACGATAAACATACTTAGACTATATCTTCATGTATAAGTCTAGAAATTTTAGTAAAAAAAAACCAATCCCAAAAATCTGAGTTGTCATCCACAATGTGAGTACTGTACCTTAACTCTTAACAGAAAGAAAACCATTCCCTTCTCTAAGTGGCAAAAGGCTTAGTCCATCTTGTAAGAAATAAAAAAAAGTACCAACTCCCTGCTATTCTCTCCATCATGGTACCACTTCTGACCTTTTAAAAATGCCTAAGTGGGGAAAGGGTAGTAGCATCCATGGGAAGTGGTCCCCCTAAAGCAGGGGTCCCCAAACTATGGTTCGCAGGCCGTATGTGGCCCGCCGAGGGCATTCCTCTGGCCCACGTGGCCTGGCCTGGCCACGCCCACCTGCCGCCGCTCCGTCAATTGCGGACACCCTCTGCTCCGGCCACTCTGCCTGTGTGGGAGGGAGAAGCCTCCCAGGTGGGTCCTCTGCAGAGCAGAGCGGCCAGAGCAGAGGGTGTCCGCAATTGACGGAGCGGTGCTGGGTGGGCGTGGCCAGGGAATGCCAACGTGTGAAGGCAGGTGAACTACAACTCCAAAACTCAAGGTCAATGCCCACTAAACCCAGTATTTTCTGTTGTTCATGGGAGTTCTGTGTACCAAGACTGGTTCAATTCCATCATTGGTGGAGTTCAGAATGCTCTTTGATTGAACTATAAATCCCAGCAAATATAACCTCCAAACGCCACCAGTGTTCACATTTGGACATATTGAGTCAAGTTTGGTCCAGATCTATCATTGAGTCCACAGTGATTTATGGAGGCAGGTGAACTACAACTCCAAAACCAAAGGACACTGCCCACCAAACCCTTCCAGTATTTTCTGTTGCTCATGGGAGAAGTGTGCCAAGTTTGGTTCAATTCCATCATTGATGGGGTTAAGAATGCTCTTTGATTGTAGGTGAACTATAAATCCCAGCAACTACAACTCCCAAATGTCAAGATTCTATTTTCCCCAAACTCCACCAGTGTTCAAATTTGGGCATATTGAGGATTTGTGCCAAGTTTGATCCCGATCCATCATTGTTTGAGTCCACAATGATCTCTGAATGTAGGTGAACTACAACTCCAAAATGAAAGGACACTGCCCACCAAACCCTTCCAGTATTTTCAGTTGGTCATGGGAGAAATGTATGCCAAGTTTGGTTCAATTCCATCGTTGGTGGGGTTCAAAATGCTCTGTGATTGTAGTTGAAGTATAAATCCCAGCAACTACAACTCCCAAATGGCAAAATCAATGTTTTGTGTGAAGGACATACATTGGGTTGTTAGGTGTCTTGTGTCCAAAATTGGTGTCAATTCGTCCAGTGGTTTTTGAGTTCTGTTAATCCCACAAACGAACATTACATTTTTATTTATATAGAAGTGTGGGTTTTTGTTTTTTTTTTTGGGGGGGGGGGTTGTACTGCAAATAATATATGTGCAGAGTGCATAGAAATTCATTCATTTTTTTTTCAAATTTTAATCCGGCCCTCCAGCAGTTTGCGGGACTGTAACCCGGCCCTCTGTTCAAAAAGTTTGGGGACCTCTGCCCTAAAGCTTTGCTTTCCTCTTTATGTGGAATGACCCTAGACTTATCCATGAATCATATCAAAATCCATAATTTTGGCTCTGAGACCTGGCCTCAACTTATAAATAAGGTTAACTTATACATGAGTAAATATGGTACATCACACTTTCAAACGACTAATGATGACTATGTTTGTAGAAAGACTCTGGGAACAGAGGTCCAAAAAAATAACTTGACCAAGCTCTGCTAAAAGCAGACCTTTGTTCAAAGGGCTTTGGAGAACTGTCCAGTCCAGAAAATGCACATACCTTGAAATTGGCCCTATAAACAGCTTCAGAATAGAAAGTGAACAGGCAGAAAGGCTTGGTCACTGTTTTCTCCCTCATCAGCAAATGAAAAATACCTTTCCATTAAAACTATAGCGATTATTTCTGAATGTTTCTCCAAATATCCATATAAATTGACATATGTAAATTTTATACAAACTTGTATCCTCTTCTTAGCAGTTACATTTCCTTTTCTTTTTAAGTTACCACTTTGTTAGATGTTTCCTTCTAATGCTGAAGTACAGCAGATACTTGCTTGCTTTAAAGGTAAATACAAATAGTGATAGTGATTTGGAGGATAATTCAATCCACCATTGATACCCCTGATCCTACAGATCATATCCACAAAACCAACAGGTAGGAAACTCAGTCAATTGAATACTGCAGTGTAAGTGGACTACATAAATTCTTTTATCATATATTCATTTAAACAACATTTTCCAGCAATAGTTAGTACACACACACACACACACACACCAGTTTTTCTAATCAGGTGCACAGATGTTTGGACATATTATCTAAACATATAAGTGAAACTATTCAAAGTTATTTAGTGAATCTGTCAGGATATAACTGCTCAATGGCCAGACATGATGCCCTCTTTTGACTGAGGACTTTTTTTTTCTTCATAAGCAAAGAACATTTAAAATGTTAGTGAAATGCTAAGAATATTATTTCTCTCATTCAGAGTCCAACTGTTTCTGTGACATTCTCAGAATCAGAATAAATGTTATTTCCAGACCAACGTAATAGAGATACCAAATGAAATCTCATACAGTTTGAAAGATAAAATTAACATGCTGATGATATTTTAATGTTTCAATATAATCAAAGGAGCATGGATCATGCATCCTCCAGCTCTAGTGTCATTCCCTTCTTTAATCTTTTGCATATGCAAAAAAGGGAGGAATAAACTGAAAGAAAAATGGGCTCGTCTTGATAACACTTGGCAAATGTGACTGAAGGAATGCAAGTAGCATATTAGAAATTTCTATGCGCAACCTAAACACAATTATTTATGTGACAATGCAGGTACACCCTGACAGATTTACTGAATATAGTTGAGAAAAATATTGAGTGAGGAATATAAACTTATCTGACTGTGGGAAACAGTTACAAATCAATTCCTGGGTACTGTAGAAACATATGAAATACATCTGAGAAAATTACAGCTGGGAAAATATCTTGTAAAAGAGTTCTGTTGTATTTAGCCACTTAGGATAAGTCTGGACTTATTATTATTCCAACTTCCATGCTATGATCCAGATTCTTTTTCCAGGGGGGTGATATCATTTATGAATTGCATGTGAGAGACTTCAGTCTCGGCAGGATTTTGTCCTTTTTCAAGGCAAACATTTTACAACTGTTTTACAACCAGAGTTTTTCAAGCTGAAATGAGAGATTCAAGCAAATGTATCTTTTTTAAAATTGCATTGTAGCCATGGAAGTTGATGAGGTGGTGTGTTGGCACTGAACTTGGACAAATATTCCACACCTGCTTAGAGAACAAAGTTGTCTAGATATTTACAGTTCATCTCCTGTGTGGGCAAAAGAAGTCACTTGGAATAAGATACTAAGAACAGAAGATGTACATAACTTATTCGGGAAGAGTAAGGATTGGGAAGGATTCTGGGAGAAAAGACCATAGGAAATAGCTTTACAACATGTTAGACCATTAATCTATCTGGTTCCCCATGGCAGTAAATCTTCAGCAGAGGTTTAACACTGTCTTTTAACTGGAGAAGCCAGAAAGTGAGATGGTAGCTACTGTGTGCACAAAGTGAATTCTGCTGCTAAACTATGGCTCCTCTCCATAGGGCTGTTGGAAAAGGCTAGTGTATTTGAAGTGTGAATTGCTCATGCGGCTTAACCCTATCGGTTGTTAATAGGAAGAAGGAGAACAAGAATTCCACAATGACTAGCCAAGGAAAATACTGGCTAAATAAACAAACCTAGAAAGTAATAACCTGAAAAGAAGAGGTTGAAGGGGAAACTGTGGTAAAGGGATCATGAAATGTATGTTTTATTTAAAACGAATAGCTATGGGGAGACTCTGGAACTCTTTGCTTAGGGAAGCCAGAGTGGCTCCATCCCTGCTGTTCTTCTAGTGGCAGGTTAAAACTTTTCTTTACAGGCAGGCCTTTAAAGAAGAAAATTTTAAAGGCTGGTCGAGGAAATGCTGTGAAGTGTTTTAGGTAGGTGAATACGTTTTTAATTGTTTAAATGGTTTACACTGTTTATTTAAATGGTTAATCCCATTTTAATAATATTTTAATATTATTATCAAATAATAATTTTTAATAATAATAATTTAACAATATTCAAATCTGTGGGGCAGGGTTAGCTCCTCTTGTTAGCCCTAGCTTCTGCCAACTTAGCAGTTCAAAAACATGCAAATGTGAGTAGATCGATAGGTACCACTTCAGCAGGTAGGTATTGGTGCTCCATGCAGTCATGCCGGCCACATGACCTTGGAAGCATCTACGGCCAATGCTCTTTGGCTTAGAATTGGAGATGAGCACCACCCCCAGAGTTGAACTCGACTAGACTTAATGTCAAGGGAAAATCTTTACCTTTATGGGTTTTTTTGGCTTTAAATTATATATTGTATTGTTTTTAGTGTTAGCTGCTTTGGGTCTCTTTGCAGAGAGATAAAGTGGGTTAGAAATAAATATAATAAATAATAAGATCAAAGTAGCAACATAGAAAAAAAAACATTGGACTGGAAATGGAGGAAATATTGTTCTGCCTGCCTTTTGATACAAATTTACTATATGTGCAAGCAGAATAGACACATCAATTTGGAAATTCCTAGTCCTCGGAATTTCGCAATCCTATTTTCTTTTTAAAAATACTATATATATATATATATATATATATATATATATATATTCCATATGTATGAATTTCACAAGCAAACTGAGAAAACAAACCATGGTTCATAATTTCAGCCTGTACAATCTTTTGCATCTGCTGTTAAAATATAAACTTCATATACTTAAATTCTGGTTCACCTGTCATGGATGCACCCTCTGAAATTCAAGAATTTACAGTTTAGTAGAAGTATGTATAATTATCTGCCAGAGAGATCCAGCACCCCGCCAAACTCTAAAACAATATGGATAACCACATGTTGGATCATGAATTACATTTGGGCTACATAAAGGTTTGGAGATAAAGTGTGAATATGTTCTTCTCATCCTTTTTTGGATGCATAGCGTATCTTACTGTAGTCCTGTTTACAGAGTAGGGAAAAGTAATGATGAAATTTTTTACGTATCTTTTCTTTCCTCAAACAAGATTGTCTACAAAACCTCAAATTTACCATTGTCTAACTTCTCTATTCATGATCTTGCAACTTGAAACACTTTGCCACTGTACAATTTTTCAAATCCAGTGTTTGTACTTCCACAGGCCTGTATGAGTGAGGAATCACAGAAAGCTCAATTATTTTTCACATAAGCTATCTTTCAAAGGAGCCTCACAACACTAGGATGTTACAGGAGTACAGTACATCTAGATACTCAAAAAGCACTTTGTGCTGCCAGTGTGCTGTGAACAGATTGATGACTTTGAAGACCTCCAGCATAGAGGGCAAAATTAAGGATCTTCTGTGATTCTGCTGAAGCTGGGATGAGGAATGCCTCCTTTCCAACCTTGCTTATTGAATTTGAAAACCCTCATAGATTCTTTTTCCTGTGGACGCATTGCCTTTAAAACATACCAGTATAGATACAAGCTTTCTTCTTCTTCTTTTAAAAAGAGAAGTTGCAACGTCTAAAATAGGACTCCGCTATATCTTTACTATCTGAGAGAGAAAAACAGAATGGCCAATAAAGCTTTCTTGTTTAGGAAGAATAAAAAAGAGGGATTGCATTAAATATAGGCTGTAGGATAGTATTTTTAGAGACAAGGAAAGAGATTCTCTACAAGGAGAGAAACACAGCTCAATGTGATTTTTAATGGAATAGAAAAACAGAATGGGTGGATAGCAATTTAAGAGTTTGTATCATGGTGGATATTTGAGGCTATCCAGTTGTGACCCTAAGTATTGGCCATGTTGGGTACAACTCACAAGACTTGGAATCTAAGGTATGGGGAGGGGCTTATATTGCCCACTTTTCTTCCATCCTATTTTAGACTTGTAAAGATGCATTTATATTTCAAGGCCAGATATAGTTGAAAGGAATGTGAAATCCATTTTAGAACATAGTTCAAATATGTATATGCATTTTTATTTAAAGCAGTAATCTGAACCAATGTTCGATGTCACATTTTAAAACGTGGTGCCATTTTTATGTTTAAATTTTCACAAAACCAATTTTTAGTACTCTGTAAACAATTTTGTCAATATCTTTTAGCACATATCCTTTCTTCTGCCTTCACATCTTCAAAGATGGACAGCAGTGTGTGGGATTTAAAATATTTCTTTAGATCTATCATTACAAGCACAATTTTTTCTGTTATTCATTACATTTCTGTCATGTATGTAAATGTTGAAATGCTGAGGGTTTCATCTTTCTAAACTAGCCTGTTAGACAAATATTATAGCTATACCTTTTCCTCTAATCTTCAGCCTAAGTCCAAAAAACAAGTCCTAACTATAGTAGACCCATTAAATTAAAGCTGGCAACCTATGCTGATGGCCAGTTTTGCTTCCATGTAACTAGTAGCCTATAGTTCCACATTTTTCTACCCCAATTATCCAAAAATGTTACCCAGCAGTGACCTGAAGTGATTTTCATTTTTATTTTCTGAATATATGCCTGATTTATAGATGTTTCTAAAAGTCCAGGGGTTGCAGCATCATGCAACATCATTGCTGTATTTTGGGATGTTATCTTAATGTTCCTTGATTTTTTTTAAAAAAAAATGTGAAGTTAAGGATAAGTTGAGTAATTAGATGGTTGCAGAAAAGAAGTTGGAACTGCATGATCTACCCCTTGACCAATCACAGTATTAATTCAATGTACTAAATACTAAATACTCACCATTCAACAATTGATTCAATGAGTCTACTCCAGATGGGACAAATAACTATATATTAGTCAATATGCACACAGCTCCAACAAATGCACACAGTTTCTCCAACTGGGCACCATTTGATTGCAGCTGAGTCAGTCAAGAGGACTGACTCAGTGTAGAGGACAAATGCATCTTCTTTACCAACTTTCTGTTTATTAAATCAAATGCTCCCCCTCTCATTTTTTGAGAAATTGGCATGTGGTTGCTTCCATTGAGTACCAGTAGTTTGATTAGTGGCATCTTTACATTTCAGTACCAAATATCCTCATTGACGTCCCCAATAAACTAATAATGTTTCATCCTATATGTATTAAATAGGTTGGACATAGGGGGGAAGAACAAATCTGTATATGAATGTATCTAGCCCAAAGGGTATGAAATCACTATCCTGGCAGGGGTGGGAGGAGGGAAGGGCAAAGTCAAATGCAACTATTGTATAAATGTTAGGTAGTATTGCACTGGTCTCTCTGTGTACACACACACACACACATACACACACGTGTATAGCTTTGTTTCATTGTGTTTTTTATGAATATGTTATGGCCTTTTTCAAGCCATTACAACTGCACAAGAAAGTACTTATTTTACCTATGTTACCAAGCAGCTGAAAATTTATCACCTATGTTTTCTGAGAATTTTGTGATCCTTTGTGAACACACACAAAAGAAACAAGAAGTACTATTACAAGAATGTCAGTTAGGATATCATTAATCCTCATCAATTACCCGAGAAACATGTCTCTGCCAAAGCAGTTTCAAGCATTCTATTATACAGTCTCTATAATTAGTTTAAATATCTATTGTGCTATGGACAAGCTGGACTCTGCTTTATGCGCTCATCTATACAAAGACTGAAGTAACCATTACACATCCTCTGGTGCCAGTTATACTTTGCATCAATCTTAGCTGCTGATTATCTATATTTGATCCTCCAGATTGAATTTGTTATTGTGCAAGTCCTTTAATATAAGTACATGAGAATTGCCAAGCTGGGCCTGACCAAGTTTCATATTGATCTAGTTAGAATCATAGAATCAAAGAGTGGAAGAGATGACATGGGCCATCTAATCCAACCCCCTTGCCATGCAGGAATAGCACAATCAAAGTAACCCTCATAGATGGCCATCCAGCCTCTGTGCAAAAGCCTCCAAAGGAGGAGCTTCCACTACATTCTGGCAGAGAGTTCCAGTGCTGAACAGCTCTTAGAATCAGGAAGTTCTTCCTAATGTTCAAATGGATTCCCCTTTCCTGTAATTTGAACCCATTGCTCCGAGTCTTACAACCTCATCACACACAGTTTGGTAAGCTTCCTAGTATGCTGCCAGGATGCTTCTTCCATGGAGTCCGCCACATGCCATCAGATGACGTGAGACAATTTCCAGCAGGGCTCTGTAGAGAAAGCATCCTGGTAATGTGCTAGGACACTTCTTTGGGAACACGGGAGGCTTCCTGAGTTCCATTAGGAAGAACAAAAAGAAACTGGGCAGCAACACTTTCCTCCATGGGATGAGGTAAGGGGTGTAATAGGCGATGCAGGCAATCTGGGGAAACAGTCCCCTCCCCCCACTGTCCCATGGATTGAGGTCTCAGTGTGATGAGATCTCTAGTCTCCAGGACCGCAAAAAAAAGCCCACTCCCTCTTCCTTATGACATCCTTTCACATATTTATACATGGGCTAGCTATCATGTCTCTTCTCAACCTTCTCTTCTGCAGGCTAAAAATGCCCAGTTCTTCAAGATGCTCCTCATAAGGCATGGTCTCCTGATTTGTTCATTTTAGTCTCTCTCTTCTGGACACTTTCCAGCTTGTCAATATCTCTTCTAAATTGTGGTGCCCAAAATTGTGGTGCCCAAAATTGGACACAGTATTCCAAGTGAGGTCTGACCAAAGCAGAATAAGAGGGGTACCATGACTTCCCTTGATCTAGACACTTTACTTCTTCTGATGCAACCCAAAATCCTATTGACTTTTTAACTGCAGCATCACATTGTTTGCTCATGTTCAACTTGTTGTCCACAAAGACTCCAAGCTCTTTTTCACATGTACTGTTGTCATTTAGTAATCTTTTCTCTTCTTGGAAATATCAATCCAGATACTTCAGATGTTTTAAGATTTACTGTTTCTACAAATGATGACTGTTCTGAGAGACATGTATATCTGGAGATATCTAATCATTTCATTTATGGAGTGAGCTGTCATATTTTCTGTTATGGGTTCTGTTCATGATTTCCACAGAGGAAAGACTCATTGTAATGTTGCTGTTGTTTTGAAGCTTGGCAGCTAACATATTTTAAGGTTCCCTCCCTATCCTGAAAATAAGAATTGTACTCTCATTTTTCCTATATCACACATGGGTGAAGGGTGAATTTAATATATTTTTTCAGATTAAACATATGGGCAGCATATTATTCTCATCCTTACTTTAAAAAGTCATAATGTGGCACTGATTTCTGGCTTTCTGGATCATGAATGGAACAGGGATTAGATAACACTATGCCTTACTGAACTTATCTTTAAAAACATTCCATACATGTAGCACCCAGTCAACAAATGAAGACATTGCCTTTAATGATACAGTATATTTTGGGTCATTTTAAATGGGTTGTACAGTTCTGAGTTTCTTATGGAAAGTCAATTAATTTCATTAAAATATATCACTTTTGTATTTTATGTGGCACTCCAACCATTGATCTCTTATAAATGCACATCAGATATTTACAGATCATTTAAACAAAAACTGCTCAAGAACCAATGTTTGAGGATTTCTAGCACCAATAGTTTTGAAAATAGAACTCATTTTTCAAAAGATATAATTACAGAGGAATTATGCTACAGAGAACATTTTGTTGACTAACCCAACCAAGCTAAGGTACCATCGCTTTTTGGAAGCTACCGGATATCTCTGAAGATGCCAAAGGGGTTTTACTGGTGCTCTTGACACATCCTTCCTGACCCAAAACTCCAGTTCCTAATGTGCAGATAGAGCTCTTCATTCTTTAAGGATCATATCACAAAGGGGAAGGTGGGGAGTGTGCCATTTCACCAGCAAGTGAAGGTAGCATCACACAGAGGTAGTGTTGGCCAACTGGGGCAAAAGTGTACTGGCTCCATTGGAGGCAGCACAACATGGAAATCTTCCCACATTGAATGAGGAAGCATCCTAGGATCCTTCTATGCTGGTTGGAGGTGGGGCCACCATTTGAAGTTGAGGGACATCATGTGATGGGCTGCATGCCCATCTGTCCCCCAACTGGCTAGCAAGGATCCTAGAATACTTAAGTTGCTAAGTGTGATGAGGCCCTTAGTGATGAGGCCCTTAGTGATGTGTTCCATCTTTTTGGTATTTTCTTTTTGATGATTATTTGATGCATGGAATTCCTAGAAATAGCATTCAGTGCCCAAGGAAAGCATACAAGATATTTTCCTATATTACCACAATACTATCAAGTTCAGAATGTTGTCATTTTGAAAAGATATGTTGAGCACCCTAGATAGGATCCCTAAGAGTTGATCCATGTGTTTCATACATTGTATTTGATAAATTATATAATTCATAATAGTTTTGTTTTACAATGATTAGGTTGAACTCATGTGGCTATTCTTATTTGGTCTTCTTAGTTTATTTACCTAAGGATCAATTCACCAGTGGGTTTTAATTTAACACATTCTGTAAAATTGCTCATTTTTATACTTAGCTGCTGATTCTTTGGTCAGAACCTTCTGAATAATTTGTTTCATCATTTTAAAGTTTTGATTGCCCTTCTAAATCATCCACATTTTAGAAACAGACTCTGGGAAGAATTTTTAGTAATTCATTATCCTCTCTACTTTTAATCAAGTAATGATTGTAAAATAGTCTTGGCCAGTCAGTCAAAATAGTATTTTTACTTCTTTTTTTTAAAGGGATGTTATTCTTTCACTCTACATTTAATATTCATTTAGTCTTTCATTGACAGACTAAGATTTCCACATGTCCCTGCATTCCTAAGAATGTAAAAACATGTTATATTCTGTGTCATATAGTGACAAGTACAGTTCAGAGTACCATTAGCCCTCAGACTCATGGCAGTAATTAATCCCTATCATCATTTTCATAATGAGAAGCCAAGTTCAGAAAATACTGATTGAAAGACTTGAATATAAAAATACATGTCATTTGCATTGATTTTTACACTTCCTGTAGATTAATACAAAATCATTGGTTCTAATACCAATCTCTGATTTTTAATTTTTCTGAAAGAGTGACAATTCCTTTTCATGAACAGGTCCAAAATACATGCCTTTTTGCTGATTTCTTTTTCAGCACTTCCTCCCCGTGCCCTCAAATATTTCTCTATATGTTTATATTATCAGTTCCTCAAAACCAGGGAAATAAGGCAACAAGACAACAAGAAGATATATTAAAATGGGTTTTAGTATAAAGATTATTTTCCAAAGCTAAGTTCAAACAGCATCAATTAAAGGTCCCATAAGGGATTCATATATAACAAAATAATAGATTACCAATACAATTTGAAACCCACCTTGTTAGAAATATGGAAAGAGGAATTAAACTGTAACCAGAGGACTTAGAACTGTGCATAAATTCAATAAAAAAACTTAACCATTTAAAGATCAAAGAAATACAAACAAAAATGCTGACTAAATTGTATAGGACCAATTGTCCTATACAATTATATATAGCAATTGGCCTATATACTATATACGTCACCTATATTATCTTCTAAACTCCCTCAGGAGGAAATGTGGTTAAGTTATACTTTACTCTAACTAAATATATATATATATTAGGCCTGGGCGGTTTCGTTCGTTAATTTTGTAATTTGTTAAATATTCGTTATTTTTAGCAATTACGAAATGAATACAAAACATTTTTTCAAACCCGGAAGGGTTTTTCAATAACGAAACGGCATCCTCCATCCTTTTTACGAGCTTCCGCCCGTTTCGGAAATGGGATGGAGGATGCTGGTGCCTGGGAGCCAATCCGGCGCTCCCAAGCACCCAAGCAGTGCACCGTGGCTGATTTTGATTGGCTGGGAAGCCCTTTAAAAGCGGCTCCGCGTGGCCGCTTTGCTCATTGTTGCGAAGGCGAGGGAGAAGGGAGGTCCGGGAGGGCGGCTTGCATTGGCTTGCATTGGCTTGCATTGGCTTGGTTGGCTGGCTAAGCTGGATTTCCTTGCATTGATTCCTTAATTCCTTAATTCTGTTGTTGGGAGAGCGAGGGCGGTTTTTGTTAATTTGTTAATTTTCCATTTTAAAATATTTTTGAAAAATACCTTTCTTTTATTCTTAAAAAAAATCAAAAAATATTCTTAAAAAAGGAAAGAATCTTGTGAGCCTGTGTGTGTGTGTTTCCCCCTGTCTTGTGGCTGTTGGCTCCACAGCGGGGAGAGCATTTTGTTAAATTTCCATTTTTAAATATTTGTGAAAAATACCTTTCTTTTATTCTTAAAAAAATCAAAAAATATTCTTAAAAAAGGAAAGAATCTTGTGAGCCTGTGTGTGTGTGTTTCCCCCTGTCTTGTGGCTGTTGGCTCCACTGCGGGGAGAGCATTTTGTTAATTTTCCATTTTTAAATATTTTTGAAAAATAAAATACCTTTCTTTTATTCTTAAAAAAATCAAAAAATATTCTAAAAAAAGAAAAGAATCTTGTGTGCCTGTGTGTGCGTTTGTCATTTGTGTAGTTCCAACCAGTGCGCTCCTTTTGCCAACAGAAAGTGCTATAATACAGTGCTCGCTCATTATTTGTGTAGTTCCAACCAGTGCGCTCCTTTTGCCAACACAAAGTGCTATATAATACAGTGCTCGCTCATTATTTGTGTAGTTCCAACCAGTGCGCTCCTTTTGCCAACACAAAGTGCTATATATAATATAATACAGTGCAATTAGCACGAATAACGAAATTTCGTAAATGCTTTGCGCATGCGCTAACGCGGTGCGCCATCTTAACAAATTAATTCGTTATTAGCGATGCATACAAATAACGAAATTTTGTAAACGCTTTGCGCATGCGCCAACGTGGGCGCCATCTTAACGAATCGATTCGTAAATATTTACGAAATTTCGTAAATACCGAACCTTTTAAAGGGAAAATTTTGTAATTATTTTAAATATCGAAACAAAAAAAAACCCCAATTACAAATCGATTTTAGAAACAAATTTTTCCATTGTTACCCAGGCCTAATATATATATATATTCCAAAGCTAAATTCAACCGGTATCAATCAATGGTCCCATAGGGGCAATTTAAGGAGAAACAGCTCAATTCAAAGACACCATTGTGTCTTGTCTCAAGGCTCATCCACATGGGCCTAATAACCCATACTCACAGTGTATTGCATCCCGGCTGTCCCCATGGCATTCTGCCACTTCCAGTAGGTATAACCCTATGGTTTCAATGCAGTGTGGATAGCCCATCAGGACAGGGAAAAGAAAATTGTGATTCATCTGGGCCAAATTGCTGCCATCATCACTTCCAGATAGCTACAAAGCTCCATGTGAGTTCCTGGCTATTGTGGACACCTTGGGGTGACAACTGCAGAGATGCACACATAACCAAGGGCTCACCTGGATCTCTGTGACCATCAAGCATGATAAACAGTGATACAAACAGTAAGGTGATGGTCCAATAGGGCCATATATGCTCAGCCTGGCTGGACCATGTAAACTCTAATCCATCATGTGTTCAGGACAGTGTGTGGTCACATCTGAGGCAAATCCAGGGCATTTCTGCTCTGGATTGGCCTCAGATTAAATGGTCAGTATAGCTGAGGTGTCAGCCAGATCCCCAGACTGGGTATACACAAGTATAATCAGCTAGCCTTTGATACAGTTCATTCAACAGTTGCAAGATAAGTCCTCAAAGAAAAATCTCTCACTAGCTGACTGGTGACTTAGGTTACAGACCATTTTAATATATTTTAATATTTTTGTGTTTAATTGCTTAATGACACAAAAACTGTAATTGTTTTTTTTTTAAAAAAATCAATGCATGTATATTGTTTTAAATGGGCATTGTGCCATGTTTAATTTAATGTTACTCATATCAGGAGTAAGGTGGGGAAAATAAGTAAATAAATACACAACACACACCCCTTTCAATGGAAGACAAATCATTACAGTAATTCTTCTCCCTCCTATAGAAGAGAACAAATATTCTTCTACAGTACTCCACATTTGAAAGTTATTAGATTTTGTGGAGAAATTATTCTTCATAGAATCTTTGCACAAAAACCAGTTTTCTGTGCTGAAAAAAAATAGCTGCACACGAAATAGTGTTCTACACTCCCACCCCAAACAAAGAGAAACTTGCACTTGAGAATGGAATATTTATGAGTTGCCTTTCCCCATATTACTCCAAATAATTCTTCTTTGAGTCTCTCTATACCTTCAAAGAAAAGTGACAAGGGAAAAATGATACCTTCCAACATTTCACACACAAAAACTGAGACATCAAGAAACATCATGATCCAAAGCATGGTTAGGATGGTAAAAGTTATAGGTGAATGACACAAACTAGGAGGATTTGCAGCAGGTTGCTTTTGCCCAACTTTTCTGGGAAGGGCCAGATGATGATTCTACTGCTACTCCTCTTTGAATGCCTTTTATACTAATTGAAGTAGGAACGAGAGGGAAAGTGGGAGTAGAAAAGAAAAATGGAGAACATCACGGAGGAAAATGGGATGGCAGACAATTTGGGGTGTCCTTTTCACATCAGGGTAGTTGAAGGGTATGTCCTGTTGGAAGAGATCGTGTCAGTGATAGTCATAATTGTTGTTTTTATAAGATAAGAAAGGATATTAGAGTACCATGAGAGGTTCCATCTTCTCCTTCCCTGCTTCTCCACTGTATCAAAGTCCCAGAAAAGAAGGAAGTGCAGAAAGAAGTATTCCACAGCCTTTGCTTGAGATGCTACAGAATACTTAAAACTGAGTTACAGAAGTATATAAACTCTCCCTGAATAATCTGTATTAGTCATTTGTCTTGTGCTATTCATGAATAATGACAACGCTGTATTTCAGTCTCGAGATGCAATAATCTTTATCTCCCACTGTCTAAATAAAAGCTGATGTTTATAAACTATATATACACACACATATATATCCTCATGTACATAGCAAAATCCAGCCAAGAGATGAATTAGAGAGTAAAATATGAAAAATAGTAAATGATTGGTGCAAATGCTACACAATAAATGTGTGGTTCTAATATTTTCAGAAATGTTTCGAAAGTCTGATATGTTTAATATCATATTATGTCAACTACCATAGAAGCATGGCTGCAACTTTATTCATGGTCTCTCATTGGATGAATCACTGGAAAGCAGTAGCTTTCCTATAATATCTCAACCCAAGTCAACCACAGCATTTAAAAACTGAAGGGGAGTGTTCGAAAATAGTAATACTTCCATTAGGCATTGGTACAGATGGGAGAAAACTTCAATTTTCATGTTCATATGTACTTATATTTAAACTTCCCCCATCAGCAAGTAAGCTAAAATTCAATTAGCTTTAAATAATGATATTTTTCAAACTGCTATGATGTGTTTCTCCTCCCCCCACCCCCCAGCAAAGTGTATGCAAGTATATAAAAGCAACTTGTGGGCAAAAATCCATATAAGAATTATATATGCATACACACAAATATATAGGGTAAAACATTAATTAAATGGAAATTCCCACATACAAATGACTGCTTTATCTTACTGTCAACAAGTCCTCCCCAATTCTCATAACTTTTATTGGTTCTCCCTCCCCTTGCCCCCTTAATTTCTATCTAGTTCATAGCCATATGTGTATGAAGAGTTCATAAATTAAAGACTCCTAGCCATCCCTTGCCACGCGTTGCTGTAGCCCAATATGTGTTTATGTGTTTTGTGTGTGTATATATTTGTGTATATGTGTATATATGTGGTTTTGCGCATGCGTTGTAATGTATTTTTGTTTTTTAGTGTTTTTATGAGTAATGGTCATGCATTGGCCTGATTGGTGTGTTGTGTCCAAATTTGGTATCAATTCGTCCAGTGGGTTTTGAGTTATATTAATCCCACAAATGAAAATTACATTTTATATATATATATAATCCAGTCCATTAGCACAGAGATATTTTGTTCTAGGTGCACTACAGGTGTTAAAGTACTACATAACTTAAAACGTTGGCTTTCAGAATAGCACTGACTAACATAAATATCTGGAAAATTCAATATGTTCTGGACATAGTTATACATATTTATACTTTTTATAGAAAACCAAATATGCAGTTTGGGGACTCCCTTGAACCCAACATTGCTACCAGAAGTTGCTCCTTTCTAGGGAAGGTAGTGTTGGCCATAGTGACCCATGCCTTAATTATCTCCTGAACAAAGTACTGTACTGTGATCCATATGGAGCTTCTCTTTGAAAGCATAGAGAAGTGACAATTACATCAAAATGCAGCCATCTCTGTGTTGTTTGATATGCACTTTAGAAACCAGACATCATCATTCTTGTACCAACTGCTGAAGCTTCCAATTTGTGAAGTGAAGTCATTTAAAGATGTTGGTTTTGACTAACAAAACCATTAATCTTTTAGGGACAGAATATCATAAGGTGGCTCAGAATTTATTGACATCAACACATGGTCTATTGTATACCCTAGCGCTCCAAGAGCTTTTGGTGATGACCATATGAGACGATGCTTTCTCTGTATTTCAGAATCATGATTGTGCAACTACATCCCAAAGGGGATCATGATGTCTCCACAGAGACTGCAGTGGACAACCAATGCATTCTTCTGCATCATCTTTGAGTCTTAAAATTAGCTTTAGGGCTTGCTTTTGTTTTAATCTGTTCTGAAAGAATGCTGTTGTTATTGGGAAAATCTTTTTAGACATAAGCTTTAATACAATTTTAAAGAATATTTTATCTGCATTATTCTGGAATCCCTGGGAAGTGGAGAGGCAATCAATCAATACCTCTAATACATCAATAAATCTATTTCTCCCTGTTCACTCATTATGTAAGTTTATACAAGTATGATTCATTGCTTTTATTTGTTTGTGAAGGATCCTAACTACCCAGTCTGATAACTAGGAAGGTGAATTATGAATAATTCTAAAAGCAATAACATAGTAAAATATACAGTATTAACAACATTTCATTATTTTTACCTGCTTCAGTATAAAGCTTGTTTGCTCGAATGCTTGCTTGCCTGTTTCATTTACCTAGAACTTGAGTCACATGAAACACTTAATTCCCTGTTGCCATACTATAATATGAATTGTGAAGACCAAGCTGTGAGAGTTTTGATGCGAAAATAACACTGCCTTGCATCAGAGGTTGGACAACATGGGTTTTTGCTATGTTGGATGTCACATTGGACTGTGCTGACAGCATATGTTCTCATTGATAGAAGCTGACAATTGCTGACAACATGTCTTCCTTAATATAAAGTAATCAAGTTTACAACAAAAAGAAAAAAACACACTGCTGTATATCTGTTTTTACAAAAAAAAAGAGCTTTAAAATTTACTTTTTGATACATGTATATTTGTTATTTTATTTTATTTTTATTTTTATATTTTAGAAGTTATATTAAAAGTTAAAAAATTAAGATAACTATAGAACAGAAATGCAGAAAGTGACAAGAAAAAGAAAAAAACAAAATAAATGCATATTTGGATTATCCTACTCCATGAAAATTCTCTAGCAGGTTTAAAGAACTAGAAAGACATGAAAAATGTAACCAAGTTTATATTTTTAATATATAAAAAGTTCTTCTCAATGTTCATGACCATCATCAGACCATAAAAGATTATAGAAAAATAGGGTGAATGACATCCAAAGTGATATCAACATCAGCATCATTTGTAGAAGAGTGAACTGTCTAGAGAGAGGGATGACAAATCAATAACCTCAAGACTCATCCCTTAAGGAGAAAAAATGACGGATCAACTAAGATTGAATCGGCGCTTAGAATTTACTTATAACAACGGAACTGGCAGTTCAGTCAGAATAAAGAGATGGACACACAAAATGTGTTGATAAACTAAGCGACAGTTAGATTATTTGCTTCTGGGATCAGAGGTGACCCTGCTGGATACGAGGTAAGATTACAACTGCTTCAGTAGTAAGAAGCTCTGAAAAAGGAGTAAGACTGAAATACCTTCTCTCCAGCAGGGTAGCTTCTGATCCCAAAAGCATGGTAATCAATCTACCTTGTCTTCTCATCTTGGCCCTCTCAACAAGTCCTGAGATGTAAAAGAAAATGCCAATGAAGTCAACTCCCAAAGATTGTTCCCTTTCCCATTTCTGACCTTCATAGCAATTATGAAGTACAAAGAACTTTTTTTGCAAAAATGTGCCCATGGGTGCTCACTGATTATATTGACTTCAGGCGGTTCCAGACAGCCCATATTTAAAAAACGCTGATGTTTGTGGGGGAAGGGGTTTCCACACCCATGCCGGAAAGTGTGCACTTTCTAGCATGGGTGTCTACACATTCTCTTGGGACTAGCCTGAGAGAACATGGAGGGGCCTCCCCCACTCCCTCCAAGCCCCTAGATCCCTTAGAAAACTAATAAATATGTGGTCCTGGCGAGCTCTCCCGAAGTGTAGAAATGATGTGCCAGGAGAGTAGGGGGAGCAATTTTCCTCCCCCTTTCCCCCTCCCACTCTCCTGGCACATCATTTCTATGTGCTGGGAGAGCTCGGTGGGATTCTAATGGTGACCACGTATTTATTAGATTTCTAAGGGATCTAGGGGCTTGGAGGGAGTGGGGGATTATTCACAGTTTACCAGGGTTATTTAGCCTGATACACGGCGGGAATTGTGCCTGGACTGTAGTCCAGACACCATAAATAGTGCATTTATCCTGTGCCTTCCAAGAAGGTACAGGATAAACGCATTAACAAATTAATTCAGCCCAAACCAGGGTTTTCCTGGTTTGTGCCGAATTAATGCTGGACTGGCCAGAATGTTGTCTGGACAGCCCCCTTTTTTATTGTGGAAGTTTCTGCAATAAAGGGGCTGTCTGGACAGGCCCCAAGTTTTTGAGAGAGAGAGACAGATTGGTATAAACGAAGGCTAAATGATGGACCAAGCTAACAAGTATTTATACAGGCATTAATAACACATTAACAATTGAAATCTCTAAGAAATATAAATGAAATGTATTAAGGGTACATAGAAAATGTAATGTATAAATAAAGTGACAAAATAACTAGAAGAAATATGAATGGTATAGGCCCAGAGGAGAAGATAAGAAAAAGATGGGACAGTATAAGAAGAAATAAGATTAACGAGAAAGACAAATGGAATAAAAAAAGAAAAAATCTTTTTGTTTTTCTTAAGCAAAAGACATTGTGAATGGAATTGCTTAAAAAATAGAGATATGTATAAAAATATCTTCCTCTTCTTCCTTCTTGGATGTACATTAGACTTATGGATAGACCTAACTGTCGTACTCCAGAGCAGAATCGCCCCTGACTTTAAACACTACACCAGCTGGGTAAAATCAGCAAGCAGTTTTTTCAAGGAATATAAGTAGCCAAAGCAAATAAAAGCAATCCACAGTAAAAGGTAATCCAATTGATATACAGGAAGACAGGAACAAAGACTCCAAAGAAATCCATGAAACTAGGCATTTGAATCCATTAGCAATACAGAAGCATATTTCATGGGCTAAACATGAGCTACGCAGACCTTGGTTCTGTAAACTTGATGTTAATCCAACGTTGCCTCAACTAAAGCAAAGCCCCTCACAAATCATTTATAAACCCTTTCCTGACTCCAAAACTGCTAGAAACATATTCGTTCTCAGTTTCAGTTTGCTATCTAACTTCTGTTGCAGTCTAGCTGAGCATCTTAATTGTTGCATGGACTGTCTCTGTTTACTGAAACTTCTCACTCCCCTCATTAACTCCTGCATCTGGTACCTCAAAATCAACCTCATTCTCAGATAACTGACCAGAGAACTGCGCAAGAAGCCTCTCCCAAGCTCGGTGCCTTGAGAATCCTCTTGCAGCAACTCAGGCCTCTCTGGCCTCTCATTCCCATACCCTGGCCCAGAAGCCGAATCAACATCCCCATTCCCTTCAGGAACATCAACATGAACATCATCCCCATTCTCATCATGAGAATCAACATGAACATCAGACACAGTCACAGGCTGAACAGGCTGGCATACAACACTAACTTACTAACAAAACATTAATAAACTTATTATACTTTCCTTGGCCTTCCTCTCCCCACTCTTACGATATAAAAGTGTGGGGAAAAATTAAAAAATGTATGACCAAAAAAATAATTGCACTTTCTTGCACTAAACTGCTTACAGTGACCAAAACATAACAATTTCTATTATATTTATACAAATCAATAACACTTGACATAACCTACTTAAATAGTATTCTAGGAAATAGCTTGTTTTAAAGCACAATTCAAAGACTGAATCACCACTAAAAATTCATCAACCTCATTTTTGTATTCTATGTGCTATTATGTTGCATTTGTTCTTTATGTGTCTCTTTGCTTTTTACTACAAACAACACTGTTCTGTACAATGTTAAAATAACATTTTAAGTTTGTAATTTTTTTTTGAAAAAACAGAATTTTCCAGATTCCATTGGCCATACTGGCTGGTCAAATTGGAGAATTATAGTCCAAAAAAGTAACATTTCCAAATCTTGCATGTATACCACTGATTTAATTCATAGAAGAAAATCTTTCACATACAGACAAATACACAGATACCTCTTCTATAATTTACTTCTGTATTTCAGGGCCAGTAATACTCAAAACCTTACCTGTTAGAATACATGACACACTAAGCTGCAACTTAATCTATTTTTTCATTATCCAAATCCTTAATTTTTCTTTTTTGCAACTCACTCATTTCTATGATCTTAGCGAAAATGTCTTATATTAAATTATAACAACAGCAATCAAAGTCATGGGGTGCAAGAGGATTCTCAATTGCAGCCCATACCCTGCTCTCCATATCACCAGAGGAAGCGATTGAGAAGCACATCAATTCACATAACTTCCTACCCGTGCCCCATTGTCTTTTCAGAACTTAATGATGCTGAAGTGTCTGTATGATTAAAATTTAAAGGCTTCCAAGTAACCAAGTAATTTGCCCAAAACTCCTTATCCAGCACTCACTACAAAGACTCTGATTTTAATATACCATTAATCAAGCTCCAGCCTAGTTTACCACTGATACTTTAAATTACGGAAGAACTAACTTCATTGTTCTCATCCTATCACATGAAAAATCTTTCTCTTGATCAGATATGTGTGTGTGCATACACATCCCAAAATGGGAAGTAAAAAAAATGTGGCGATGGTGAAAAAAATACCAGACAGAAGTATGCAGCAGTCTGTGTATTTATGGCGTGTGTTTGAGTATTTTTGTTAGGTACGAGCTTTATTCGTTCTACAGTTTTATTGCCAAAAATCTAAAGTTCATTGCAATCACCATGCAAAAGCTTAAAGTGTAGGTGGTGGGAGAGAATCAAATGTGCGTGTGTGTGTGTGTGTGTGTCCGTCTGTCCAAACATTCAGAAAATTTGTAGAGATCTATTGAAAGATATTTGAAAGGGGACAACACAATTTGGTAGAAAGCATGTTGTTAAAGCAATAAAATATAAAATGATTAGAAACTTGTTGGTATCATATACCTATGTCAGCTGAGGGTTCCACAGGCATATTCAGCTCATGGTTGCATTAGTAGAGGGTAACCATTTCACATGTACCAAATTCAACTGTTAGTCCTAATGAGCGTAGAACAATTCCATCATTTGGAAATGAGTCACCAATACACTGAGTCTACTCTCATTGGGATCAACCAACAGAACCCCAGCCATGCAGTTGCACATTTTTAGACATTTTTTTTTCCTGGGCCTTCAATACATTACACTATTCACTGAAATTTCAGATATAGACATAAGTAATTCTATGTTGTGGAGTTTAAATTGCATTTTTAACGTTGTGAGCTGCTTTGCATTTTAAATTAGAGGTAAAAGTGGGAAATAATAATAATAATAATAATAATAATAATAATAATAATAATAATTCATTCCTCAGCACACAGTGGGTCAATAAGCAAGTCTTTTGTCAAATGCACAATGTTGCACAGTATTGATATACAACAGAAAGGTGGTATAGCACAACTACCATGTAGCTATGAGAGTGGAGATTTATATTATATAAGCATGATGCTTGAGTGCAAATTTTTACTATATAAGTATGATGTATGATCTCAGCCAGTGTTATGAAAAGCTATTCTAGATTTTAGATGTCCGAACTCAGTTCAACCATTTCCCCACTATGCCACAACCAAGACATCCATGTGCTGTTCAATGCACTTCTATATGAGAAAATAGATGTAAACCTGGTGAAATCTTTTTGTTGAAGTTATTTTTGAGAAGAATGTATCTAACGCAATGCTTTTTTCCCCATGTCAGGAGCGACTTGAAAAACTGCAAGTCACTTCTGGTGTGAGAGAATTGGCCATCTGCAATGATGTTGCCCAGGGGATGCCCTGATGTTTTGATATTTTACCATTCTTGAGGGAGGCTTCTCTCATGTCCCCGCATGGGAAGCTGCAGCTGACAGAGGGAGCTCATATGCACTCTCGCCTGAATTCAAACCTCTGACCTGTCATTCTTCAATCCTGCTGGGACAAGGGTTTAACTCCTTGCACCACTGGGCACTTCAACACAATGCTGAAGGATTTATAACTAACAAGTGATAGGATGATAGCTTACTATCACAGTCCATTCTAGTATGGTTACTGCTGTTCATTATCAGCATCAGCATCATTCTGTGATCCATCTGTTATAGTGATGCTGAACATTTTAATGATCTTAGATGCAGGGTGGTCACCTCACTGCAGCTACCATTTCTGTGCACAATAATGTCATATGCAGTTTCAGAGAGCTTCATGCAGTAAACCAAATTTTCAAAAGTCACTTCTTTCTGACCTGTAATTGTCGTATCCCATAAGCAAAGTTTCACTCATAAAATTCCTCCTAGAAAATTTTTGGGGAAAAAAATCCTTGATGCTTCAGAGTTTGTTGGCTTAGCCTAAAACACAACAACAAATAGATTTGATTCAGTGGACAAAATTCAAAAAGAAACATTAAAGCCATTTTGTAGTACAGAGTGACAATTTATTTCTGCAGAAATCCATGTTACCTTGTTGCCCACCACACTTGCAATGTTAACCAATTCTTTTCTGTCAACTGGCAATTTTTTGGCAGATCCCTTTTGCATGATTCATGAAGGACCAGTAAAAGGCTAATTGTTCAAATTAATTTGCGTAAATGACTAAGCAAGAGATAACAAAATTACATCTGCACTTGTTTGGCAAAGATTCAATAGCAGCAGCCCCCGTACTGCCAGCTGCTTCCAGACAACACTCTTGCAGAAATTAAAAGCTACAAATATTAATTAATACACTTTTTTGGTACGTTAATTTGCACTGAAAGGTTCCGGGAGTGCAAAACTGCTGAGAAGATGAACCATGATAATTAGAATTAATGGGATGGATGCATGTTTTTTGCAGCTGAAGTTTTAAAAAACCTATGAATGGAACTGGGAACTTGGAGCTGACACTCTCATAAATCTCTATGATAATGCAGCTATTAGTATTAGAAGGATTAAGTACTGTGGCTTCAATGTTATCCATCACATGACACATTGTATCCCATCTGTCATTGAAGCAACTAAGACATGATAGCTGTCCTTGAGGAAGC
This sequence comes from Anolis sagrei, assembly GCF_037176765.1. Taxonomy (NCBI): domain Eukaryota; kingdom Metazoa; phylum Chordata; class Lepidosauria; order Squamata; family Anolidae; genus Anolis; species Anolis sagrei. Next base: position 207,080,216 of record NC_090021.1, on the reverse strand, counting down.
CATCTGAAAAGCTTTGGGAATTTAAGGAATTGCCCGGCTGAGTGTCGAAGTACAAAATGAATAGCTCAAACCTCTGACTCGCAAATAGAAATAATGGCCAACACTCTGTACTTGTCAGCTTAACATTTTAACAAATACTCTCCCTTGCAGTATCTGTATTTAAGTTTAGGTAAGTAGTCTCAATTAGAGATGTATCATCAAGAGAGGGGGGAGGGAGAGAAAAATCAGCAAATGATAGTGATTTTTATCTTTAATTCATTTGTGCCTTCAGACATTTCTCTCCCTCTTATAAGAACATGTGCTAACCATTATATTAGCAATTTCACTTGGTTTTCCCAAAGTCTCCCTACTCAAACAGTAATGCACGAATATATTTACTGTTTTGAAACATCTATGCATCTTCAAGCACTAGCACCAATAGTGCAGTTCTGCAACGCATGGGTGGAATCTACTGTATTTCTGACACAGACTGTGACGTTGTGAATTTAATATGACTTCAATCAAAATTAACACATGTCAGGTTTGTATTTTTTCAAAATCAGGCAATGTTCTTATTTATGGGAGCAAAAATATTTGATCTGATTTCTTTTATAAAATATTGCCATGGCTAACTTTTGCTATGGAATAATAATAATAATAATAATAATAATAATAATAATAATAATGCTTAATTTATAACTTGCCCTATCTCCCTGAGGGGACTCAGGGTGGCTTCCAACAAAATAAAACACAGTGGCAAACATTCAATGCCAAGGACAATACATAACAAATAAAAACAACAGTCTCAACAAAAATTATAAAAATAATAACTTAAATAAAAATAATATAATAGATTTCAAGCATTTACAACGTAATGTAATAAGTTCTTTAAAACTCTTAAAATTTGGCTAAAAGGTTAGAGCTAAGATGGTATACAACTTCTAACAGGCGGAAGTAGGTGTCTATAAACTGGATAGACAAGAAGACAGCACAAATTTCAACTTTGGAGAGATATGTGTATAACTAAAGGAATTCCACTAGTTCAGTAGAGAGTGCAGTACAATATGGAAAAAAAATCAGTCAGGAGAAAAGAACTATAAGCAAGTCTGATCATAATTATGCCAAATCCAAATTCTGACCATACCTCATTAATCTCATGCCAGTTGTGCAGCCAGACTACAAACATTTAGGATGATATCTTTCAGTTCATGGTATTAAAGCAGCAAAGCCAGAAAAGTAATGCCTGGCTGATATTCAAGATTAGGTTGAAACATAAAGCAAGGCTAATCTTGTTATAGACTCATGGAGGAATTGCCAGGGAGGGAAAGTATGACATAAGTGAGGGGTAGCTACACATGGGAAACCCAAATCACATCACATCTTATTACTATGATTCTATCTTTCAGAAGCAACTTATTTTATTTTATTATCTTCTATTAACACAGTTATACATCTCTGAGAAAAATACACCTCTTCATGTATATGCTTCACATTATTCTTTCTCAATATATATATTATTCAAATATACAAAGACAAAAAAACCATAAAATATTATAATACAAAATGATATTAAAAGTACCAAGGGAAATGAAACAAACATCACTACCAAAAAAACCAAAACAAATTTCATTACATACAAAAGTAACTAATACACCTTTATCTACTACAATCCACACACATTCTAAACAGACACCTACTAAACTAATCTTTAAGCCTCCCACTTGTTGCCTTTTGATTTTAACTTCTTATTTCTTAATCCCTTTCAGTATCACTTTGTTTATGCCTTTTGACTTTAAATGTGCTTCACACTATTCTCAAAGCAGATGAAAGACTATTGTAAAAATTAACAAGGAAACCCAGGTTTTCTATGAGCAACAGGCTATATAACATCAGAACCCCTCCCAAGACTAATAAATCAATTAGCCTTTCTAGTGTTTAGAGATTTTTCTCCTACATATTGTCTCATTTGTCCTGCTTCTGTATCTTTTATTTAAACAGGTGAAAAGATATAAGAAGAAATCTCTTTAATACCAGACAATTTGTATTAAGAAACTATTTTCCAAAACAGAAATAAGCAGAAGAGATTTCCAGCATTTATTTCATATTAGCTTGCAGCTCCTCCCTGTGGACCCCATAATTGTAGATTCCCTTGAAATATAGAATTGACTGTCTGTGAAACCTTTCCTCAAATGAAATGGATGAAACTGTTACTATATGGAATTACACATTGAGCTCCTATAGATTTCATTGCTACTATAACTGCTTTACAAACAGTGATTCGTGGTTGGGAGTGAAAAAGAAACCACCCAACACTTGATATCCAAATACTGTATGCTTGATGCCAAAATGGTGTGCCCAGTTCTGATGTTATTGTGCTCTGATTTGATCTGCTTGAGTAAACCAATCTGCTCCACTTTTCCTTCACTACAGGGGCAGATACAAACATTCTGGTTTCTGGCATGACCGTTCCAACATACTCAATGATCCAACCATGGTCATGGCTTTCACTTTTGCAGTGCCAGGAGAGTCCAATTCCTAAATACATGCAATAGTGTCACTAGAGTTGGTGTTACCCTATGCAGTAACTTGTGGCATTACCCCTCTATGAACCTCATCTCGTACAAGATGTATAGTAATGGTTTCATTACTCATAAATCAAATCTCCCATTTATCACTTTTTAACATACACAGCAGTGATGTTTTAGCTTTCTAGGTATATTAATTTGGTGAATATAATATGGACTTATGAAAAATGCTTTTGTAGTTATAACCAACTACATGGATATTTTTATTTTAAAATAAAATAAAATAAAATAAAATCTTGCAAATAACAACAACAACAACTTTATTTTTTTACCCTGCCTCCATTTCCCTGAAGGGACTCAGGGCAACTTACAAAGGGACAAGCTCAGAGAGCACAGAGTTAAAAATATAACACAATCAAATTAAATCAAAACAAAACCAAATAAAAACGTATCACAATCAAACATGACATCACTAAAATTGATGGACAGTCATTTTGGTATCACCCCATGAATGGTGATTTTGAATATAAAAATGCAATATGAGTAGAGCTAGCTGGGCATGTACACACACTACATACCTACAGTCAGCAATACCTACCCCACTCTACCATTTGTCTTTCCAATATCCAACATCTTATATCTGAACACATTCCGTAAAGAGTTTCCTGTTGTAACTCTAAAGATATATTGACTTTCTAAGCATGACGATACCTGCCTTTTTGTTTGTGGGTGGTTCATTTTAGTTATTCATTCTTTAACTTTGCTATTAGAAGGTTTAATATAATGTTAATCCCTGCCATTTTCATTGGTCAAGGGAAATTTCATAAAGGCTTGGAGTCAGTTATGAATCTTATTCTATCTCTACCACAATGACATGAAGCCATAAAGACATTGGATCATAAATTTTGCCACAGAATGACTTGGGACATCTCCAGCTTCTCCAAAAACATTGCTAGCTGCTACCGGGCTTCCATTTTTGGACTATAAAATGTATGGCTATGTTTGGAGCTAACTAGTTTTGCTGAGCAATCTTCTAAGGATAAGAAAAGGGAAAAATAATGAAAGTAACTGTGTCTACTACATCTTGCCTGGACAAGGGCAAGATGCCTCTTCACTCTACAGAAGACAAAAAGAGAAGAAAGCCAACATGGAGAACATTGAAGAAATGGCCTCACCAGGGCAATAAAATATATTTATTTATTTATTTATTTATTTATTTCATATATTTATATCCCACCCTTCTCCCCACAAGGGGGACTCAGCGTGGCCTCACATGAGCATCAGAGGATGCCAACAACATAAATATCATAAAAACTACAACTCAGAATAAAATCATTTTAAAACATTGTACATCATCAATAAAATTTAACAATAAAATTAATAGATTAACGTGCCAGTAAAACCAAGGCAAGCCAGGAGAATCCATGTAGCAAAAATCCAAATTTCCTTTTCCTATTGCCGCTGGCCTCTAATCGAATACCTGGCCCCAGAGCCAGGTCTTCAGTTGTTTTCTAAAGGAGAAGAGGGAGGTGGCCAACCTGATATCCTTAGGGAGAGAGTTCCACAGATGGGGGCCACTGCTGAGAAGGCCCTGTCTCTTGTCCCCACAAGAGACAGATGGGGGCCTCTCCTGATGATCTTAAGCTTCATGATGGTTCATGGCAGGAGATACGTTCGGACAGGTAATCTGGGCCAGAACCGTTCAGGACTTTAAAGGTTAAAACCAGCATTTTGAATTGTGCCCAGAAGTTAATTGGCAGCCAATGGAGCTGGCGCAACAGAGGAGTGGTACGCTTCCTGTACGCAGCTCCAGTTAATAACCTGGCCGCCGACCGCTGGACTAATTGGAGCTTCCGATAAGTTTTCAAAAGCAGCCCCACATAGAGAGCGTTGCAGAAGTCTATTCGGGATGTAACCAGAGCATGGACCACTGTGGCCAAGTCAGACTTCCCAAGGAACGGGCGCAGCTGGCACACAAGCTTTAATTGTGCAAAAGCTCTCCCGGCCACCACCGAGACCTGAGGTTCCAGGCTCAGCAAAGAGTCCAGGATCGCTCCCAAACTGCGAATACCTTTAAAGAGGAAGTTATTTTTTCCCTGAAGAGATCACATACCTAAGTATTCAAAGGGGGAGGAGATAGTGGCATGCAAAAGATGAGTAAGACAACCCCTTTCTAAATCCCTTCTTAAAATAAGCTTGCTAGAGGAAATTGGGGAAGGAATCCCTCACTCTGATCTGTCTAGGCTAACTTCTCATTGAGAGCTGGAGACTTGTGCAGTCAGGGATGAAGCCCAACAAAAATGTACATAATGTGATAACATGATAATACAGTACAGCCTGCATATCTATGGGGGATATATTCCTTGACATACTAGGGAATCTTATAACTGTGGATGACAGCAAATCCTATTGAAATGAATGACATTTGTTGCACACATACCATTGAACTATGCTCAAGGACTTACCTAGAGAGAACACCTTTCTAGCATGTCTAGGTCCTCCAGCTAAAGCATAGAATTACACTAGGGAACCTAGAAAATGCCTAGAGAGAACACTTCTCTAGCATTTATAGGCCCACCAGTCTTGATTCCATGGTTAACTTCCCTTGGGAACTTGGAAGCCCATAGATTTCCCATAGAATCATGTTAGAGGACCAGAAAGAATATATTTTTTCAGGCAAGGAGAACTGAAACCACAGCTACTGGTCCAGAGAGCACAGCAGTTGTACTGTAACAACCTTCCAGATAGACCCTTTATCGTAGGATTTTATCCCAGGTTTTCTGTTTATTCTGGATTATCTGGCAGTGTGGATTTATATAATCTAGTTTAAAGCAGAAAACATGGGATCAGATCCTAGGATAAAGGTCTTGCCTGGAAGGGCCCATAGACTAAACTCTCATTCAGATAAAATAAGTTTTAGTCCAGTTCCTATGGGGATGTCACAAGAAATGTGAGGAAGGGCAGAAGCCTGTGTCCTGAGCATTCTATTTGTGCCTCAGACATTTTAAATCCCTCATGCCTAGTTTCTTCTGAAGGGGAGACCAAGAGCTTTTGAAATGTGTTGCTAATTACACGTCTCATCAAAGGCTCAACACTTATGCTTAGGATTGAGTACAAAGCACTTGTCTAACAGGCACCTATCCCCTTCATGGTCGCTACTTTTTAATAGTCTCTTATGTAAAGATAGCCGGGTGCTTAAATATTTCCAAATCTAGCAATGTAAAAGGTTTTAAAGTATTTTTTAAATGCAGAATATATATTTTTTGTTGCTCTGTGTTCTGCGTGCTCTTATCATTCAAGAAAGCCTTCACTGATTTCTTCTCTCTCTTTTCCTCTCTTTAATTAAAAAAATCCTTTGGGGCCATGAATGCCAAGTTGTAGCCCAAAGGGATTTTTTATTACAGTTCTAAACCCCTGAAAATCAGGGTAGAGGCTGATAAACCCTTAACTGTGACACAGCTCGCAAGGGCAGCTATAATATCTGATGACAAAACTGACAGATTATTTCTGATGAGGACGGGGGAGCTCTTTTTTGTTTTTAACCTGACCCTGAGGACATGTCATAACATTTGTATTATCTGCAATAAAATGTCAACTATGCTGCTGTAAGATTGCTAAGGCTTGGAGTTCAAGCGTTCCATTTAGTATTTCCATCGTTTTCAATTTAAAAAATAAAAAAGACTATAATGTCTTATTGGACAGTCCCTGACTCAGACCTGTGCTCTGATTTATCATAGCAGTTGTTGGAGACCATGCATGGCTGTGTGGCAAAAGAAATTCAAAGAGATAAAGGGAAGAGCTGAACTACCCTGCCAGAGAAAGCTTTGTTGTACTTAACCAAACACTGAACCAAAGGAAGTTGGCAAAATAAACAAAGAAACCCAACAGGAGAAGGATAAGTCCAATAGGAATCTGAATTTCTTCATCTCCCTAATGGTCATTATTATGAATTATATGCCCAGGACGCATAAGAGATGCAAATATCTCTGACCAAAATCATCTTAGTGCAAAGAGAAAAGTTAAGAAATTGATTAATTAAAAATAACAGTAATATCAATAACACATACCATCCTTTATTTCAATGTCACATCTGAGGAAGAGATGTCTTTTATTGTTATTAACAAAGAGGTGAAATCCCATATATCAGGTATGTCAAACTCATTTTCACCAAAGGCTACACCAGCTTTATGATTGCTTTCAAAGGGCCAGATTTTAATTGTAAGACTATATACATGTTGCCTTGGCATTGAAAGCCTCATGGCCACATAAGATGACATGGTAAGTCAGATTTGACCCGTGGGCCTTTTGTTTGACATGTGAATCCTATATTCATAGCATTGGAGCCTTAAGACGCAAGTGTCCACCTGCTTTCTTGGGAGAAAGCTCCATTTAAGACAAGTCATATTCAACACCAATAACTTTTTCAGAACTGATGTTAGATTTTGTGACTGTACAGTTGGAATAATAATAATAATAATAATAATAATAATAATAATAATCTTTATTTATACCCCACCACCACCTCCCCGAGGGGACTCGGGACGGCTTACATTGAAGCACACAATGTAAAACAATTGTGTTATTTTCCCAATATAATCATTGTCTCTCTGCATTGCAATGGAATCCTAATCAAAACATTAAAAAATTCAGAAAAGTGATAGACAAAAAGCTGTGATTGTAACTTGATGTTACATTTATTTATTTATTTACTTATCTATTTTACCATAGTCATACCCCATCTTTTCACCTCAAAGGGGACTCAGAGTGGCTTTGCACAGAGGCAATAATTCAATGCCATAAAAGAAAACAACATACAATTAAAATAAACAATTAAAATAAAAATTTACATCAAAACTGCAAATTTCCTATATCTTGGGAGGTCTAACTTGGCCATGGTGGTCCACGCTCTGGTTACATCCCGAATAGACTACTGTAATGCACTCTATGTGGGGTTGCCTCTGAAGACTGCCCGGAAGCTTCAGCTAGTCCAACACTCAGCAGCCAGGTTGCTCATAGAAGAAGGGTACAGGGAGCACACAACTCCCTTGCTACACCAGCTCCACTGTCTGCCGATTAGCACCCAAGCACAATTCAAAGTGCTGGGTTTGACATATAAAGCCCTAAACAGCTTTGGCCCAGCTTACCTGTCCGAACGTGTCTCCCCATCAAGGACCTTAAGATTATCTGGGGAGGCCTGCTCTCGATCCCACCACCATTGCAGTTGCATTTGGTGGGGACGAGAGCCTTCTCCATGGTGGCCCCCCAGCTGTGGAACTCCCTTCCTAAGGAGGTTAGATCCTCCTGACTTTTCTCAAACAGCTTAAATCCTGGCTGTGGGAGCAAGCGTTCGTAGAATAGACGGATTTTATTGGTGAAGCTGAGATTTTATGGACTATAATTTGGACTGATTTGGATGATGTTTTAAACCTGGTGAACTGTTTTTAATGTATATTTATAATCATTTATGTAATTGTGTATCTTATTACTGTTTTTATATTGTATTGGCATTGAATTATTGCCTGCTTGTAGCCGCCCTGAGTCCCTCCTCTTCGGAGGTTGAGAATAGGACAGGATATAAATATTCTAAATAAATAAATAAATAAATAAATCATCTAAACAACTATCTGTCATTGGCAAAAGCCCCCCCCCCCCATGGCATTGTATCTCTGGCATGCGTTAACTTCCATGTCAATGGAGTGATGAATCCGCCCAAGTTTTAACTGGAACTTTAAAACAATTATGTCAGTTGCAGAGCATTATCTCCAACAGGGGTGTGGAACCAATTTTCACTGAGGGCTACATGATCTTTATGGCTGATTTCAAATGATCGTTTGTAATTGTAAGACTGCATAAATATAACTATATTACCCTGGTGGCATTGAAAGTCTCTTAGGCCGTATGAAATGATGTGGAAGGCAATATTCGGCCCATGGACCTTTATTATTATTATTATTATTATTATTATTATTATTATTATTATTAAACTCTGTTTATACCCCACCACCATCTCCCCTCAGGGACTCAGGGTGGCTAACATGAGGCCAAGCCCAACAAATACAATAAACAAAATAAAATACATTGCATTAGACCTTGCCTTTGACACGTGTTTTAACACATTGAGCAACACCTTTAAAGTTTGGGCTGTAACCTGGAATAGATTCATGACCCAACTAACATGGAATCCATTGACTGTATTGCCGTATTGATAAATAATGTTTAATTATTGAAGCCACAGCATACAATCCTATGCATATATATTTTTAAACAAGTCTAATGGAACTCAATGTGCCACATAGCATTTTCCTATTAAACTTTTTTGAGGGGTTTTCCGGTGTAGCTAACAAAGTTATCTCAACTGGGTAAAATAACTTTGCTCTGAACACCATATGCAAATCTTTACAGGAGAAAAAGATGTTGGTGTAATTAGCAAAGGCCTATTTCTTTTTCATCAAAGCAAACCTATGCTATGTTTTGAAAAAAAAAAAACCTCAATAACCTAAGGTTTAGTATTTCCCTGGAGATAAAATCCTTCATTTACTTGTGCAACTTTGTAAAAAAATGTACATTTCAAGACTTCAATAGTTGCCTTCTTGTAATATTTCAGCTTTTAAGCTGTTTTCTTGCCTCAATGAGCTCACATAAGATACATCTGAAAGCTTTAGTACAAATTTACTTGGAATAAAGTCTTCAATTCATTTTCATGGCACCAAAAAGACAGCTTTAATAACTGCAATGACAAATAAACTGGAAATCATTCCAGGCCTTTTCACTTAACTGACAAGTAGAACACTCTCATAATGAGCCGCAGGTTTTACGTTTTCTCTTTGACCATAATAGCTTCATTTAAGAGCGTCAGACCCTGACACTTCATCATTTATCTACATTATTTCTCATCTTCTTTCAAATAAATTATGGAATACTAGACTGAGCACATAAAAACAAAGTGACTTGTTATCTGTAAACAGCAAGATAAATTGTCCAGAAGTTCCTCATTTAGTTCCCTTTTAAATTTAAAGGCGAGTTATTGGTTGTACCTTTTTCATTTTCCCCCTTCTTCCCAATTTTTTTCCCTTTGCATTTTTACAGCCATCTTATTTTTCTTGCCAGTGGCCTTTGTGCACTCATCCACAGCCTGATGATAGTGCAGAAGGCATAAAATAATTCCATTATCGAAGGTTGGCCAGTATAGCAGGAGTGCGGAGGAAGAGAGGGAGGAGGAACAAATTAAGCCATTTTACATACATACTCCTTTCCATCTGTAAAATTCCTTCTTTGTAATACATCTTGTCGCCTGATCAAATACAACACATTCAAAGTAATGAGCAATGGGACTTGAAAAGGCTTGAGCTGAGAGTGAGTTAGCACTGATACTTACCCTGACTCTACCACCCCATCCTGTCTTAAACGGCACGCATTTCCTCTTGGAAAAGACTCCTAATGTCCCACAGAGTTCACATTTATTTGAAAAATGATTCTTTTTAAGACCTAATTAGCGGCACTTGCAGCATTTACAGGTTAATTATTAGTGAAGGGTAAAACTCAAGAAGGTGGGTTGGTTTGATTTAATAATACTTTGCACTTCTAAACACAGTCTGTATACATTATTTCTCTAGTCCTTCTAGCATACTCATGGGAACATTTTGCTAGGGCTTTTTTTTTTTACACATACCCACAAAATCTTCTCAGCACTACTACCTGTTATTCCAATATCTAAACTACTACTAGAGTTTGGGAACATTGTGGTGCATGCTCACCGTGTCTGATTCTATAACTGTACTATTGCATTTGAGATGGAAAAGGAGAGAGTATGCTTCAAGGTATGGGGAACAGGAAAAAGGTCAGAAGCACATCCCCTATCAGATCCTTCATTCAAGTTTATCAATACATTTTGGATCATCTTAGATTGTGGTTCCAGATGCATAGTTCAGAATGCATCATGGCTATCACCTTTAATGGAGATAACCTGCGGGTATTGCAACCTGTATTTGTGTCTGATACTCGTAAAATTAGCATTCATCAAGAAGATATAATTATGGCATTAAAGGCCTATTTTAAAACAATGTTTGTAGGTTTTTTTCATGCCAGGAGCAACTTGAGAAACTGCACGTTGCTTCTGGTGTGAGAGAATTGGCCATCTGCAAGGACATTGCCCAGGAGATGCCTGATGTTTTACCATCCTGTGTGAGGTTTCTCTCATGTCCACACATGAGATGCTGGAGTTGACAGACTGGAGCTCACCCCACTCCCCAAATTCAAACCCATTAACCGTTCAGTCAGCAGTCCTGTCAGCACAAGGGTTTAACCAATTGTGCCACCAGGGGCTCCAATTTTTGTAATAGTACATGCAAAATAGTTGTTCAAAAATCAGGTATTTAATTGCATTGAATCACTTTTTAGTTACTTAATTTGATATTTATCATATCTTTTCCCCAAAAAGCAATATACAAGAGTCACAGGGGGGGAAAAGATGTTAAAACACAGTTAAAATTTTATATTACTAAAATATCATAGTACAATTTCAGTATCCACATGACTGGTATTTGTGGATTTAATTATCCACTTCCAACAAAATATGTCAACATTTCCTGGTTCTCCAGTGTGACTCTATGGGATTCTTGGGTCAGAAATTCATCAGTTCAATTGGGTTCACTATTAGCCACAGTTTCACATATAACTTTGTCATATGTTTTACAGGCAACATGAACTGTTCAAAAAAGTTCAGCACATGACTGTACCATCTGTTTGGTTTCTAAAAATTATTTGCTTCCTGTTTTTCTGGGCTGCAAAATTATTTTTTTAAAACTCAGACAAGTTTCTAAACAAATTGTGATCAAAATGGTCCCTGATAGCCAATGAAATGATATTGTTGCAGCACAGAAAAATGAAGTCTCTTCTTTCTTTTAGATATAGCATCTGATAATATGGATACAGTGCTCCAAATAAGATTTTCACAAAGATAATTTACTGTATTGACAACTTAGATCACTTCCCAAAAGCAATAATCTATTTCATATTATCTGCAGTTTTTGTGTGTTTGCTCAGAAGCAGCCTCAGGACCTCATTACAAAATTCTATGAATTTGTGATGCATCATTGTGAATCCATTAGGTCCCAGAGGGTGTGTACTTGCCACTCCACGCCCCACATCACATGACTTACCGGGGTCATCATTACATGGGGGGAAGTGTCACCACTCGGTTTCTCCCCATTATCCTGAAAGTAACAGGTTAAGTCTCCCATGTTGCTGCAGTGGTGGCATATGCCACTTCCTCTCTCTTTTCCCGACAGAACCTGGCCGGAAGTATTCATGCATCATGTAAAAGTTCTGTTGCAAAAGAGGAGAGGAACCAGCGTATGACAGGGGAAGGAGCCCATCTGATGAGGTCATCTGTGAGAATAGTAACTTGGGATACATCTATAGTGTAGAATTAATACAAGTTGACACTACTTTACCTGCCATGGCTCAATGCTATGGAATCCCGGGAGTCTGTTTTACAGGGGCTTTAGCCTTATCTGCCAAAGACTGCTGATATTTCACTAAAGTACAAAACTACATTAATTCTAATGTGTAGATGCATTCTCACTTTTGGGTAAAGAAGGAAGAGAAGGAGAAGAATTTATCATAAGGTAATATTAAAAAATCTGGTTCCAACCAACCTCTGGTTTCAAATATCTACTTGCAGCCACAATAGGAAAAATAGAGCATTTTAAAATAAATGAAAAAGATCTACTCCCAAATAAGTCATAATGGTAAGTGGTTTGTATAGCTATATCAGACACATAAATGGAATTATATTGATCTAATAGGAATCATATTTAATTTGCTCGTATTGATAGCTTCATATACCAGTTCATAAAGACATGGCAAGACAGCTAAATAATAGCACTTATATCATTTTCAGAATCAGATTCATAAGAGGCCAGGAAGAAAGGCAGGGGAGTATTAACAAGGTATCTTACAGTCAGGCTAAATTATATCATTGTAATAAAAAATAAGGGCAGAAGCATTGCATAAGTTTATGGTATACTTGACCTTACGCACCAGCCCTATCTTGTATTGTAACTTAAAGAAATTGGGCTACAAAGTGGAATCCATGACATGTGAGTGTGGAGAAGAGCAAACCACAGACCACCTGCTGCAATGCAACCTGAGCCCTGCCACATGCACAATGGAGGACCTTCTTGCAGCAACACCAGAAGCACTCCAAGTGGCCAGCTACTGATCAAAGGACATTTAATAGAATACCAAGTCTGCAAGCTTTGTGTTTTGTTTGTTTGCTTGTTTGTTTTTAATGCAATACAAGTGTTTTAGTTCACTCCTGATATGATAAATAAATCTTATATTGTTATCTAATTGTGTTTCTGCCCAACAAGTTCCCCAAATGCAATGGAGATATATTCATGGCAATAGCTGTATGGACTATGGATATAGATTACTTCTCTTGGGAGAGCAGTTCAACAAACAAGGTGGTACAACAGTGAAAGTTCTGTCTCATATAATGGCCAGCCTGATCTCTGCCATGGTAGGAAACACAAAAAGGTTCCTGCTAGATCTCCCAGCTTGAGTTGAATGGGCAGTCCATTTGAGAGGAAGCAGTTTTTCAAATATCCAGGTCCCAACTTCCACAAACATTAGTTGGGTTTGTGAAAGAATAACAGTGGGATATTAATTCATGAATCAACTAACAAATTAAGTAAATGGCCAGCAGGCTATCACTGTCTTTTCTCCTTTATTTGTCGATGAGTGTATAGTTTTATGAGTGATTTTGAGTATGTTTTGCTTCTCAGCACCTGGTCAGGTGTAACAGACATTCATCTACTATTATTGTAATATGGCAACATTGTCTTGATTTTCCATTCAGCTTGGGCAGAAATAACACCTCCATGTGGCATGTAATGGGCACACAATCCTTTCATGAGACTTAAGAAGAACCATTTATTAATAGAACTGTATTATTTTAACAAAAGAAAACCTTCTGCAACTGCTAGCAATGGTCTTCATCTCTGGACTAATACCACACTACCATTCATATAATTAATGTAGGACACTTTACAAGCAAGTTCAGCATTAATTCAGGTATTTGCAAAATTAACGAATTCATTCTAGTTCAGAAGATATCAATAATAAACCTGCTGTTGACAGTCTACTTGACAAAGGAATGAACAAATAGTTCAGTGGTAGTGCAAACACTTTGAACTCAAAGGATCTCAGATTCAGCCCAGAGCATTTCTAGAATCTGGTAGCAGCAGGTGTGAAAGGCTTTTCCATAACAGTCTAGAAGAGTAATATTTAGAGCAGCAGGAAATATTTGACTGCATGGTCACAATATCTATCTAAAGACCAGCAGCAGAAACCATAACACCTGAGCAAAGATGGGTTGCCATTTCATCCCTCCCACTATGATACAAGCAGACTGATTTCACCTTCATTAGACCACAGATATAAGTGTCAGAATAATAAATCCTTAGAGTTGGAAGAGAACAGAAGGGTCATCAAGTCCTCTTCAGAGTTGCTCCAAGTAGCAGAAATGTAAAGTAAGTTTTAGGAATGTTTATGCCTCTGCCACCATGGGAGCAGTTAACCTATCCTGAATTTTACCATGTCTCCTTCAATTGCTTCAAGTTGTGGTGTAGCACTGCCAGAATTCTTGTTCACCTCAGAACAGCAGCAGGAAAAAAAGGAGTAAAATTGCAGAGTTGTTTCACCATTTGTTCAATGGTGGATTCATCAGCTACTCCTGCTCCATCATCAGAGGCAGCCCTAGGTAAGCAAATAGTATTTTGGTGCCCGCCCCCCCCCCCCCCCAACCAATCATTGATATATATTTTCTGTTTGTCGTGGGAGTTCTGTGTGCCATATTTGGTTCAATTCCATCATTGGTGGAGTTCAGAATGTTCTTTGATTGTAGGTGAACTATACATCCCAGTAACTACACTTGCCGCATTTGCTCCCTTGCCTGGCCTGCTTTGGGTCCGGAGGCATGCCTGAAGACCCCGGCGTATGCACCAAAAGTCACCCCTTCTCCTGACTTTCTCCTCAGCCATTGGGACCGAGAGAGAGAGAGAGAGGTGGAGATGTGCACCTTTCCTGAAGGTAGGCACAAAAACAAAGGAGGGAGCGGAGGTGGGAGATACCTCCAGCCGGAGGGGCTCTCTCTCTCTCTCTCTCTCTCTCTCTCTCTCTTGGTCCTAACGGCTGAAGAGAAAGTCAGGAGAAACGGTGACTTTTGGTGCGCACTGAAGCATTTGGGGCCACTGTTTTCATACTTGAGACATGCCTCCAGACCTGAAGCGGGCCAAGTGTGGCGGCTCCGCCCCTTGGCCCACCTGCAGATTGGGGAGATGAGAGGAGGCGGGTGGAGCGCCGGGGGATCGGGAAAGGGAGCCGGTCATGGGGAAGGGATCGAACGCAGAGAACGATTGAGCGCCGGCTCTGCTCGCGCACCCAGTGGCCGGGTGGAGCAGGAACGAGAGGGGCTAGGCAAGGCTCAAGGGCCCGGCCCCTTTGGGAAGAGGATCGGCCGGCAGCAAGGCAAGAAAGCCGAGGCTACCCCTGGACTGCTAGGGCTGTTGTGAGCTGAGGGGGCGCTCCTCAAGTGGCAGTCGAGGGGTATTTACAGAGGCGCCTCTGCGCCCCTGGCAAAAAAAAAGTGTTCTGCGACCGCTTACTTCGCGTAATGGATGAGCCGCCCCTGTCCATCATCTAATTCCAGCAGAAGAGGAATTTTCCTGTAAAAGTGAGATAGTTCCAGATTATAATGAACAATTATGTGTCTACTGACAGTAAAGTAAGGTTAAATTGGTAGGACACAAATTTTACTGGACACAAACTTAGTGGCAGCTCCATAAGCTCAGTGAATATGCCCTAGGTTTAACCTAAACTTTAACACACTGGATAACTCCTTCAGATTAAAATTGAGAGCAAATTCACTACTCTACTCACCTGAAAGTCTCCAGGTGTGCTACTTGTTTTTTTTAATGATTTTCGCTGAACATTACTTTAATTTAGCTGAACATTAATTTAAAATATATCGATTAAAATGAATTGATTTAAAATGCACGAATAGTCTGGTATTTCATAATGCATTTTTGCAACATACTTGGTCTTATCTGTGGCATTTGAAACTCTTCCTAGTGTTTATACTTTAGAAAATTGGGTTTTAACAATGACTCTTTAATGCCATTGATCTCCTTGAGCCCTTCCTGCACACACATACAAATTCAATTTTTAAAAGATGCATTGCACATCTTCCAAAGGATCTCTGCTATCATACTTTTGGAAGTTTTGTGAAATTTGCTGTTAATTACAAGTACAACTTCCACTATTCCTATTAGTTCTATCCTGGGTAGCCCCACACAAACACACCTTTCACCAGAATGTTTTACCATTACAATTTCCATCAGTGAGTGAGAGTAAGGATAAAGAGAGTTATAATTCATAACAAAATCACCAGGGTCAAATGTTCCTTATCCCTATTCTGCAATGATTTCTATGTCTTCCAACAAATGGGCATCCATGCTACAAGGAACAGACTTCCCAAGGTTGTGTGTGTATGTAGGACTACTAGCTTGACAGCTACTCAGTGCAGTGTGTGTGTGCATCTGAATTTTTAAAATGAACAAAATAACAAATGTCAATGATTAAAAATAGACAAGTTCAAGGGCAAAAATTACTCCACAAAGTCAGTAGTTGAACACGCATAGATTCACACATGAATTTGTCTGCACATCTACATCCTTATTAACTGATGCTTCAGTGCAGAGTGAGATTTTACACTTCTTCTGAGTTGAAGCCCTGCCAGAAGCAACCATTATTCCATCCTCATGCACCCTCTGATTATTGCTAAACTGCTGCAGAGTTGGGAGATTCAAGTCATATATACGCCTTAAATCATAAGCTATGGATATGTATTAAATTCAGTCACTAATACCCTCATCCTAAACTTGGAAAGTGCACCATGACATTTAGAAGAATTTTCTGAACAACCACTGATATTCTGCTTAAATGAATGGCTTGCTTTCCTACAGATATATATTTTAAGATCAAAATGTCAATTATTCATTGTAGCTTTAAACTGCAACATGTGACTGCAAGGTCCATCACACTTTATTAAAATGTTCATTCTATAAAACAGTACAACAAAGGCATGGAGAAAACCAAGATTACCGAGAAAGGAAAGTCATGGCTAAGCGAATGTTCTTCTCTGTTATTTCCCTCCTCACTAAACTGAAGGCATGAATGTAGCATGAGTGATAAACTGAAATCACAAAGTACTGGCATATAATAGCATCTGTTCAAAATGTATTGCAGCATTGTGCAAATGTACAATGGTCACATTTTCTAAAACGGAAAGAGTATTATTATTATTTCAAATAAAATGTATTTCCATTGGGGAAAAGGAGGCAGGATTGAGGGAAATGTGATTGTCAACTCCAGAACTTCAGAGTCTCCAACTGATTATCCAGTGTTTAAACATCACAATGGTTAGCAGCAGTCAGCACCGTTCCATTGCCCAATTTGCAGCTGCCATCCATGTTGTAGGAAGAGCACCTTGAGGGGCTTATTTTCTGTGTTCTCATTAGTGCCAGTTCATGAAACACCTCATGCCTCCCAATGAATGGACCACATGTTCACCCTCCAGTAAACCTAGAAGAAGAGGAAAATGTACTCACAGAGCCATGCATTCTGGAAATAGATAAAATAATTCAAAGTTCTGACCATCACACAATTTAATTAACCATTCATTGATTTGTCTTTAATTTAATTAAATCTTAATATTTGTGCATATTATCGAAACCTCAGTATAAATGTATTTTCAAAATACTGAAATATGAGAGCAGTTTAAGCTTCTAGTTCCAGGCACACTTTTCTGGAGGTGACCTTCACCTGAACACAGTAGATCTTGCTTCAAACTAAATAGGAAAAGGATGGAACTGTAAGCAACTACCGGTACAATTTATTATTAGAAGCAGTCAGCTTAAATGTGCTCTTTTTCTTTTCTGGTTTGAGCATTTCTAAAAATGTAGTGGTATTCTATCTTTCAGCTACAAACTGTAAATGTGGTCACCAATAAGACTTTAAAAATTAAAACATATACAAGATGAAATAAACCAGCAGCATATCCAGGTTAACAGCAAGACAATCAAGAGAACTAGTTTTTAAAAAGCTAGTACCATACTTCATTAAAATATTTATTTCAATTTAATCTGTTCTTTATGTACTTAAAACAAAACGGCTGTTCTTCCTTTTCTGCTCCAGATGGAGACATTCACATGGCGCTAACGAAAGCATATTCAAAATATTACAATCCATTAAAATACAATAAAATATGATAATACAGTGCATTGAGAAACCACATTTAAAGCTGCATAAACCTGAAACTGAAAGAGTCAGAATTGTAAAAAAAAAAAAACCAAAGTATCACCCCATAACATCTCCATCATCAAATATCACTATAGACTCAGCTGTTGAAATAGAATAATCAGAGAATCGTCCAGATGAGGAGGCAGTTAGTCTGACATTATAGGACAGTGATTGAGACTTGGGTGCATCTACATTAATGGAATTTGCTACCACTTTAACTACCCTGGTTCAACACTATAGAACCCTGAGATTTGGAGTTTGGTAAGGCACCAACTTTGGTAGAGAAGGCTAAAGCCCTTGTAAAATTACCTGCTCCCATGGCGCTATAGCTTTCACCATGAGCAATTACAGTAGTAGAATTATTGAAATAGAATAATGGAGTTGGAGGAGACCACATGGGCATCCAGTCCAACCCTCTGCCATTTTGGAAAAACACAATCAAAACATCCTGACCGATAGCCACCCAGCCTCTGTTTAAAAGCTTCCAAAGAAGGAGCCTCCACAGTTTGGTGTCAAACCGTATTTCATTGTGGGAACACAAATTGTCCCTTGCTCCCAGTTGTCAAACTCTGTACAATGAACTTATAACATTTGTCACCATGTGGACATGGTAAATGGCTCAGCATCAGAGAAAATCTTTGGAATTTAGAATGTGATAACAGTAATGCAAAAACCAAAAGCCATTATTAATTCCATCAAAACTTTATTCACAGACAGGATAATAAAAAGAAGAGAAGGGAATTGAATAGGAAAAGTGCACATAGAGAAACATCTTAAGAGGCACCTTAATATTGGGTAGTAGCGGCATCGCTATCCCTATTTGCATTCACTGGCTCATACAGTTTGTAAGATGAAGGGTTTCTATGTTTTGTAACATTTTCCTGAATCTTGGAATTATTACTGAATATTCTGTAAATAATGGCGATTCACAGAACTTTCACACCAGGAGTCTATTTGGCAAAGGAAAGCAAGCAAATGGCTACACATGATCAAGGCTGGGTATTCTGAAAGGGGTTAAGCTGTTTGTTATACTTTCTACATTGGGTCCTCCCACACTACACAATTATAGCTCCATGATACAGTTAATTTCCATGGCTGAGAATTCCTATTTCATATGATTGCATTGTATGGCTATAGTAGCTAATGTTGAATGTGCTGTAATTGTGTGGTGTGAAAGGGGTCCCATCATTTACTTAATTCACTTCAATCCATGGGTGATACCAAATGAGAGACTCCACCCTGGGCACACAGAAGACTGGGCGACTTGGAAGGCGCTGAACAGACTGCGCTCTGGCACCACGAGATGCAGAGCCAATCTTAAGAAATGGGGCTACAGGGTGGAATCCTCGGCATGCGAGTGCGGAGAAGAACAAACCACAGACTACCTGCTGCAATGCAACCTGAGCCCTGCCACATGCACAATGGAGGACCTTCTTGCGGCAACACCAGAGGCACTCCAAGTGGCCAGATACTGGTCAAAGGACATTTAACCAACTACCAAGTTTGCAAAATCTCTGTGTGTTTTTTTTTCTTTTTCTTTTTAATCTGTGTGTTTGTTTTGTTCTGTTAGAACTGTAACACAATGGTTGCTGATGACACGATAAATAAATTTACTTAATTTATAATGGATAAACTACCATATATACTTGTGTATAAGGCAACCTCATATTTATGTCAAGGACAGGTTTGCAGGACAGAATTATGGATTGTCATATGACTCATGAATATGTTGAGTCATTCTCCTGCCCAAGCATTCATAAAGGCCTTTCACCACTCTACTCACAGAAAAGGCTAGTTTCTTTTTTTAATACAAATTAAGTACAGGACTTACATTGACCCATACATAAGTCAACCCAGATACTGGGTCAATTTTAATAAATTTCTAAACATGTACATGAGTATATAGTGTAATATTCGATTACTTGAATTCTGAACTTCAGAAATATTCTTCTGAAGCTGCATGTTTAATTAATAGAGAAAGCAATACCAGAAAAGCAGCCTAACAAGATGGGTAGACCTGACTTTCAGTGTATACTATTCCTATTTTGGGGTCTTTCACATTACACAGTTGTAGCATTATGATTCCATTTTAACTGGTTGTATCATGTGGACTCCTTGGATGTGTGGTTGGGTGAGGCATTACAGCTCTCAGGTTGAGAACTCCAAAGGATGGAGCCATGGCTCTGCAAGGACAAGAGAGTTCTGTTGTTTGTCTTTTAAAGAAAGGTTTAGATGCAGGAATTTATAGTTTCAGATTATTAGACGCTTCAGTCATGGAAGCCTCTCTCAATCTGTTGTACAAAGCAACATAGTCCAAACATAGGTTTCTGTCAGCATTTGCTGTTTGAGAGAAATAAGCTTTCAGTTTCAGATATCCCATGATTTGCCAGGCTGTGAGATAATAATAATAAGGCTTTGTTCATTTATTTTCTTTCTTCTTCATTTAAAAGTAACACTCCTGTCATTTCTCCCTCTATCACACTTAAAAAAAAAGCATCTTAAGTATTTCTGTGTTTTCCCGAAAGGATGGACAGTCCACAGAAAGTCTGTCTTCTGAAGTGATGAGCTAGAGAATGTGGCAGGAGTACTTGCCAAAGCACACCACCATTATTAATTCAAGCATGATGAAATTGTTTATTTTAACTATAATCATGTAATTCATCAAAATACTACTGGAGCATATCATTCTGTGCTATTACACTGATATAGCACCTTCTCCCACCTCCATCAAAGCAGGAAATATGTTTTTTTCTATGCTTATCTACACAAAAGCAATTGAAGTAGGGACTTTTGAAAGCATTATCTTACAATGAAAAGCAAAGATTTCAGACCTATTTTTATGGGCATGTGCTGCTGGGACTGTCATTTGGGTGCTTATCCATAATAATGAATTGACGGAGCACTGAAGATTGAAATGATGAATGCCTTACCTTTAAAAACATGCACTTTAAAGCAATTTAAGTCTTAGGTAAACTGCAAACATCTATTTTGTTGCCAAACCAGTTCAACAGACATGAACATAAAATCACATACTGAGGTGCACGTACATATAAGATCTTTGAACCTTGAATAGAGTACCCCAACACTTTTGTCCTAGCAAGGATGCAGAATTAATACAATAGATTGAAATTAATTCAATTCTATGGCATCTTGGGAGTTGTGGTTTTACAAGGTCTTTAGTCTTCTCTGCCAACAAGTATCGGTGTCTCACCAAATTACAATTTCCAGGATTTCACAGCATTGAGCCAGGGCAGTTAAAGTGGAGTCAAACAACATTTATTCCACTGTGTAGATGTATTCCCACCAATCTATTTTAAGTGAGTTTTACAAACATGAACACAATTAAAAGAAAATATTAGTCATTAAGATAATTAATTAGCCTAATGAACAATCTGGTTCATAGAAGGTATATAGTGTAAAACATTAAATTGTGTTCATGTTTGTTACAACAGAAGCCTGTAAAACAAAATTCAGTATGTGGAAAATAGCTTAAGGTTTAAAAAAATGATTATGGCCCTATCTACATCCAGATTATCTACTTTGAACTGTATTATATGACAGTGTAGACTCATATAATCCCGTTCAAAGTAGATAATATGGATTCAGAAATTGGAGTATATGGCAGTGTAGATTCAGCCAGTGATGTCTAAAAAACAACAAAAACAAAACAAAAATCATGTGTAACTGAAACAAATGTCATTCAGCTGAACTTTACTTTCCAAAAGGTTGCAAAGGTTTTGGCCAAGCACTTTGTGGTTAAACATATTTTGCAGTGGGTTTTTAAAAAAAGAATTTAGCAAAATTTAGCAGTTACTTTCATCACAGCATCAAAAATGGGTGTTTGGAGCAATTGAAACAGGTAGGTCAATGACTTAACACAGTTTCCAGTGCTTTATACATTACCAGGATCTCCTGACTTTCCCCTCCAGTAGCTTCTCCACTGGTAGTCCCAATCACATTCAGTGTCTTGCTAGTAACATCTTCTGAAAGTAATTGACATGCCAAAGTGGGAACAGGGCTGTAGTAAGAAGGCAGGTAAGACAACCCCTTTTCACTGACTATGCAAAGAAAGCCTACACAAGACAGACAAGTTAGTAAAGTTAGGAGAGGATGCTAGGTATAGGAAAAAACTCTAGGGACAGACTAGGCTCCCGAATAGCTTTTTTAGGCAACTCATCTGAACATCTTTTATGGAAACTCATCTGATCCTTCCTGAAGATACCTCTGAGATACAGAGAATCACTCTGCAGTTATTTCTCTACAGTGAGGAAAGGCTGCATGTAGGTTTCTGCTATGGTAGGAAAAGAGAACTGGGTGGTGGCCCAAATCAAGTGTAGAACTAAGAGGATTCTCTTCATAACTCCAAAGACCTATAATTAAAAGTTTTCCATTAGGATGCATCTACATGACCAAATATCCCAGGGCTGATCTGGAGTACTCCAGGGCAATCCTGAGATATTCCATACTGGTCACCTCCATGCCACTATGGTCGTGGGAGGGTCGTGGGAGGGTGCCACTATGGTCGTGGGAGGGTGTCCACACTAGCTGCTTCAATGCAGCTGTGGGAAAGAGTCTACACAATTCACCCAGTTTGGCCCACTGGTCAGCATCCTTTCCCCATCCCCTCTCCAAGTTGTCCTAGTGCTTTTACAAGTGCTAGCAAAGGCAAAGGATGATGACCCAGACTCTTTCAAACTCTGTAGCAACTGCTTTGACAGTAACAAGATGATGACAGTAAGGATAGCTTACTGCATCATCCCTCTCATGTTCCCCCTCTTCACTTCATGTCGCACTGGTGCTTTTGCAAGTGTCAGAAGATGAGCAATGACCAGCAGCTCTTCCAAGCTCCAATGCTGCCACCACAACAGCAACAAGATGTCAAGGGTAAGTGCCATCCCTTATTTCCGGACTGTACTGCTTGTGAAAGAGCAGGATTGCAAGTGAACAATAGCAGCTTGTTCCAAATCAGAACCAGCTAAACTGTTGCCGCTGCACAAAAGCCTAACACAGTGGTTCTCAACCTGTGGGTCCCCAGGTGTTTTGGCCTATATCTCCCAGAAATTCCAAGTAGCTTACCAGCTGTTAGGATTTCTGGGAGTTGAAAGCCAAAACATCTGGGGACCCACAGGTTGAGAACCACTGTGATATGCTTTTGTGATTTTGCCTAACATGGGACAAGACTACATTATGTGGCCTTGCCCCAGAGTTCGGTGTGTGTGTGTGTGTGTGTGAATTGATTCTGTGTACCACATAGAAACCACTCATCCTTGCTGCTAATTTTCATCAATAGTGTGCCTTGCTTTAGAAAAACAAGCACCATCACTTTCAATATCATAGTTTTGAAAGGCATAATTCAGGTTCTGTCTAAACTTTCAGGCACCCTTCTCAAAAAAATCTTTCTTACCTCCTATTAGGTTTTCCCCCCACTATATTTCTCCCTTCCATTGACATGCCATCACTCTCTTTTTGGTATCCTGCTGTAAGCATCTTCTTTTTCCAAGTCATTCCCAGACATTTCCTTCTTTTCACCTCATATACTCTGGACTTCTCAGATAATTGACTGGAGTGCTACTGACTCATGTAGTGTTGCAAAGGAAAAAGCACTGAACCATTACTCGAGTAGTAAAGAGGAGAAAAAAACCAGGGGGGTGCAGTACATTTCTAACCTCAGCTGCTGTGCATCAAAGGGGGAAAGCTGAAATAATAAGAAAGTTTAAGCTAATCACACACACATACATACACACTTTCCAGTGTTTTATGCATTGCCATATTTGCCTGATTTTCCTCTACAGAAAGCCATTAAAGGGGGTTCTTGGTTTGGTTCCAGGACTTCCTGTGGATGTCAAAATCCTTGGATGCTAAAGTAGCATTATATACAATGATGGCATTCCTTATTTCAACTGGCAAAATCAAGGCTTAGGTTTTGGCATTTTAAAAATATTTTCAAGCTATGGGTGGTTGAATCTGTGAATATGTGGGGAATAGCGATATTATTTTCCCCACTATAATCTTTTAAAAATCAGAATGCCTCTCTTACTTAGAAGGCTTTGTAAAACTAGATTCATTGCACCCTTCCGTCACAGGCTTGCATATTGTCCCTGTTGGAGTTTTAAAATATACTAATCTATTTTGAAGATAAAATACTGGGTTACTTTAAGTATTGTACATGGTGAGTCACAGTTACAGGGATTAAGCACGCGGATAATAAAACCATGAAGTTAGGTTTGCATCAGGTGTATAAGATAATGAAAGCATGAACTAAAGATAAAGCCTTCCTGTGGAAAGAAGCTCCTTTATCTGCTGTTTCTTGCAAGTATTGATCATATTATAGACAATCCTTTAATATTGCTTGGAGGTTTCAGCTGAGAAACTCTGCTTCAAGTTGAAGAAATACCTGACAGTCCTAATACATACTAGTAAAAGTCCATGTTTTCTATACAAGCCTCCTCTGATCAAGGAGATACAAATTACTAGCAATTGAAAGAGGCAGATGTTGATAGCAAAAACCATGTGTACACCATGACTCCTTAATGCCTAGCAATGCCTACATTCCTCCTGGGAAAAGAATTGTTTGGAAATACGAGAGCAGTGGACCTCTCATGCAGAACAACCAATTGGCAAAGCAAGCTGAACAACAACTAGTTCCATGGGCTGGGCTTTAGCACAACAGGTTGAACCGCCAACTGTAGAAAATCTTGCTGATCAAAAGGTTGGCAGTTCAAGCCCGGGTGGGGTGAGGTCCTGCCATCAGCCCAGCTTCTGCTCACCTAGCAGGTCAAAAACAGCAGTGTGAATAGATAAATAGGTACCGTTTTAAGCCGGGAGGTAATAAAAGGCGGTCATAAAGACATGCTGGTGATTTGATCGGGAGGATGTCTACTGACAATAAAGCCCCTCTGCATGGAAGATGGAGTGACAGCACCTCCCCATGGCCAGAGCCAAGCACAGCCTCCAGATACGAGAGATGGAAAAAGATGGGAAAAGTCTATACCTCTATTTATGTATTGTCTGTCCTTGTCAATTTTATAATGGCATTGAATGTTTGCGGTATATGTGTTCTGCCCTGAGTCTCCTTGGGGAGATAGAGTGGAATATAAATAAAGTGTTAGTTTACTGACACAAAAACACAGTATGACACAGCAAACAAGATATATATGCTGGATTTCATATCACAAAATCACAAGTCAAACACTTCCCAAGTGTTTAGGACGATATGATATATTTTGGAATCATGTGCACAGATCCAAGTAAGGTGGCCTTTTGCAGTTGACAGATTGTGATTTTGTCAGTGTTTATTGTTTCCAAATGCCAGCTGAGATCTTTTGGCATGGCACCCAGTGTGTCAATGACCACTGGGACACTTGTACTGGTTTATGCCAGCGCCTTTGCAGTTCGATTTTGAGGTCTTGAGAATGGCTGAGTTTTTCCTGTTGTTTTTCATCAATTCGACTGTCACCTGGTATGGCGACAGCAATAATCCAAACTTTTTTTCTTTTCCACAGTTGTGATGTTTGGTGTATTGTGTTACAAATCTTTGTCAGTTTGGATTCAAAAGTCCCACAGTATTTTTGCATGTTTATTTTCCACTACCTTTGCAGGTTTATGATCCCACCAGTTCTTTACTACTGGCAGGTGGTACTTGTGACATACGTTCCAATGAATCATTTGGGCCACATAATTGTGCCTCTGTTTCTAGCTTCTAGACCTTCTGTGATGATGATGATGATGATGATGATGATGATGATTATTATTATTATTATTATTATGCTTACACACAAGTACACAGGGCCGAGCAGACAAAAGGAACAATCATAATCTTTTAAAACATACACACACAGAGAGAAGCATTCCTCGAGTTACAAACATCCAACTTACAAACGAATCATAGTTAAGAATTCAAAAATCCAGTTATCAAAGGGAAAGAAAGTGAGGTGCATTATTAACAGGGGCACAGACAGCAAAACAAACACCACAGGGGTGTTAACCCTTCCTTATGCTATCCAAAATCAATGTCTATCTATCTAGAGTAACACTTAAAGAATGTTTCTGTTCTGAATTAAAAACAAATTCAATTTAAGACCAAACCTACAGACCTGTCTTGTTTGTAACTTGGGGACTGTATATAAAATTAACTTACTTATTTATAATAATAGGGAGGAAAGAGAGAGCAAATGGCTGCTGGCAAGGGTGATATAGGAAGAGTGTGTGTGTAAAAAATGCCTAAGAAATCAGAAGTTATCGTAACTATACAGTATGACTCTCATATCTGTGGAACCAGTATATGTGGTTTCACTTGGGTTCACGATAATCAGCAGTTTCATGTTTCCATCAAAGTCCAAGAACATAACTCTGATGGATATGAGGGTCACACTGTATGCTGTGCCTGAATACCAAGAGTAACACGCAAGCCAGCAGTTAGTTTGTATAGTCCTACAAAGTTTTTAGCTTTAATAATTAAAGTGTGAGTTAGTTCTGACAAACATTGACAAGTATAACAGAAAAATTTTTGCAAAGAAAATAACTCTGAGAAGCCCTGATTCAGATTGCTCATATATGGTGGCCAGCTATGGATTGCCAAAAAAAGAGGTATGGACTAACAAAAGAGGACAGTAGTTTGCATATAATGCCTATATGCATTCAGTAGTAATTTAGGACTAATTAGTAGAATTTAAATTTCACAGAACATAACGTGATTAATTTTCCATCCAAATCAGCACCCCACCCTAGGTCAACCAAATCGTATCCAATTAATTTATTCCCAGATGATCAAGATCCTGCTCCAAAATAAATTCGCTTCAATCAATTTAGTTCAATCATTCACATCATACCTACATACTTACACGAAGGCATATTCAATTAATGATAGATAGGGTCCATACTGCAATTCCTTTTTGGTATGATGGAATTTGTACTTTGAGATGAGGGCAGGAGATAACTGGATGGATAACCCATCTGTCTGTCTTCTCTGAAACATAATAGAGCTAGGCAAGGGCAAAGCACTGCAACAGCTGAATTGAACTGCCTGCAGTGTGGTATGGTGGAAACCAAAACTTCCGATGAGTCTGGGTAAAGAGTTAAATGTGGGGTGTGATTTCAATTTCTTTTGCAGATTTATTAAGGTTGGCTCTGTATCTCATGGTGCCAGAGTGCAGTTTGTTTAGTGCCTTCCAAGTCGCCCAGTTTTCTGTGTGCCCAGGAGGAAGTCTCTCATTTGGTATCAGCCATTGATTGAGGTTCTGGGTTTGAGCCTGCCACTTTTGGATTCTCGCTTACTGAGATGTTCCCGCGAGTGTCTTTGTAGATCTTAGAAACCTATTTCTTGATTTAAGTCGTCTGTGTGCTGGCTGATACCCAAACAAGGGATGAGCTGGAGATGTCACTGTCTTGGTCCTTTCACTATTGGCTGCTACTTCCCGGCAGATGTCAGGTGGTGCAATACCGGCTAAACAGTCTAATTACTCCAGTGGTATAGGGCGCAGACACCCCGTGATAATGCAGCATGTCTCATTAAGAGCCATATTCACTGTTTTAGCATGGTGATATGTGTTCCACACTGGGCCTGCATACTCAGCAGCAGAGTAGCATAGTGCAAGGGCAGATGTTTTCACTGTATCTGGTTGTGATCCCCAGGTTGTGCCAGTCAGCTTTCATATGAAATTGTTTCTAGTGTCCACTTTTTGCTTGATATTCCTGCAGTGCTTCTTGTAGATCAGAGCACTGTCCAGAGTAACCCCCAGGTATTTGGGTATGCTGCAATGCTCCAGTGGGATTCCTTCCCAGGTAATCCTCAGAGCTCGGGATACTTGACTGTTCTTAAGATGAAAGGCACATGTCTTTAGATGGATTAGGAATCAGCTGGTTTTCCCTGGCAGTAAGAGCACCTAGAGCTTCAGAGAGCTTCTGTTTAACCATCTCAAAGCTCCCTGCTTGACTGGTAGTGGCACGATCATCAGCATAGATGAAACTCTCTGTCCCTTCTGGCAATGGCTGGTCATTTGTGTAAATGTTGAACATTGATGAAGCAAGCACACTCCCCTGAGGCAGGTCATTCTTCTGAGTTTTTGGGTTTTTTTGCCCTGGGACTCAACAAAAAAGCTCCTGTTTTGTAGCAGATTTCCTATGAGGCGGGCGGGGTGGTAATCCTTTGTGATAGTATACATTTTTCTCAGGAGGAGGCAGTGGTTAACAGTATCATAAGCCGCTGACAGGTCTATGAAGATAGCTCCTGTGATCTGCTGCCTTTCAAAGCCATCTTCTATGTGCTGAGTCAGGTTCAGCACTTGTGATGTGCAGCTTTTGCCTTTCCTGAAGCCAGCTTTCTGTGGAATCAGACATGGATCTATTTTTTCCATAATTCTATGCAAAATAAGTCTTTCCAGAACTTTGTAAAGATGGCATAACAAGGAGATTGGTCTATAGCTTGTTGGATCATTACAGTCTTTGCCTGGTTTCCAGATGGCTATGACTCTTGCTTTCCTCCAGATTTTGGGGATTTGACAGGATGTAGTGCAGTTGTTCATTAGCTCCAGCAGTCAGCACCTTGCTTTTGGACCAAAGTTCTTAATTTGTTCCATCAATAGATCATCCAGGACAGCTGCTTTGCCATTTTTACATTTATTGAGAGCCATGTCCCTTGAGTGATGCTTTCAAGGAAATTCCACAGTTGAAAGATTGTGATGGACAATATGTGTGCATGGGCAGAGAAAGCCTCAAAAGAGACTGAAATGAAATTCTTCCTATTTGCATTGGCTAAAATCAATAGGTGCAGCTCTTCCAACCAGAAAAAGAACCATGGTGTACCTGCCTGTTATATATAATAGTTAAAGAGAAGAACTCTCACAAGAAAAGGTAGGAACAATGTCACCCTAATTCAACACTAACATAGTAAATCCCAACTTTGCAGTATTAAGCACTCATGACCTTGAATAAATCTACCACTTTTGGTTTCACTAACAAAATGTATTCAAAGAAATACGAAACAAACCTCTTATTCTATTAGGAGTGTAAATACACCTGCAAATGTTACTAATGTAACAAAAACATCCTAAAACTAATTTTCACTCATGCTTATCATGCATGTCAGATCAAGACAATGACCTCTCTATACAGTTCAGATGTATTGGAACAGGATGATACAGGAGCAGAACTGTGTTAATGACATGTGTGTGTGTAATTGAAGGTCATTCTAATTTGTTACCACCTCAAATTTTGTACAAAAAATTAAGATTGGGTGGCAGCTTGTCAGGCTGACTAGCAGAAAAGAGGATGTGACACAGCTTGGTTGGAGGGAAAGAGTGAGGTACAAATACAATATATTAAGCCTCTGGACTTTGTATTTCTAGGTGCAAAGATTACTGCAGATGCAGACTGTGGCCAGGAAATCAGAAGACACTTGCTCTTGGGAGGAGAGCAATGTCCAGTCTCGATGAAATAGTAAAGAGTAGAGACATCACACTGGCAACAAAGATCCGCCTAATCAAAGCCATGATATTCCCTGTAGTAACCTACGGATGTGAGAGCTGGACCTTAGGGAAGGCTGAGCGAAGGAAGATAGATGCTTTTGAACTGTGGTGTTGGAGGAAAGTTCTGAGAGTGCCTTGGACTGCCAGAAGATCCAACCAGTCCATCCTCCAGGAAATAAAGCCCGTCTGCTCACTGGAGGGAAGGATACTAGAGACAAAGTTGAAGTACTTTGGTCACATCATGAGGAGACAGCAAAGCCTAGAGAAGACAATGATGCTGGGGAAAGTGGAAGGTAAAAGGAAGAGGGGCCGACCAAGGGCAAGATGGATGGATGGCATCCTTGAAGTGACTGGACTGACCTTGAAGGAGCTGGGGGTGGTGACGGCCGACAGGGAGCTCTGGCGTGGGCTGGTCCATGAGGTCACGAAGAGTCAGAGACGACTGAACGAATGAACAACAAAGCCTCTGGAAGAGTTTACTTTCCAACTCAACTGACACTTCTTTTATGAGACAAGAAAGCCATGACTAATCAGTGTAGACCAGGCATGGGCAAACCTTTTTGCTTTGGGGCCACATTGTAGGCCTGACCAAGAGGGCCAAGCTGGGAGGGAGAGGGCCTGTGAGATGGTGGGGCTGGGAGGGGGCAGAGCAGGGCCTGGGTCATCTGACGTTGTCCTTTTGCCATAAGGATGGGGATGATTGCCCCATCCTTATACCAGGAGGAAAATGAGACATGTGGCAACTGCCCTGATTCTCCTCCCCTGATCTTAGGGTGGTTCTCTGGGCATTATGCCCGGAGGAGGGCAAGACAGGTGACAGCACAAGAATGTGGCAGGCCACCATGTCCTTATGCTGAGAGGACAGGGAAAATGAGGTGGGCCTTAGGTAGGTGCCCAGGGGGCTGCATCAGGGCTCCAGGGCTTAGTTTGCTTGTGTGTGGTATAGACCAATAGGTTGTAAGACTCACAACCAATGATCTTCAAGATGATTTGGTCCAAATTCTAGAAGAAACTCTAGCCAGGATGGGCAATGGTCAAGGAGTCTGGAAACTGACATCCAACATGCTCAGTAGAACTTGTCAGACTTGCTAATTTTCTTTTCTATCACTTTTTCCTGTCTGGACTGTTAAAAACTACCCTTTAGTAACAGTCATGCCATAATTGTCATTGGCTTCAAATAAAAACTGATATGGGATGGAGGGAAAAAACTGCAGTATTGGCTGTAGAACTGGAAGCTTGGTTGATATCATCCCTGAGCAGATAGGGAACAAAAAACCTAATTTGTGGTGGAAGCACGCAAAGAGACTGTTACTCAGTATTTGCAACAAGGTGTTCCTTTAAGGAGCTTCAGGGAAAGGCCTCAATAAGATTTTGAACAAAGAGGACTAAAAAGGAAAAGTTAAGATGACAAAGATTGTGTGAGCAAACAAATGATCACTGGAGCAAAAATTGCTTCTGTAATGCATACTCCTGTAAAAAAGAAAGAAAGAAAGAAAAAGCCAGTTACAACAGTACAGTACTCACAGGCAGCCACTATTCAAAGCCTGCTTGATGTGAAAGCAATTTCAGTAGTAGGAAAACAGCTATAACTCTTTTGTGAGATTACCGAAAAGAGTAATGAGAAAAGGGTTGTAGGTGGAAACTCCATTATCCCAACCTCAATTATCCAACTCCTCTGATTATCAAAATTCTATTTTTTTTTTTGTGACCCACACTGCTCAGATCAACACTGACACTGTGTATAGAATTTTTATATGGCCATTTTGCCTAGTTGCCACAATAAGATTAAGGCACACTATATTTCATCAAGTCCAAGTTCAAAGCGAAACAGAAACACTGGAAGTTCTTCCCTGGAGCCCCACAATCATTTCTACTCACATCCTTACTGATCTTCCAGGTGCTCTCCCAAGTTATTAAGGGGAAAAATTATAATGGATACCTAAAGAAAAAGAAAGCTGCACACAAAGTCTGGTTACTAGATGTAAAAGCAAGGATGGTGATATATTAAGGTGATAGGGGCATGATCCTATGCTGAAAATCCACCACTTGAAAAAATATAGAGATGGGACTGTTGAATGAAAATCCCTATCATGCCTGGCTATTGCCTATTTGTTGATGGAAACTGTAATCTTACAGCACTTGGAGGGCTACTCTTCTACTTTAGGATATAACAAGCGACAGTGGTCACAAAATGCACACTGCAGACCATGTTGCAATGCATATACATTGCATTCAAAAAGGTCCCAGGAAAGTCTGAGTTCAGCCAAAATATGTACTGCATTTGATCCCTATGTATCCAAGATCCAGGGCAAAGTCACCTCTGCAAAATGTTGAGCACATTGTAGACACATGCAAATTGTTCTCTGTCACTTTCCCTTTTTGTTTTCACTGTAATCATATTCCTGCCCTCAAACTGATTCTAGACCTACCAATCTAATCACCCCTATGTGAAACCAGTTCCTTTTGAACTGGTTCCAAATTGGATCATAGCGTCAGTGTAGAAATGAGACAGGTTGCTTCTGAACTTGTGAACTTTACAGATTTTGGACTAGATCTCTCATAATCTCCCAGTTGCCAGTTGTACACAAATAACATGGAATGGTACACTGATATGAAGTCCTTCAATAGAAAACATCATTTATACTTATCCTACCTGACCTAGAAATTACTAGCATGATCCCTAATAGATATGCTTGAATGGAGTTTCAAGGGATGGTGTCTCATTGCTAAATTAGAGTCCAAGTGTTTGGGAAAATGTAGAGTACAAAGATAGTGATGGTGATGATGAAGATAGCCATTTCTTTTCATTATTTTGACTTCTCTCCCCTTCTATTCTTCAGCACAGAGTCTCTATACTGAATGCAGTGGCATTTTTCTTCAAGCACAGCATTACCATATCTCTGATTCTTATGTTATGTGAATATCAGATTGTTCTGTAAATATACAGTTCTGCACATATCAACTTGGGATGAATTTATCATGAGTATACGTGATCAGTATAGTACTGTTAATTTACAAACTAAATTTTTTTGGAAAGGATGTGAATGCAATATTGGTCCTCAGTCAGAAGATCCAGAATCAAAGATATAACAATCCCAAAAATGGACGACTTGGTTTTTCGGTTTAACGAAGTCCCTATGAGCATAAAATTAGGGCTTTTGGGCTTTCTTTAGAAGTGATAATGAGGACAACAACAGTAACAAATGGAGAATTGTCATGTCAAAAGCCTTTGACTTGTAAACAAATTCCTCTGAAGATGGGAGAGAATACCTTGTATAAAAGACATAAGATACAGATAGCAAGCTGCACATCTGAAAATGATGCCACTCTCAGAGCTTTGCCAATGCAATGAGAACAATAGTGTTTGCTCTTTTTTAAAAAAAAGTCTTGCTAGGCAAGCTGGCTTTCCCAATGCACGTACATGCTAAAGCAGTAAATTATCCTAGCAAATGATGTTTTATGATGAATATTAAAGTAGCCTAATAACATTTACTATTCTATTCAGTAATTATTTGAGAATAATTAGAAGCAAATCACTATAAGCTGTCGGCTATGGAGTATCTATAACAGCACAACTTAGCTTTAATAATAGCCTTTTGTTTCTCTTCATTGCATTGTTACTGCGTGCTGGCACAGCCCTCTCATCTGACTCTCAAAAATACCCAGAAATGCAGAAACTGGTTATTGGATGAGCTTTCTCCCCTGGTTGGTTTACTCTTTGATCATTTCTTTGTCTTCTGTGTAGAAGCAATAAAAATTTTCTGGCATGGTTCAAAACAAACTTTGGGAGAAAATGTGGGACTGGACTACAATTCCCAGAATCCTCCAAACATCATGGCTAAAAAAGTAACTGTCCTAGACTGGTTCAAACACTTATTTGGGATCATAGGAAGCTGCCTGATACAAAATAAAACTATTTAATCCATTCCAATCTAGCATTGTCCACTCTTATTTTCTGGAAATCTAGGCAAAACATAGTGGTCCTTTATTGCCATCTCATACTTATTCTCCAAAGTGCGAGGAGCTGAAACTACAACCTGTGCATGCAAAGCATGTTGTGGTCTTCCCCCAAACTCCAGTGATTCATTTATCAGCGAAATCTCTTAGAAATGCCCATCTGAAACCTTATACTGGTTTTCTTATATTTTGTTGTATACAAGTCTCCTTTCCGAGGGAGCTCTTTTAAGTTGAAAAGAAAATCCTCCCGAAGAAGAATATTCTTGAATTAAATCTTTCCAAGGTTCCTAATAAGTACTTTAATCTGAGATAATCTTGCTAAATGTTGATAAACACAAATCATTCGTTTTTGCCTGATTATCTTCAGGGGTCCCAGAACTGATTTTAGGTGAGAAGTTCCCTCTGTGCAGGCAATTTATTATTAATTTTGCCTATTTTTAGGTAGTTTCTGTGGGGAGGGCAGATGAATTTTCCCACCCATTGTTCTTGAAATACCTTAAATATGTTGACTTACAAACACAGAGTGTATATAGTTGGAGCTGACTTGAAGGCTCACAAAGACAACATTTCATTAATGTTATTCTAAATCTAACTGGAGCTAAATCTACAGGCCCCTTGGTGATGCAGCAGGTTAAACCACTGAGCTGCTGAATTTGCTGACCAAAAGGTTGGTGGTTTGAATCCAGGGAGTAGTATGAATTCTCACTATTAGCCCCAGCTTCTGCCAACCTAGCAGTTCGAAAACATGCAAATGTAAGTAGATCAATAGGTACCGCTTCTGCAGGAAGGTAACAGCGCTCTATGCAGTCATGTTGGCCATATGATCTTGGAGGTGTCTATGGACAACACCAGCTCTTTGGCTTAGAAATGGAGAAGAGCACCACCCCCCAGAGTTGGACATGACTAGACTTAATGCTTTATATTTTTAATTGGAACTAGTTATTGTAGGTAGTCAACCTTCATAGGTGCAGCTGGTGGGAATGAGGGACAGGGCCTTCTCAGTGGTGGCCTCTCAGCTATGGAACTCCCCAGTGAAATCAGATCACCTCCCTCCCTCCTGTACTTTAGAAAGAAAATTAAAACCTGGCTATGAAATGAAGCATTTTCAGAGTAGTACTTTGCAATAGGCAGTTATGAAGTGATTGTGATATGATTGGAATGATTCTGGATTAAGATTTCAGGTCTTTGTGTCATGTTTTTAACAGTTTGTATAATGTATTGATATGTTATTGCTTTTATGAGTTTTTATTGACTTTAATGTATAATGCATATTGTATGGATGTGCAGGACTGCGTCCCCCTGTTATGATCTGGTCATCGACCATAATAAAAGTTTACTTACTATTGTATTTGTATGTTTATATTACTGTGGCCCTGAATTATTGCCAATTTGGAAGCTGCTCTGAGTCCCCTTTGGGTCTGAGATAGAGCAGGGTAAAAATACAGTAAATATTTACACACAGTAAATAAAATTTACTGTGTGTAAGCCTCTCTCCCCACATTAGGAGCATGGAAAGGTTTTGTTTATGATGCAATAAGATGAAGTCATTGTTTTTCAAAGAAAAAAAAATATGACTGACCAACCAAAGAAATAACGAGACCAGACACAAGATATGGGATAAAATAAGTGTTGTTTTATTAATTGTTAGCTGTTTAATTGTTTGGGTAAACTAAAAAAGGGAGAGTGGTGTAGGAGTGGCTGGAGTGGTACATTTCAACAGACTAGAAACCCAGCTTCCACTGGGCCAGGCATGTAGCCGGGGGGGGGGGGCTTGAGGGGCTTCAGCCCCCCCCCCCCCCCAAATTCTCGTGCTCCACAAGAAGGCCTTACTGGTACATTATTTAAACTGTTATGTTTATTCATATCATGATCTGATCACCATGCTCAATATATCCTATATGCATGGGGCTATTGGGATAACGATACAAAAGGTTTGCTAGGGTAGATCCTCAGCCCCCCCCCCCCCCCCCAATCAAACTCAGCACCCCCCGAATCATAATCCTGGCTATGGGCCTGCACTGGGCTAAAAAACATTGCCCCTGAAAACTCAAGGTAGCTTCCAGGCCAACTATAAAACTAGAATACATTCTCTACCAAAAGGGATTAATATATAAAACAAAATATAACCCAGAAGCAGTACTAACTCAATATAATTTAGGTCTTGATGAGAATTTAACATTAAAGGTTGCAAACTTACCCATATGGAAGAGTTCAATTAAAATTGATGTCACTTACTTCTATAGTAGGTGTGCATTCAATAATACTGTAACTTCTTCATATAGCCTTCTTTTTCAGACTGACTCTTTTCTCTGAGTACTTATTATGAATTTACAAATAGAATTTCTCATAGGAAAGAATTTCTGTATCTAACAAAACCCAATGTAAATCCCATTTATTTAATAAAATTCCTGCATTTTGAAATCAAAACTGATTCATCATCTGTTTGAACTCTAACGACCTACTTTGGCTCACATAGTTGATAACACATTGCAAAATGCAATTTGTCTTCATAAATGTATTATTATTTAATCATATGAAAGTTTGGTTTTATCTTGAGCAAATATTTATAGTAGTTTTAATACACAGGAGCCATTCTTGACAGATATGATGAAATAGATTTATCACTCTTGACAAATTATATTGCAAAATGTCCTCTCTTGACTGCCCACAGAAGGAAAAGCATCAAGGAATTCAACAGGAATGTCACCTGTAATTCTTTTGTTTTTTAACCTTTTACCGTGGCAATCAAAAATCTCTTTTTGTAGGAACTCTACAGCACTTAGTATGAGGATTGGTTATAAGGGTAATTGTGTGAATGAATGAAACCTGTAGCCCTTTAAATCAAACTAAGTAGTGTTTTATTAAAGTGCCCAGCAAATCAATCTAAATCCAAGGATAATAAAGCCCTAATCAGGTGGTAGAAAAAAATAATAGGTTGTCATGCATGAGGAAAAATAGGCAATCATGGAATGTTTTCTTTAATTAGGTCATGTAAAGTGGAAGGATTGAGTAGGAACTGGCAAGACATTCATCATGAGCAAGGTGGGAAATTATTTAGATTACAGACAAAGGAAAATTGAATGTGATACTCAAAGATTTGACTGGACAGAAAATTAAAGATTCCTTCCCCCTCCCTTTGTGTCACTTGCTTTTGGTCATTTATTGACAGGTGAAGGGTTCAGAATCAAATATATCCAATCAGTTTTATGGTTAAGTAGCATAATTATACTAACTGTATATACTGTTCTTCTTGCTTTGGGTTACATTGGAGAAGGGCTTTGCTAGATCACACTGAAGTTTGGACTTTTGTCCTCCAACAGTGGTCTAGAAAGCCAAGGGTACAAAGATTGTAGGACCTCTTCAGTTTTTCTTTCTCTCTCACAAACATACACATTCACACATATGCATGCACACATATGTATGCACACATATGCATGCACACATATAAAGTTGTTTATTTCCAGCTGTTGGTACTGTAAACACTGAGTGTGAACATGGTTATATTTGGTCACTGGGACTAACAGCCAATGGTAAACTTATTATTCATATTTACCTAATCTGTGATCTCCTTCTAAAACAGAGTTGGGAAACCTTTGCCTTTTCACATGTTTTGCATTACAGCTCCCACAATCCCTTGTTATCTACCGTGCTAACTGAAGATTTTGGAAGTTATAGTCCAAAGCATTTGAAGGGCTAAAGTTTTCCTGCCTGCTTTAAATCTGACACCTAGCCATCCCCATACACCATGGCAATGAATCCCATAATGAATCCCATAAGCATGGAGCTCATAGACTGAGCAGTGGGGCACCTATCCCTACCATTCAAGGATGAGGCACACAAATAGACCCTGCTCACTTCATTAGCTGCCATTGCCCATCATTGATGCTGTATTGCCCATCAAGGATACCTCGTTTTGGTCATTCTGAAGTTACTATTAGTTTTATTATGTGGTATAAATTATAATGCTGTAGGTATGTGTCTTCATCTACTTTCTCACTACAATTTATTAGTTTCAAATCTCTACAAGATGTAGCCCACACCCTCACTCCCAATCAAGTCTTCTCATGGCTCTTCTTCCTGCTGCCAAAACTAGTTTCAAAGGATATAATATACATCATCTTCCATACAACTCATACCTTTTGTACTCGCCATTGCTTCCTTTGCCATCACTTTATTGACTTGCCTTTATTTCTATATTTAAATGTAATAATTTTAGTTATTTTTAAACAAAAATCCAATGCATTTAGCAATTACTTGCTTAAGTTCCACTTTACTTTTCATATCATCAATTTCAGTTCTTTGGCTCAGACTTTATATTTTCCCCACTTTTACCTACTCATTCAAGCAACAACAACAACACTTTATCTGTATTCCACCTTATCTCCCTGAAAGGACTCCAGCATAGATGCAAACATAGGCAGACATTCAGTGTTTTTGAAACACAAGTAACACAAATACACAGACAAAGGCAAAGACTTCCCCCTTCATCTCGAGCTCTGGAGGCAGTGCTCATATCTGGCTCTGGGGGAGGTGCATATCTCAATTTCTAAGCTAAGAAGCCTGCATTGTCCATAGACACTTTCTGGTCACGTAGCTCACCCTGTCTAGCAGATTTGAACTGCCGACCTTCAGGTCAGCAAGTTCAGTAGCTCAGTTGTGCCACCATGACAAGGTACCCACTTCTCCCAAAAAATCATCTTTACAGTATTCTTGGCACTGCTATTTCACCATGCTCTTCAAAGTTTTCACTTTTCTCTAATTCAGTGAGAAATTACAAGTTGAATATCCCATGTCTGAAATACTTGGGACCAGAATTGTTTTGGAGTTCATAGTTTGCGATATTGGAATAGCTATGTTTGCATGTATGTATGAGCTATCTTGGAGATGAGACCAAAATTTAAACATGGCATCCACATATACACTCTATGCACGTAGTCTGACTGTAATTTTATTAAATATTTTAAATAACATTGGGTATGAAACAAAGCTGCCATGCACTGAACCATCAGAAAGCAAATCTGTCACTAACTCAGCTACCCATGAGGACAATTTTAGAATTCTGGATAAGGGATGTTCATCCTGTATTAAGTCCCCTCAGAATATGAGTAATATCAACATCCAATAAACTCCAAGCTTCCTGAAATTATTTGAACCCCCTGACTCTTCCGCTCAACCTGTTTTCATATAATACATTCAGTTCACACCCACCTCACCCCTGTTTTACTTCTGAAATTACAGGTCCATATTGAATAGGTTCTATATTGAACTTTGTGGCCACTTTTTCATTCTAATAGCAAAGGCTAGATTTGGTAGCATTGGGGCTACAGTTTCCAAACAATCTGGCAACACACTTCTTTGATTAAGTCGTGCTTGGTTTTATGTTGACTCAGCTTAACCAGTTTAAATCGTAGTGTGTCACTGGCAATAAGGGAGTAAAAAGTATAACCTTTGAAAAAATTATAGCTAGTAGTCCTACAGTATAAATTAATGTGTTTAAAACTTCTGGTACCTGTTAAACCATTTTCAGACTAATCATTCTTGACATGTTGAGTCAGAAGAGTTCTGAACGACTCCCCTGCTGGTAGAACAGTTTTAGAACTGTAAGCTCAGTGCCCTTGTACTCCAGTAGATAACAAATAATAATTTAACGTCTATTTTCAAAACATGAATGACGATTATGCATCTCTCCCTCCCCACCAATTCATATTTGACAATCATATTTCATTTTGATGTCTGACTGGTTGGTAGAGCACCAACTTATGTAAAGGTCTCTTTGATTTAGTGGTTCACTGATCTTTTTTAAAAAGTTACTTCTACCTCGAACACCACCACTCATGAAGAACCAACCAACAAATCACTTGTCAACAACTTTGATATACCTAGTTTCAGGTGGTTTCTCCTCTGTCTATTATTTCTGCCAAGAGACCCATGAAAATTAAATACGGACCTCATCAATGCTTGACTGACCCGGTGCTCCATCATAACAGCAGTGTAATAGCAATAAATCATTTCAACTTTAATCTATTGTTATTGATGAATGTACAATTATTTGTCATCTAATATGCTGAAAATGATGACCAAAGAAATAGATCAACTTTTTTTTCAGCTTCCAAGTACGGCATTGATGGATTGTATCCCTAAGCTGTTATTACACTTATAATGTACTCTTCTGTTATGACAGCACAGCTAGTTTTTTAATCATTCCATAGTAATCAACTTAAGACAACATAGCAAGGCTCATAACTCATGTTCTTTTCATTTTTGGCAGTGATGGGAAATGAAAATGTTTTTATTCTTTTGGAATAATTCTTACCTGACTAAGCTGAAGATTGCTTTAAAAATCTAAATAAATGGTTGTTTATTGAACTGGAACTGAAAAGTGACATATTAAAATATCTTTTTCTTCTGAAAAATAATAATTTAGGTGCTGATTGAGGTTTAAGTTTGGGGAAAAAACTTTCCTGTCATATCCTTTAAGCAATTCATGGTGTGAAATGTAGAGCAGCATGTCTTTTGGTTGCTGCTCATGTGTAGAACGCTGTGTGAATTCTATGTTCATATCACAGAAAACCAGAAATGTATCTTGGATGAAAAATTAGATGACTGTCAAAGGTTTTAGAAGTATATCATTATTCTTTTGGATAGATTATATATTTCTCCCAAAACCATAATAAAAACATAGATTAAAAATTAGGTCAAAAAATTAACAATCCCAATAATCAGATCTAAACTTGTCCCATCCAAAAAGGAAGGCACTCTTTCATTTCCTGAAAGAAAATAATACAATGTAGATTTCTCCTGGAGGAAGCACTATTGTGGGGAGCACATTTCAGTGATGATGGAAATTTCTATACACAAATTCAAAAGTAAGTCTCATTAAGTTCAATGGGTCTTACTCTTGAGGAAGTGAATGTGGAATTTCAGCCTTAATTGTCATTGGTGTGTATTATAAAAACTACTACTGCTACTACTACTATTACTACTACTAATAATAATAATAATATCTGGATTATCTGCTTTGATAATCTGGATTATATGGCATTGTAGAAGGGGCCTAATTGAATTTTGTGAGACCAACAGTGCAGGCACTTCCTTCAAGCAACAAAATATATAGTTTTATTAAGCCTAATTGACTGGGAGCTAGAAAAACTATAGACTGAAATAAAGGACATTAATAAGGAGGAATTAAAAAAGACATTATCATCAGTCAGAAAGAAAAGAAGCCTTGACTGATGTCAAATTAAATTCTTCAATGAACTAAGGACAGTTGAAAGGTGAAGCAAAAAATGTGAAAGAAATAGGGTGGGAACCCTAATGCAATTTCTCTGTGACTTGTGTGCAGCAACAAGAATGACCTTAAAAGTTAATGCAGGGAAATAGAAGATGACACCACCAACAACAACAGAACAAATACAAGAACCTCTTCCACAAGATCTGAAAAATCAAATGGAAATTGAAACCAAGACCATGGAAGCTCTGTGACCAGCAGGATATCACATTACATGACCAAGAAGAAATAAAAGATGATGGAAGCAATACACTGAATAGAATATGAACCAACAAAAATAGAAAGTGACGTGGAAGCTGCACTCAGTGCCAATGGAAGAAAGGAATCACCAGGAACAATTTGAACACTAACAGCTAATCCAAGCTACAGAGACAAAATCTACCTTAATTCTAACTGAAAACTGCCAACAAATAAGGGGGGGGGCAAAAAGGGGAGGGGGAGACAGATTGAAAATACTCAATATGTATTCCAACAAAGAGGAGACTGGGGACTGCAATAACAGCAGGACCATTGTATAAATTAATGCAACCAAAGTGATATTTAACATTCTACAACAAAAAATCTTTACAATATATGGAACAAGAAGACCCAGCTATCCAAGCTGGGTTTGGGAAAAGGAGAAATACTAGTGACCTTGAATTCTCAAAATATATCATGGAATCATTAAGAGGCCAAGGTGACAAAACTAAGATTTGTTTTTTGGACACATCATGGGAAGGCATAATTCACTAGAAAAGACAACAACACTTGGTATGGTAGAAGGCAGTAGGAAAAGAGGAAGACTATGGGCATTTCCAGACATGGGGAAAACTCATGCCAAAGCAAGTTTTAAAAATTCAGTTCAGTGTGGGGTTTTGTCTCCACACCCTTCCCAAACGTCCGGGCTTTCCCAGGATCCAGAAAGCTCTCTGCAGGTTTCCTGGAAGCCCGGTACGTTTTAGTTATTTTAAGGGCAGCCAGGGAGGAGGTAGGTGCTCTCCTCAGTTCTTCAGGCTTTTGGAAGTCTGGAGAACAGAGAGGGCTGCAGGAACTGACCCCTGGGTAATCACGAGACTACCCATGGGTCAGTCCTCACAGGGCCCACACCCCATTCGACCCGGGCCATTTATGGAGGCCCGAGTCTAATGGGGTATCTAATTAATTCAGGACAAAGCAGGGTTTTCCTGCTTTGTCCCAGATTAATTCACTTTAATTGGAGGCTTCCTGTCTGGAAGGACCCTGCATTACAAATGAATAGATTCAATAGGTTCAAGGCAGCCTGAAGTCTGCAGAACCTGATCATAGGGTGACTTGGAGGTTTCACGTTCATTGGGATTGCCACACATTCAGATTAACTTGATAGTCGTTAACAACAAAATAAACAAAATGGAGAGAACA
This sequence comes from Anolis sagrei, assembly GCF_037176765.1. Taxonomy (NCBI): domain Eukaryota; kingdom Metazoa; phylum Chordata; class Lepidosauria; order Squamata; family Anolidae; genus Anolis; species Anolis sagrei. The sequence goes on along the minus strand of NC_090021.1, from coordinate 207,038,265 downwards.
GTCATGGTTGAGGTGCAACAATTTCCTGAATTATTCTTTGCCTCACTATTGTATTCTTCCACACATAGTAGCATAGCTAAGAACGTGGATCAGATTGAGGCAATTGCTTTAGCAAATGTTATATGAAACCTCTTGGCCTTTCCCCATTTTACTATTATGGGAGATGAGGTTGCCTCCAATATGATGAAGGATATGATTACCATACTTGTGTTAAGAATAACATTCACCTGCCCGTACTGAATGGGTGAAGTGCACCTTTATGTCCTCTTCCTTAGGCAGCAAAATGTCTTGATTCGGCACTGAAAATTAGTTGGTGCCGTTCATTTTGTATCTTGAGACACACTTCAAATTTGTGGTTGCAACTCATAGATGGATGGATATTTGTGAGGACTTATAATTACATGTGTAATTCTAATTAGTAATGTTATGTTTTCTTTTACTTTTTCATTGTGATTTATACATAACATTTTATAGATAACTAGAAAGACACATTCATAAGTTCTTTTCTTAACCAAGTTTGGAGAAAAGTTGGGCTGGAATTCCAAGCTTACAAATGTCAAACTGAAGTTGAACTCAAATCAATCTCCAACTTAAGAGAAATAAATTTAGGACAAAGGACAACAGATTCAGATGACAAGTGAAAAGATCAGATTATAAATAATTTTGAGTTAAAGGACCAGCTATAATCTCTTCATACCCTTTCGCCAATTTTGTATACTCAAAAGAATCATGTACATAACTGTTGACAAGAGCACTTTATTTTTCTCTCTCATTCTCTCGCTGCACCCTTGTGTCTGACTTGAACCTGGTTTGTTAGGGAATCAATGAAAATCTCAATGCTAGCCCCACCGAATCAATAGGAATTTGATAACTCCGCAATTATGTAAATTCCTTTGATTCAATAGGTCTACCCTAGTTAGGACCAAGAATTGGATCTAGGTTACTTGGTGTGTCAACAGGAATACATTCTGCCATTAGGTTTTCCCTTGACATTAAATCCAGTTGTGTCCAACTTTGGGGGTTGGTGCTCATCTCAATTTCTAAGCCAAAGAGCCAGAGTTGTCCGTAGACACCTCCAAGGTCATGTGACCGGCATAACAGCATGGAGCACTGCTCAGCGGTTTAACCCACTGCTCCACCTTCTGCCATTGCTCCGCTATTAAATTGTTCATTGCAATTCTTTGGGTAACATTGGGTTTTTTAAACTTTTAAAGTATTTTAGGAAGCCTATTTTTCATACACCCATCTCTCCCTATATGTTACATTACAATGTATGCATTTCTGCCATCAGCATAATTTATCATAAGTGTTTTTTCAACCCATGCAAAAATAGCACATACAGGTTTGATCCTTGTGGCCACTTTGCATATTTTCATTGCAAAGTTCAAGGTGGTTTCAAACTGGCAATCAGAGACTGCAATAACCTAATTGGTAATTACCCTGATGCCCAGATTATGTTTATATCAACTATCTGTCCCCGGTGGCGCAGTGGGTTAAACCCCTATGCCGGCTGGACTGAAGACCGACAGGTCACAGGTTTGAATCTGGGGAGAGGCGGATGAGCTCCCTCTATCAGCTCCAGCTCCTCATGCAGGGACATGAGAGAAGCCTCCCACAAGAATGATAAAACATCAAATCATCCGGGCGTCCCCTGGGCAATGACTTTGCAGACGGCCAATTCTCTCACACCAGAAGCAACTTGCAGTTTCTCAGGTCGCTCCTGACACGACAAAAAAATACCTATCTGTGTTTGATTCTGTATAGCAAATAATTAATCTATTATAGTTAAACATGACTGTATGTCTTAAAAGTCCTGGCAAAGTGCATTGTGTGTGTGTATGTGTATACATACATACATACAGAAACATACATACACACATACGCACATACTGATCTTTATAATAAGCCCACTAATGCCCACAGTGATCAAGCAACCCCAACATATACAAAGAAATGTTTACAGAGTGGCTCTGCAATTTAGATACTTTTGTAACACTGAGTTGTCGTAGTTGTTAAAACCAATGCACTTAAGAAACAAGTGGCTCACAAATAATATCCTATCATTGATTAGAACATCAAGCCAGCCACTGTCAGTCCAAGAGAAAAATCTTTTCCACGTGTGTCAAGCAAGAGTCAACAATAAATTGCTACCTATTTCTCAATATATTGCTAAAAATATCAGTTGTAGTTGTTAATCAGTCAATAGATTTGTGGAGGTGTGATGGTCTACAATGTAGATGCCCCATTGGGGTCTACTTCCTCATCCACTTCTAAATTTTCATTTTCAAAACTCTGGAATTACTTGCCTTGTGAAAGCCTTCCAACCTGGTATCTCATTACTGCCTTCCTCCTACTCTTCTATGCAATTATAACCCCTGGTGGCCCAATGGGTTAAACCCTTGTGCCAGCAGAACTGCTGTCCAAAAGATCAGCTGTTTGAATCTGGGGAGCGGGGTGAGCTCCTGTCTGTCAGCTCCAGCTTCCCATGCGGAGACATGAGAGAAGCCTCCCACAAGATGGTAAAACATGCGGGCATCCCCTGGGCAATGTCCTTGCAGACGGTTAATTCTCTCACACTAGAAGCTATTTGCAGTTTCTCAAGTCACTCCTGATACGAAAAATATAGAATTACTGTATATTATACTTGGAAATTATTAGGAAATGTTACATGCAGATAGTAAAAACGAAAGCACTTCTACTCTGATCAAAGTAAAGTCACATTTTACAGGAAGCTTTATTTGTTCTTACATGATAGTATTTATTAAAATGTGGATTATAAAAGCTTGGTTTCTAAAGTTAGTGAAATCATTTGTTTGTGGGCTACAGAGAGGTTGAATTTTAAGAGATCCAGATAGCACCAATAACATTTAACCATGAAATAAAACTTATTTAAATATGGAAATGAATCTTATATTCTGAAATGTACAGTAACAAAAACATTTTCCAGAAACAAAGTACTGATAGAAATCTGTCTGCTGATCTTTACCTGATGTCAGCATTTCTTCCTTCTTCAAAACAGCTCTTTCAACATTAAAAAATTTGAACAATTTGAAATTTGTACATGCATTATTTCAATGACCCTCATGATATTCTTATAAAGTAAGCCCAAATTATTGTCTCTAGACTGGAGAATAAAACTTGCTCAAAATTTCCCATAGTGAGGAAATGGCCAAGATCTGAATTATCAGTATTATATATTTAGTTTTTATCTTCTCCAATAGTCAGTTAGTGATAACTCTGTATACTAAAACTGTATCAGCAACTTTATTCATTTCTCAAACATGCATACTATTTTTTCCAGGTTATTTGTTCTGACTAGTAATGATCAGTGCTAAAGAAAAACCCTTAAAATATTTCAACTATAAGCATCATTAAGAGTTATCCTTAAAGGCAATCCCTTTTCCCCCCTTCATTTTAAAATCTTGACCCATTTGATATTCCCAAAAACAGCAGCATTAATTTTCATTTGTCACATTGTAGGGTATAAATTGACTAAATGTTAATAGCATTCTTCTTGAGTAATCAGTTCTACATGATTAACCTAAAAATTGCCAAAATGTTGTTTACCATTCATTTGTATCTGTGAAAAGGCATGAGGATTCAGACAGAGCTGGATTAATTTACCTTCTGATGTGTATTAAAATTTGCCACAATGATTCATAATCATTTCACTCCATATTTATCCTGACAAACCATTTGGGGTCCTGCTCAGAGTGAAATAATGTTTTCCTGACAGCCTCACTGATTGTTTGTTTTCACATTTTACATGACTGCTAAGGTCAGGGTAATATTTGTCTGGGTTTCTTTCTTTTGAAGGTAGATATTTTTCAGCTTCTCTGTCTACTTGTTATATATATATATTTATTTATCCACAGTCTAGCTTGTGGTCTTTACTACCATCTAGTGGAGCAAATTAGCCACAGCAAATGAAGATAAGATTAAAAGTAAGAGAAAGTGGATAAAGTATGAGGATGCTGTTATGTATAACACTATTTAAAATGAATTAAAGCATAAGTCTATATCCAACTGTTAGAAACTAGTAACGTAGACCTATTGAAGTAATCTGAACTTAGAAAGTCATCATTTATGCAAGTTCAGTGGTCTTATCCTAGTTGGGACTAACAATGTGGTTTAGGAAATTGCTTTCCAAGTAGGAAATAAAGACAAGATTAAATGGGGCCACAGCTTTCTTCAAATTTCACATCTAAATGCATGCGATTTTTCTGTTGAGGGATACCAGATAGAAAATAGGTTGACTCCGAGACACATTCTCTGTCTGTATTTGAGGGAAGCATCCCACCCTAAGGCTTGTCCATTTTTCAACACCAGATAACAGATAGCAAAGTCTCAGCATGGAAAGTCTGTCTCAGCCATGCACAACTTAAATGGACAACTGAAATGGAGGCTAACTCCAGAGGAGAACCTCTAGTCCAACTTCTAGGACCCCATAAGCCAAAGAACTATCCTTAATGATGAAACAATGCCCGTTGGGTGTTTACCAAATCTAAGGTCTTCCAATTCTGCACTTCTTATTTGTGAACATTTATTTATTCACACACAACCTTGATATGGCCCAATGCCCAAACAGGGCATTATCCCAGTGTGCTAATCCGGTAAATTGAACTCAAAGGTCCAATCCAGGTCCTATCCTATCCAGCTCACAGCTACCTTTCTGGAATGAAAATATTATCCTTGCAACTGGTGGTTTTCTTTGTGGGAAAATAAACAGGCACCATTTCTCAAGAGGCACCATTTCTTAATGTTCCCATAGAACAGAAAGAAAGAAAAGAAATATTTTGGTTAGCAGACTACTTCTTCATAAAGTTCTAGGTTCCCAAACTACCAATCTGGATCAATAAAATGTGGTTTGGGTTCAGCCCTATTTTTGGATAACCTCCAGTACATTTAAAGCATATCTTTGTCAATATTTTAATGTATTTTTGGAATGTTATATATTTTAATTCCTTACTTATTGTGGTTTATGATTTTGAATCCCATTTGAGAGAAAGGCAGATATAAACCAAATAAAGAAATCAAATAAATAAGTACTAACTTTGTTTTGTTTTAGAAGCCCAATGGTTTTCTTTTTCTAAAGTTTTCTTACCATCCACACTATCCTATACATATCCACTCAAAAGTCAGTACATTTAATGGAATCTACTCCTGTATAAGCATATACAGAAAAGCATGTACATTCAGGATTCAATTCAGCATTGTACTGTATCAGCAATAAAGCCAGTAACTTGAGTTTGATTAGCTTTTACTGCCTTTGAGCCAGATACTCAGTTGATACTCAGGACAAGGAGCTCACATGTGATTGTATTTGTAAATCATTACACTCCCCCAACAAGTAGGAAAGTCACTAGAGAGATTCTTCTGCTTAATCACCTATACTCAAAGTAAGACTCATCCAAATCCTACTGCCTTAGAATTACATCCTACTGACTTCAATGGCATTAACTATCAAGTCAGTGTGTAGAGGTTTGCATGCATATGTCCCAAAGACCTAAAATAAATAAGCAGTAAATAACCTATTAAGGTTATTTTTAACATGCCTTGATGCACAGCCTTGATCTACTTAAAATTCCTTCCATACCAAATTGTGCAAATTTTGGATTAATGATACTTTTGATTACAAGTCTCTAATCAACAGAACAATATAATTATGTCTCACAGCTTGTACAGTATGAAATTTAAAATACATTTACAGTCTATTCCTCAAAGTACTTCTTCCAACACAACTCCCATCCACTTAATGAACCTGGCACAGGCTGAGAGGTGGGCTGTTACAAATTAAGTGGATACTAAATTGTCTCAATAGAGGAGTTATCCAATATAAATAACGGATTATACAAACAGATGTAACGCACAGTTATACATTTCATACGAATAGGCACTTAACATTATCTTATGACAACTAAGAAGGATTTTCAATTCAAAATTCATGGAAGATGTGCATTAGATGGGAAAATTCTTAGACCAATCACACAGGCCAAATGAGTCAGGAGAATGATCCACATGATCCATGGGGCCCATTTGGCTGCCAAGTTAATGAAATGCAGTCTTGTCCCACAATTTTAAAAATTGTGAGATGATCCTAAGCTTCCCAGAAGCTTTGGAGCTTGCACACACTTTATTTCAGTGTGAACGGTTTGGCCACTTGTGTTTTGGAAATGGATGTGACTGTTCACATGGCCGTCTAACCTTCCCTGGGGTTGGGCAGCATAGGGATAGGGGATTACACATACCTTCTCCCTCCCATCCCTGGCTTAGAGGTGACATCCAGGTATGAAAGTGCATGTAGCCATCACTCATCACATCTGCTGATGCTGGCTGGAGCAAATGAACAACCAGAGAAGATGGACGCGGGGAGAGAAACCAATTCTTCCTTTCCCTTTTTGTGTCTTTCTGTCACTCTGGCCAGCATCAGTGGATGCAACAAATGATGTCCACTGGTAGTTTATGATCAGAGAATGCCACTAAACCAAGGATGAGAAGGGGAAGGTAAGTGTGGTGATCCAGCAACGCTAAACCAAATTCTGTGCCACTGGACTATACAGACTCCCAAGGTACTAATCCCAACTTTGCATCAGCATCAACATATTTTTCTGAAATCTTTATTTATTTATTTATTTATTTCCGGTATTTCTATCTCATTCCTTCTCAACCCTCGAAGGGGGACTTAGGATGGCTTATATTTGGCAGCAATTCGATGCCATTACGTATAACACAGCAATATAATAACAATCAAAACAATAAGTATAACATTCATTAAAACAGTAAAAAACAGTATTAATAGCCATAACATCATTCCAGTCAATTCCATATCCAATTCCATGTCCAAAGTGTCTGTTGTCCAAATTCCTGGTCCCAGAACCATGACTTCAATTTCTTCCTAAATGACAGGAATCTTTCCACCAAACTTTGAAACATGACACAAATGTTCATATTAAAATCAAAACACTCACCTTATTCTGGGTAAGAATGTGATCCAGTGGTGGGGCAGCTTGGTGTGGAGGTTCCAGCAGTGAAAAAGACATCTTTTTATCCTTAACTTATAGATCAGTGTTCCTCAGTCTCTGCTCCTCCAGGTGTTTTGGCCTACAACTCCCAGAAATCCCAGCCAGTTTACCAGCTATTAGGATTTCTGGGAGTTGGAAGCCAAAACATCTGGGGACCCACAGGTTGAGAACCACTGTTGTAGACACTCTGCAGAGATAAGACTAACTTCCTTTCCCAGACTTGTAAAAACAAGCACTCATAGGGAACATGTAGAATTGATTTGCTGATCCTTTGTTTTTTTCCCAGTTACTATTCATCTGTGTCAGGATAATTTCTTGAAAAACTTGAGACCAGAAAAGTTAGAGGAAAATTCTCACAGGCCCTTTCTACATTGCCATATAAAATCCTGATTATCTGATTTAAAGTTGGATTATATGGCAGTGTAGACTCATATAACCCAGTTCAAAGCAGATAATGGTGTCTTATCTGCTTTGATAAACTAGATTATATGGCAGTGTAGAAGGAGCCCAAAGTTTAGTATTTTCAAGCTTGGTCAAAAAAGCCTTGGACATATCCCATGTTTTTAATAAGTCATGTAAAGTTGTTTTTCTAAAATGATGGCATCCTACCTTGTCACTGCCTTTTTAAATAGTATACACAGCTTAGCTGAAGTCCATGTATTATTTGATTGCATGTGACATTTATACCTCACCTTTCTTTCACAGAATTTATAAAAGCTGACACTGGGCTCCCAAGAGGTCTGCCATCTGGACATTCACCAAATGTGGACCTGGTTAACTTCAGCAGACAGCACAACTCATTTTGGTATAAAAGGGATCAGTCATGTTGATGCAAGTTAAAAAATTCTACAGTGTTCCTTCATTTTAAAGATTTTTATGATTATATAAACATTATATAAAATATAATTATATAAGGTATTACATAAAAACTGCAAGAGTTTGAGGTTTTACCATACATAGGAACTTGTAGCATAGGTAGTCCTTCAAAGAGGTCTCAAGTTCCCCCATCAATAATGGATAGGTCTCAGGATATATGTATGATAATTTTACTCTAAAATATCTGGGTGTCAACATTATGCTTTCCATATGAATTCCATAGTGTCAAATAATCTAAAAGTTTCCTCTCCATAGTTCCCACTTTTTCTCTCACCACCTCCAAACCTGATATCTTTGCAGTATGTATAGCGTCTTTTGATTTCAGAAATAGATCTTTTCACTCCGTCAGAAACATATACCCTCACTTGTGTCTGTGCCACTCTACCTTCTATTATTATCCACTTATTCATTTTTGTTTTTGTTTGAGAAACGTACACAATCCTCCGCTCCCCATCCAAGCAAAATCCTTGGCAAGTTTATATTAACAAAGGAAAACAGCAGAGAAGGGCATAGATTTCCCCTTGAAACTCCATTTCCCACTCACAAATTTCTGGACAATATTCTATTTTGTTCTATTTACCACTTAGTTTCAAACTTTGGCCTTTATTGTAAAGGAAGATGATGCTAAGCCTGGGGCCGCTGTTCCTTTCCTATCCACAACTGAATATTGTGCCCTTCCTGGAGGGAACTTTAATTTTGCACCTGATTAAATGGTAACTAAGAGTTAGAGTCACACTCTTGGGTTATTCACTGGTTTGGTTGACTGACTGAAAATCTCCACAGGGTAGAGCGCAATTTACTTGTGTGCCCTAATTAGCACTGCTAATTGGGGCACAAAATCTATGTAAAATTGAACCCTATCTTTTTAATCATTCAGAGAATGGCAGGCCGCCAATGAAACAGAAGAGCATGCATTAATCCATCTCCTACAAAGCTTAAGACATCTATCTTTAACAGGAACTTAGCCATAAAGTACGAATGTACGAAATACTGCTGAAGTTCTCTTACATACTTTATGCATGCCATGTTGCATTGCATGAGTGTTTTCTCCAGTTTTACACTAGACGTATATAGTGTGGACATATATACATATTAAGATAGCTACGTATTATTCATGATATTTACTAAACATATTTATAAATCATTCCTCTACAGGCTAGGCAATCTCCAGGCAGTATACAAAATTCAGATGAAGCAGCAATAATAGCATAACATAACACAAGCATCATAGCAATAAAATAAAAAAGGAACCAGAACATTCATCACAGAATAATCAGAAAGTAACATTGATAACCACTAAAAGAGCAATGGAGCTGTAAGGTCTTTCATGCCTGTCTAAAGTATAATAGAAAGAGTGGAGCAGCTTAAGGAAAAGTTTAGAGTACTTGTATAATTTATATAACAAGGATAGCCAAGCTGCTGTTCACGAGCCACATGGAGCTTTTTGACTTATCACATGCAGCTCATAGAAATAGGTAGGCTGAACACATTTTTGCATAGCAATTCATGTAAAACTTTCAAGCTTTGTAATTACTTTGTTGTTGCTTGCCTTCAAGTTGTCCCCAACTCATGGTAACCCTAAGGCAAATCTGTCACAGGGTTTTCTGACAGTGTGTGTCTTGCACAAAGTCACCCCATGGGTTTCCATGGCTGAGCAGGGAATTGAACCCTGATTTCCAGAATCGAACTGAAATGCTCAAACCACTACCACATAGCGATTTGCCTTATGAAACTTAGACTCCACTGGATTAAAATAAGATTAATGTTCATGGTGTATAAATATATTTAGGAATTTCCATTATAATTGGTCATGGTTGAGTAAATATTTTAGGAATTTCAGTCCTAATTTCAATGATAGTTTTGAGTCAAAAATTAAAGGAATTTTGGATTTATATGTCAGTTTACATACTTTTTGTTTATATGTTTTTCTCCATATTTTGACTGGATATTTACTAAGACAAACATTGCAAAATATTTTTATTCTTGGCAATCTCTTTGCATGTTAATGAAATGCAAATCTGCAAATTTTCTTAGTTGTTTTTATAGTTCATTACCATATTAAATATGATCAATACAGATCAAATCAATCTGGATTTTGAAAACATTTGATATGCATACGTACAGTGGGCTGTTGTAAGTTTTTCAGACTATATGGCAATGTTCCAGAAACATTCTCTCCTAACATTTCACCTGTATCTATGGCAGGCATCCTCAGAGATCAGACCTCACAACCTCTCAGGTTGCCTGCCATAGATGCAGGCAAAATGTCAGGGGAGAATGTTTCTGAAACATGGTCATACAGCCCGAAAAAACTTACAGTAACCCAGTGATTCTGGCCATGAAAGCCTTCAGTGATACATACATATGTACATTTTGTGATCACTGAAATGAACACAAATTAACAGTTCAAAAATAACTTGCTGGTACATTAATAAACATTATTACACACATGTATTTCAACATATTTATTATATATTTTTCTAACAAAACATGCATGCAATGAATATGTATGTGTCATATTTGTTCAGGTCTTGCATCTCTGAGGCATTTGAAGTTTAGCATTTGTTGCTCTTGTGTTAAGAAGGTTTGGCAACCACTGTTATATCTAGGATATACACGATGACTGCAAATTATGAGTTTCATAATCTTCATTGACTTCATATCCTGCCTTTCAAAATTGGGGCTCAAAGAAATTTGCCAATTAAATGTATTACAATATACAATGGGCCCTTGGTATCTGCTGGGGTTTAGTTCTAGGGCTGCACCCCATTACACACAATAGCATAGTAAAATGGTGTGCCTTGTATAACATGGCAAAAGAAGTTTGATATTGGAATTTCTAAAATATATTTCCAAACTAGGGGTGGTAGAGTCTGTGAATGCATAATCCATGGGCACATAGGACCTACTGAAGTTTGAAACAAAAACAAAAAAACACTCAGTATTTATATTATTTAAACTATTAATAGTATTAAAACAATTTAAAATGTCCACATGCAAAGGACTAAAAGCAATGAAAACTGCAGTTTAAATCAATGTGTCATCATCTTCCAAGCTCCTTCCTTGAAAACTTATAAAAGCCTGGAAAGCACAGGAAGGAAAGGAATTTGCTAGCCTCTCAAGAGCATTCCCAAATCACCAAGAAGGTCTTATCTTGTATTCCTACAAACTGTACTTGTGAGCATGATGGGTCTCAAGGAATGGCCTCTCTGGACAATCTTGAAGCCCAAGCAGCCTCATAGGGGAGATAGTCTGTCAGAGAACTTGCACCAAAGTTATATAGAGTTTTCTAAATCATAATTAATTTCTGTAAAGGAGCTATCTTTCAAATATATTGGCTCTCAAACACTGAAGGTGTTGTAGGTTTAAAAAAAGAGGAAGAAGACATTGCTCTGAACTGAGCTCCAGCCAACATTGAAGTCAAAGAAGCAAAAGATCTCAGTTTTGGTCTTATCAGACACAGTAGTTAGCAGCCTGGCTGTTTTCAGTACATCACAACCTCCATTGCCACAGGGAATATATTCCAGAATGTACAATAGAAACAGGTATATTTGCAAACCCTATTAAAATGAACCACTTCTCAAAGTTATCAAGGAGTTGTGCTGCAAGACCTAGAAAATTCCTAGAAATTTTCTAGAAATTTTCTTAAATTCACCAGGACAATTCTGCGTAACTTCCAATGGAAGCATACCATAGATTCACCTGAAGGACCTAGAAAATTCATAGAGAGAACATATTTTGTTAGACGTGGGTAGGTGAAATTGTGGATATTATTATTAATAATAATAATAATAATAATAATAATAATAATATCCCACTTTATCTCTCTAAAAAGAAACCCAAAGCAGTACTGGTACCATGGGTATGGGGATTGTATTGTACTTCCACATACTGACAATATTAAAATAATTGGTAATTAGACCCTTCAGATGTATTGGAGTATGATTTCCTTTATCCAACATTATTGGCTGTCCTGACTAACCATACAATGTTGGGGAGGGGTACATGAATCTCATTTTTATTTAAATTTTGAGAAGAAACAAAGTACTGAAGAATTTCTGTATCTATTGGAAGAAACAAGAAAATCAAAGAAATCCTGGGGAATTTTCAAATTAAGGATCATTGACACAAGTACATCATCTCGGTTATGTTCAGTTAATTCATTAAGACTTTATATTTTGAAGTAGAATGGAAATCATTGGAAAACATATTGAGTTGACTGACTTTGATGTGATCACATCTCCACTTCAAGATTTTTTTGTAATGTCCTGGTCAGCTGTGTAGATTGGAATTTCATGAAATTTACAATTCCTTATAGATTGCTAAACCTTTCTCAGCAATTTAAACTTTTCAAAATGGAGATTTAGATAACAACTTTGAAAGTGTGTGTGTAGTCTTTTCAAATCATTTTATTTATTTTTAATGGAAGCACATTGTGAATAAATATGTAAAAGTAACAGGGACTTTGCAAAAATATAAAATCCTTACTTAACTGGAAACATGTTAAATATTGCAACAACCAAGTAATGGTTATGGCTTGGTGGCTCAGTCCTATTTAAACAGTTCAACAATAAAACAGCTTGCTTTGAAGTACTGTTGAGTTTCCTTTCTTGGTAATATTTTTTTCCCAAAAAAGGCATTACATAAATTATTCTGAACAGAATTTTAGCAATGAAAATTGGATCTTTTGTACCCCTTAAAAGGTTGAATAAGCTAGAACCTCAATGACACTAAACCCACCCCAGCCTCTGTAATTCTTTAAAGCTATCCAGGAAACACAACTAAAACTCATTCTAACTTGTCAAAATCCTATCTATGTGACCTTTCAAACAAAAAATCAATGCTTCAATTATTGGCAGGACTGGAATTAGTCTGGCTGGCTGGTTGAGTGCAGCATTTATCCCGTGGGCTTACTTCACACATAGCTAAATGCAAAAAAATGATCCTACTATCTGGTGAACACATTAAAAATTCTTACTGTAGAAGACCCAGTGATGGGTCTACCTGAGAAAATGTTATGAAGCCATTATGAAGATTGTTTTGTGTTATTCTATGCTGTTCATTTCAGTCAATTAAGTAGGATAAGAGTTAACTTAGGCCATGTCTTCACTGGCTCTCAGAACCTGCCACTGCAGCAGATCAGAGTCCTGTGTTGACCCCACTGGACTATCACCTTACCATCCGTGCGGTCATAGCCCTCCCAGACAACCGAAGAGGTCCGTGTAAGCTTCTTGCCTTTCTGATTACCATGTACTGGTCACCACAAGCACCTACATGATCAGGAAGAAGGAGGGAGCTAATCTCCCCATTTTCTTCTTAGTTGTGATGTCAGCTACAATTGCCAGTGGCTCACATTGCTGCTGTCAAATAGCTCTGCAGCCATTTGACAGCAGCAATGTAGGCATCGCGGGCACAATCTGTCAATTTTCCTCTATGCTAATGAGCACAGGGGAAAGGAAATGGCACCAGTGCCCTGTGTGGAGAGTGGGCTGGTCTGAATCAGAACTGATCTTGCTGTCCATGCTGCCCAGAAGCTCCAGGGTTGCCCAGAGCTTCAGGCAAACTCTGGAGCATATTTGACTTTTCTTAACATGTGCTGAACCAGTTTAACCTGGATTTTCCCATGATATCTACCAGAAGTGCAGGGATGTCAGGACAGCTGGGATCAAACTTTTGGGTGTTAGAGGTCAAACTCCAATAGTAATATTGGAAAGACATAATGCTCTTCCAGTGTTTCTACTGTGAGCTTTCCTGTTCCATATTTGCATAACTGCAGCTTGCCACTTTCCACCACAGTCCCACAACTACAGGAGGGCACTATCTCACTACAGTTGACCAGTTGAGCAAAAAGAATTGCTGTTAATCTCCCAGCATCCCATGTACAGACCTAAATCCTGTTGTTAGTTTGAAAAATGGCCTAAACCTCTTGAATCGATGGTATTTATCTCTATGCTGGTTCACCATCAAGCAATTTATTGAATGAGTTTGCTCCAGGATGCCAACCAGAACATTATTGTGGAGGTCTGAAAGAATGAGAGGGCGTCACTTTCCCCCTCTGATTTCCAATAATAGCTAACAATGGATTGAAACTACATTATAAGAAATGCCACCTAAATGTTAGGAAGAACTTCCATCTTAGGTGTTGTTTGTGTGCATGTGTAATTAGTTCTATATAATTGTATCTGGCTTTCTTTTTCTCCATCTATCTATTTATTATCACAGGATAATGACCATGCAATTGTTGCAACCTACATAGATGTAGGGGATACTTGCACTGATGAAATCAGAGGAAGTAAAGACATGACACATCTCAAGAAATATAACAGAGCATGGTTGGCACATTTCAGTCAATGCTAACTGAACTAAACCTTTTGTAGGTGAATTCCTTACCCCCCATAAAGTTTCAGTGAACCCATGTTTCACTTTCTTTTGTATTGGAATTCTATTTTTTTCATTTCAAGTTAATGACATCAAATGTATGCAGCTTGTGGAATTTCTCATACTTAGACAAATTCACTACAACTAGTCCCATTATGGATATATTCATATTGTACCTGCCCGAAGAAGAAAAAATGTCCAGAAATTTTGACATTTATTCAATTACAAAAACATTTTTTTTATTTTTCAAATTTAATTTTTCAAATTTAATTTTTTAAAATTAAAATGATCAAATCTTGAACATTATGGGACACCTGGAGTCAAAGAAACAACTTTCCTTTTTTCCCTTTCCCTTACCCATCTCCATTGTGCATGGCTCACCATTCAAAAAGCATCTCTGCCTATGTTTCTAGAGGGAAATAAGGGAAATTTCTGCAACTTACATTCAGCCAGACTGCTCAAATTCCACTATAGCTACTCTGATTTATAGAGGAATCCTATTATTATTATTATTATTATTATTATTATTATTAGGAACAAACCAAGGATGCAGTCATAATATATTTAACAAACACAAAGTTTAGAAATGTGGCATTATATTAAATGTCCTTTGCCCAGTAGCTGGCCACTTGGAGTGCCTCTGAAGCGAAATAATAATAGTAATAATAATAATAATAATAATAATAATAATAATAATAGGGTTGTTGTAGGTTTCTTCGGGCTATATAGCCATGTTCTAGAGGCATTCTCTCCCGACATTTCACCTATATCTATGGCAAGCATCCTCAGAGGTAGTGAGGTCTGTTGGAACTAGGAAAAAAGGGTTTATATATCTGTGGAATGATTAAGGTGGGACAAAGGACTCTTGTCTGCTGGAGCTAGGTGTGAATTCTGGCCATGAATAATACTAATACTAATACTAATACTAATAATCTCAGATGGCATTTGGAAACAATAAACATTGACAAAATCATGATCTGTCAACTGCAAAAGGATCTTACTTGGATCTGCACGCATCATTCGAAAATAAATCACACAGTCCTAGATGCTTGGGAAGTGTTCAACTTGTGATTTTGTGATACGAAATCCAGCGTATAGATCTCATTTGCTGTGACATACTGTGCTTTTGTGTCAATAAAATAATAATAATAATAATAATAATAATAATAATAATAATACACTTTATTTATATTCCACCCTTCTCCCCTCAAGGACTCAGAGGGGATTACAGCATTTACATGCACAGTCAAACATTCAATGCCTTTACAATGAGCTGCAGCTGACAGACAGGAGCTCACCCCGTCCCATGGATTCAAACTGCCTACCTTCAGGTCAGCAGTTCAGCAGCACAAGGGTTTAACCCACTGTACTACTGTGGCCCCACAATACACTTCTACTTTGGGTGTAAATTCATTTAATTGCCACCAATTGCCAGGAAAATTGATATTACATTTTGAATGTATTGGACCAACTGTCTGACCACACAGTGTGGCTACTGATGATAGGAGTTGTAGTATAGATCAAAGCTTGTTAAACTGTGGGTCATGACCCGCAACTGAGTGATCCCCGAATGAAATGTGAAGGTTGTGAAAAATGTGTATAGCTTGCCACTTAGAGACTGTTTAAGTCATTTACATGTGTATACAAGTGAAAAAAAGGAAAGCCAACACAATACATTCTGCTAACCAAGCATGTATGGCATGAAAAATGTTAAAAATGCTCTATGTCCTGCCATATCAAATATTCAGCCAAGACTGAATTCTTTTTGTAAAAATAAACAAGCATATTCATCTCAATAGTATGCAAAGTTGTTTTCATCTTTAATAAATGGTAAAGTTATATATATACCAAAGAAGTGTATTAAAATAAATTTCTGTATGATGTATTATCAGTAAATACTTGATTTGTATACCTGTTTTATATACCTATATATCCTGGATCACATAAAAAATTTCTTAGGTGGAAAAGGATTGCGATTTGAAAAAGTTTAAGACACGCTGGTATTGATAATGGGATTGCATTGGTGATATAGGTTTGCATCCTGAAGCAGCCAAACTGTGAACACAGACAAGTTTAATAATAAGAGGGTTCTGGGGTGTTTTTTTTTTCCTTTTCCAAATGATTGATCAAAATGGAGATGTGGGAGAAGCACTGACTGTTGTGCATGAGGAGACTGCTAATGACTCACTGTCCTTTTGACTAATATTGCAGTCAAACCTCTAGTCATTTATATAAATGTTTTTACTGATAAAATAAATCATTCATCCCAGTAGCTGAGACATGCATTTCAACAGGAGAAGGCAACAGCATATTACTTACTTCTAGAGCACAGTCCGCCGTAAACCCCTTGTGGTGTTCTAAGTATATATTTCACCCTCCGAGAAAAGATTGGTCCCATAGGAGAGCTCCTCTCTCAATTCATTGGTGATGTCAGTGTGTTTTTGATTAGCTGCTGACATTTGGAATTATGGTGGGCCAGCAAGGTTAATGAAAGTCTTCTTTATATAGCTAGCTACAGCTCTACGCTCTACGTTGTCTTTCTTCTTTCCTCTTCTGTTTGGAGGTTTTATATTGACCCTGGCCACTAAGTCAAGAAAAGAAAATACACAGGATGACACTGAAGCATTCAACTCAGAATTCCTCTTTATCATCTAAATTGGCCTTTCCAGAGACTTAATGGCTACACTGATTGGGGATGATGGGAATTCCCAACACATCTGGAGGACTTAAGGTTGGGGAAGATTGATCTAAATACTCAATAAAATATAAACCACTATTAGCAGGCTTAGAATAAAACAAAATAATGTCAATAATCTCTAGAAGTAGCAGTTCCAAACTTGAAATGTATTACACTGCTGATTTGTATATTAGTGAACTGATGCGGCCTAAATACTGTACTTCACCGGGTATTAGTGCTGATAATGATTTTTGGCTCTTTCCTTGGACGTTTTTGGCCTAGTGGGCCAATGAGTCTTGATCTAAGCACCATAACTTATATGATTTTCACACAGCTTCCTTGCTGCCATAAAATTACACTGTATCTCTATGGGCAATGAAAATACTGGGTGTTTCAAAATGATGGAGCCAATTTCAAAGCAGTATATCTCATGACAGCAATAAGTTACAATTACACAAAAGTTACAAACAGTTTAATGAGTTATCAAGTTAACAAGTTTTACTAATCATTTTGAGCCAGAAACAAATCTTTTTTAAAAAAAAATAACCTTGCAGATTATCTCATTCGATTATCCTGCAAATGACTGGGGCTAGGGGTTATTTGCACACTGGGAAAGGCACCTAGCAGTAATTGTGTGGAACTCTATGTCCCACCCTTTCAAGTCGTAAAAGATTTCCTTCATGGCGATTCATGGTTCCAGAGATAGAGAAATTTCAAATTGAGTCAATCTTTTTATACACTCTGTAGCAACGAACTCTAAAAACAAATGCAGTACGTCCTCATCTTTCTTGGGGGTTAGTGGTGCAAGATCACCATGAAAATGGGAAAATCCATGAATATACCCCCCCCCCCACACACACACACACACACTTTTTTTATCTAAGGGAACACTTCACTAAGCATCTTGAGGTCCTCCAGTACAATTTTCTAGGGATCACTAAATCCTCCAGTACATCTCTGTGATCAACTTCCAGTAAAGGATAATCACAGGATCACACCAGAGGACTTAGAAAATACTTAGAAAGAAGTATGTACAGGACTGTGTCCCTCTTCTCTCAAGCTGGTCATTGATGGTAATAAAGTGAACTTGAACTTGTAATTAGAAAGAACACAATTTTTCAGTCCTGTTTAGGTAAGCAGCAGAGCCAGTGGCAATTAGAGCAATCCACAAACAATCATTTCCACCAATGATTCTCACAAAAATAGAGGTTTGACTGTATATGGTATACATCAGGTTGCTAGTATCTCCTGCCACTGACACCTCTAGAAATACCCAAGGGTCATAGGAATATAGCCTGAACACATGTAGCAAGTTTTATGATTGGAGTTAGCATTAGTGCTATATTTATTCTGTATAAGAGGACACATATTTGTTTGTTTGTTTGTTTATATAGTGTATTTAAAGTAATTCTTTAGCACCTCTAAACTTTTCGGGGCTCCGAAGATAATGTACAAATTAACAAAAAATGTTAAATGCGTGACTTAAAATGAGTTTAAACAAACTAAAATTCTGCATTAAGACATTCCTTTGTTTACTTCATTGATTGTGAATAAATATTGCTTCAGTGAATTATTCTAATGAATTGGATGTATACCTGTTTGATAAGATGTTTGTTTTATATTTTACCCAAAGAATGAATGAAGACTTATCACAAACCCAGTAGCTATCAGTTTTAATGGTAACACTTCTACATCTGCTCTGGGTTTCATTAAAGTTACTAAATGTTATGTTCGAAATACAGTTCAGCACATTGGATAGCTCTCCAACAACAGGAAGCAGCTGCAGAAACACTTCTATTAAAACTAAGGGTTGCCTTTGAAACTACAGATAGATTCCCCTCACATCCAAATAATAGTGCCATTAACCACCGTTAATACAGAAACAGATCTTGCAACAAGTCAGAAAACGAATAAATTCAAGTTCTCCCTACTAGCATTAACAAGCCTTGTCCTTCAGTCATACCTTTCTAGATATACAGTAGCTTTCCTTATATTTGTGGCTTACAAATCCCATCAACACTACCCAGCTAACCAAAGATGATTGGAATGCAAGAATAGTGTGAGAAAAATGTCAACAGGACTACAGTTGTCAGCCTATGGATAATGTACATTCTCTTTCTCAATGCCTTTCTGCCTTACCAAGCTTAACAGTAGGCTGATTTCAACAGGCTTTTGAAAACTAAAGGACATGACACAGGATCTACTGAAGTGCTCACTTTCTAAAATAAAGATAAAACCATAAAAAATATACTCCCTCTCAATATGCATTTATTAAGGTTTGGGATCCTGCACCCCTAGTAATTACTTAAACTTGGTTCTTCAGTTTTATTTTTTTTTAAAAAATCCCCAATCTAATGAGTATTGCTATAAACTGTTTTGAACTACGGCTCTCAAATTCCTCAGCCAGCATAGCCAGTATCTTATTACATCTCAAAGCTGTGGTCCCAAATTCATTTCCTCTCTAAGGTCTGACTATACCAAGGCTGAATTCTACTCCCAAAAGCCCAAGAAGGAAACTATGTGATTGGGTTTGTCACAGAAACAACACACCTCCAGAAAAACAAGCCAAGAACAGTTTCCGTGCCTATATGTAAGCATTACGCATGGATCAAGGACCATACTACGATGAATGAGAAAACTGTCCCTGGAGCATATTACTCCCAGTGTAATCTTTGTCTTCCTAAACTACATCATCAGCAAAGCTTCATTTGCCATATGCTTTCCTCATTCCAAAATGCCAGCAGCAATTTGACTTTGCAATGAACTTAAATGTTGAGATACCCAAGACGTGTGCTTTATTGGAGACACTGTAAGATAGTAGTTGATGTTCCTTCCATTACAGTTCTGACACTGTTTTTCACTGGTAATTGTTTCCTCCTTAAACAGCCCCACAACCAGACACATGCATCCTTCTCTGACACATGACTTACCATGGACATTAAATTTGTTTAAATCACTTTCCTGTGCTGCTATAGTGCTGACCCCTTTATTCTATAAACAATTTGTTCTCTCTATATTTAGGCTTCGTCTTCTAAATTGTGAGAAAATGAGTCTGGAATCTTTATATTTTAATTGTATCATCAAAGCCCATTGAGGATACGATAAAGTAACCAGAAGTTAAATTATCAATAAGAGTCATTTATTTTGCATTTTTTATTTTTAAAGAATACTTATGAGAATTGTGATAAATTAGCAGTGACAAACTACGTCTTGCAGGCCAATTTTGTGTGGAGAGTTTAATTAAACATTGCAGCTGTTTATCTCTATGGTGATTACATTTTCATATGTAAATTACATGTATTAAGATCAAGATACTTATGTAAATGTCACTTGCCTTAATGTTTTGTGTTCTTGTTATTAACATCTAACCATCAGCTTGTAATCTGCTTGTATTGCATTCCACTGGCATGCACGACATGACTAAAATAAGTAGATTTAGATCTTAATAACAAACAAGTTTTTAAAGAGAACTACAGCTTACTATGTAATTGAGATGTAGAGAGATAAAAACTAAAAATAAAAAGGCCAAATAAGAGCTGCTGTTTATTTCAGAATATCATTGGTTACAGCTCTCCCATGCATTAAACATTATGCATCTGGCTGCTAACAAACATAGAGGACAACTAAATAATGTGTGCATCCAGACTGTGAAGAGTAAATACCAATCTGAACACAAAACTTGGAAAAGCTATGCTTTGAACTACAACTCTCCGTTTTTTATGCCAGTATGACAACTAGGAGTTGCTCTTTGGGGGATTTGGAGCATTGCAGTCCAAGTAATAAGTTTCCTGAGCTTTGAGAGGCATTCAAGCACGAGTGCCAAGGATATCTGAAGGACCATTCAGAGCTCATGATACACTTATTTGGTTCCATTTGATTCCATAGCAGTATTATAAACCCTATGATTATATTGACTGGTATGTATGGAATCTACTTCTTTGTAGTGCAGACAGTGAGAATTATTATTTGACAATTCCCAAAATGCTTCAAAAATGCAGACATAAGGTTAATAAAGTTGTGGCACTTTAATGCATTCTAGTGATTTCAGTGGTAAAGTCAAGTGCGTAGTATACTGGAGTCAATGAAATACTGTGCTGAATTCTCACTGAATTATGTCCTATTTAGTGAACAACACCAATGTTTTTAAAGAAGTGTGACCATACTATCTACCACAGGGTTTTCTTGGCAAGATTTGTTCAGGAGGGGCTTGGCTGAGTGCTCTTCTGAGTGTGATTTGTCCAAGATGACCAAGTGAGTTTCCATGACCAAGTGGGGATTCAAACCCTACTCTATAGTGTTGGAGTCCAATGAATAAACCACTATACCATGCTAGCTCTCTGAGCACATTCAAATCACTCCAAATGTAACATCAAAGTCAAGTCACAGAGAAGGGGTGCTAGGAATGGAGTGATGTTTGACATCAGGTTCATGTGCAACTCCAAATCCCTGCTCTTATTTTAGCTGAGTGTATGATTAAATTGACACTGTTGTATTTTAGCAATATCATGAGAAGATAACTAGAAAAATCAATAACAGTTAGTAAAAGGCAGAAGGCACAAGGCAACAGGAAAAGAGAAAGGCTGCATGAAAGTGGATAGACTTCATGAAGGCAGCCATGGCCCCGAGTCTGCAAAATTGAAGCAGGGTTGTTGATGACAGGATAACATGGAAATCTCTCATTGATAGGTTTATTAGATTCCATCCCTATATTAAAACAACTGAGAAATAAGAACTAGACAGTAAAACCAAGACCAAAATGGCCGGCTCGGGTGGATGATGAAAGAAAGAGAGAGAGAGGGAGGGAGGGAGGGAGGGAGGACAGAGGTTGGGAACGAGAGGAAATGGACATATACTCTATATACCCAGCAGTAATCAATAACGGGAGAGAACACTGAATGTTTTATGAGGTATTTGCAAATTGTTACACTGCTGTAAAGCATGGCATGATTGTCTCAGTAGCTGTTAAATACAGATATATAATGATGAAGTTCACCAGCCAACAATTTGGTGTAAAAAGAAAGCATTTAATAATAAAGGTTTTTCAGTGTACTTTTACCATAAAACACATTTTATTCATTTCTGTTCCATCTACTCAATATAATGACCTGGAAATAACAATGCTGTTAGATTATTTTAGGTGAGTAGCCACCATAATTACCAAAAGTTAATTAGAATTATTAAGATAACAAAGAATCCCATTCATGTTATTCTGACATTTAATAGAGAGACCCAACACTCTGTCTTATTCATGAGCTCTGCTAGACTGTTTTAATGGCTTGCCTCCCTTACCAAATTAAATGTTGATGGATTGTCCTCTCAGAGTGTGTGGACTCTCTGAGCTATATTTATTATTGGCCCTAAAAACTAAACTACAGGGAAAGCCCATAAACAATTGCTTGTCTCAAGTGAGCAGTAAACAACTTTTGTGTTCATCGCTTGCTCATTTTCTTCTTCAGGAATGGCTATAGTGTCCATTTTTCCATGCTGCTCTCGGTTACAGTCTCATCACACAACGGGCTGCAAGCATCCTAGGATGTTGCAGCGCAGCTGATCAATGGAGCCCCACTCCACCCATCACATGATGGCAATACATTTTCCACCCCAGGTATTGTTTTATGCCCATCTGAGATATCAGCAAGGTAATAACATTAAGGGGAAGAGTTCAACCTGCAACTCAATGAGATCTGCTCCAGACCATCATATGTGATCTGCCTAAGGTCTTGCATGGCTGAGGTGGAATTCAAACTCTGGTCTGCATAGTTGTAGTTCAAAGCTCAAACCACTAGATCACCCTGGCTCTCTCATAAAGGAAGGTTCTGTCCTTGGAATAGCCTGGAACCAAGCCATATAGGGTATAATAAGTCATCACCAGCCTTTTGAACTGTGTACGGAAACAGACTGGTGGGCAGTTGAGTTATTGTAACTAAAAAGCTGTGTACTCTCCTCTTGTTAACAATTGGGTTGCAGTTATATGGGTCAACTGAAGTTTCTGGGCACTTTCCAAAGGCAGATCCACATAGACTGCACTACAGTAATCCAAACGAAATGTAACCAAGACACGTCTTATCTTCAGATTTGACTATTTTTCTGCACATCCTTCTGTCCAGGTTTTCTTGGCTACAGACTGTTTCCTTATCTTCTCAATCTCTAAACTGCTAATTACCCACATGACTTTTCTCTCATCAAACTGAATTATTACAAGTACATTAGTTTGGATCCAAATGTGTCCCTCTAAAGACAGAAAAATCACCTCCTCACAGAAGGCCTTATCTAAGTATAATGTATGTAATCACTTTTACACTAAAAAAAACCTGAAAATTAAAAGACAATAGGACGATAAGAGCTAGATCATACAAGCTGGGAAGGGGAGAAAGGACAAAGAAAATTGATATATAGAAATATACTCTGTGCGTGCAGCAATAAACAATTAAGTGTGAGAAATATGACTCCGACTTCTAAATTGTTTTGCTTCTTCTCAAGGTGATATTTGTTCTATTTGGTATGATATGGGAAATCCACTGACTGGACTGAGAAATCCATCAGGTAACAGTGGGAGTGATAACCTTTTACTACTATGCATCCAAAAACCGGTACTGGAGGACTGGATTGAAGCAGATCACAGGACCACAGAGAGGTTGTAATTGTTATTTGACATCAAGTCAACTGTGATTTATGGTGATGCCATGGATTAAATACATCCAGAAGATTTGGTTATTAATAGCCCTAACCAAGTCCTGCAGATGTAGGGTTGTGGCTTCCTGGGTTAGGTCAATTGTAAAGCAGACTTCCTCATTTCCTACTGCCACTTTGCCATGTTTTTATTATCTTTTCTAATTAATCATATTGTCACATGACTGACTGAAGTCTAGTCTCCCAGATCCTTCACCCACAGAACTCGCATAACATCATCTGATGGGGCAAGTTGGCTCCATGGGTGACCAGGGCTAGATCAGCACATG